>NW_028295791.1:3600000-4075667 GCF_964341445.2 Mesoplodon mirus | reverse complement strand
AATCTGTTGAGGGAAGGCAACGAGGCGGACTTGAATGCGAGGCAGAATAGCAGGAAACAGATTTCAAGAGGTACGTTAGAATCGCCTGTAAAGCACAGGAAGAGGGGCACAACTTCGACAATGATGCACTTGGCCAAAAAGGGCGTATGCGTTTTCTCCTGAATATATTCAGGAGAAAACGCATACGCCCTTTTTGGCCAAGCAAGCAAGCGGGCAATGCAAATCTGCACTACAAAGAAGTATCACTTCCCACCGGTCAAAAGGGACATCCACAAAATGTGTAAAAACCAGAAAGGCAAGACAGGCCCTGGAGAACAGGGAGCCTTGTTATGCTGATGGGCGGGATGTAAGTTGCCAACTGCCTCACTGGAGGAGTGCATTGTGTTCCCTAAAACAAGTAAACAACAGAGCTACAGAGCCAAGGGCACTTCCAGTCTAGGGAATATACCTTGGGAAAACGGAAAATCCATAAGACAGAGCCACCCCCAAATTGAGGGCTGCACTGCTTACAAGAACCTCAACCTGGGTACACCTGAAATATCCCAGGAAATGTAAAAATGGTTCAAAACATTGTGGAACTTACGTACGATGGAATATCCCTCAGCCATGAAATCAATGTCATAAGACCAGTAGCAGCAAAATGAGTGGATTCAGGTACGATGATTCTAAGTGAAAGAAGTCACACAGAAAAAGAAACTTATCATAAGATATCACTTAGGAAGATCCTGTAAACATGGCAACACATGAACTGAGTTAGGAAAGAGAACAGAGTCTCACATTTAGAAAACACTCTTATGCCTGCTTAAGGGGGAAGGAGAGGTGGGGTGATGCATCAAACCAGAGTTTGATATAAGCACAGGTACTGTTCCAAAAACCAACTATGGAATAGACAAGACCTACACCTTCCTCAGTGAAAGGGACTCAAAACCCCATATTTCCCGCAGAGGAATAGATCTGACTAGTAAGAATCTTAAAACCTATGTATTGATATGTCTCCGTAAGGGAATCAAGTGTGTCTAGACTGGCATAAACATGGCAGCGAGAATCAGCTCAAACCCACTCTAAAAAGGAATTTCAAAAACAGAACAAAGAAACAGGGAAATTCTTTACAATTCCTTCAGGGTCTCTGATGCAACCTGGAATGACCCTATCTACGATGACAGCTGGATGTGGCATGAGGCTGGACACTTGGGACTGAGAGGATTGGTGAGATTGGGTGAGCAAATGCAGACCCTTTAAAGCAATAATGCATGGCAACCATTCCATGGGTCCCACCTCTCCAGGTTGAAGGGAATATTACTACAGCTATAACATGTACGGGAAACCTAGAGAATGGACACACTGTGAATACGAAAGGTTTCTAAAACTCAACGAAGAGTCCCTCTCCTGGTGCTCCGGTTTGACTTTCCAACAGCTTTACTATCAATCTCCCAACTTGGAGAGACAGCCCCTTTAAGCTCCTGGTTCACACAGGTTGCCCATTTGGCAGAGGAGGAAAGGGAAGAGGGAGAACCAATGAGAGAGTAGCTGTTAGGCATTTGGATGGGCACATGTCACTCTAATTTCCCGGCAGGAAGAAGAATTCACCAAAGTCTCAGCCACCCACCGGGAACCAGTATAGGTCCTGAACCAAATGTTTGGACTTGCGTTCAGCTCACAAAAAACGAGTTGAAAAATGGAGCTCAGGGGCACAGCAATTCACAAACTGGCAGAGTAATCAAGGCCAACTATCGTCCAAAAATCTGTTGAGGGAAGGCAACGAGGCGGACTTGAATGCGAGGCAGAATAGCAGGAAACAGATTTCAAGAGGTACGTTAGAATCGCCTGTAAAGCACAGGAAGAGGGGCACAACTTCGACAATGATGCACTTGGCCAAAAAGGGCGTATGCGTTTTCTCCTGAATATATTCAGGAGAAAACGCATACGCCCTTTTTGGCCAAGCAAGCAAGCGGGCAATGCAAATCTGCACTACAAAGAAGTATCACTTCCCACCGGTCAAAAGGGACATCCACAAAATGTGTAAAAACCAGAAAGGCAAGACAGGCCCTGGAGAACAGGGAGCCTTGTTATGCTGATGGGCGGGATGTAAGTTGCCAACTGCCTCACTGGAGGAGTGCATTGTGTTCCCTAAAACAAGTAAACAACAGAGCTACAGAGCCAAGGGCACTTCCAGTCTAGGGAATATACCTTGGGAAAACTGAAAATCCATAAGACAGAGCCACCCCCAAATTGAGGGCTGCACTGCTTACAAGAACCTCAACCTGGGTACACCTGAAATATCCCAGGAAATGTAAAAATGGTTCAAAACATTGTGGAACTTACGTACGATGGAATATCCCTCAGCCATGAAATCAATGTCATAAGACCAGTAGCAGCAAAATGAGTGGATTCAGGTACGATGATTCTAAGTGAAAGAAGTCACACAGAAAAAGAAACTTATCATAAGATATCACTTAGGAAGATCCTGTAAACATGGCAACACATGAACTGAGTTAGGAAAGAGAACAGAGTCTCACATTTAGAAAACACTCTTATGCCTGCTTAAGGGGGAAGGAGAGGTGGGGTGATGCATCAAACCAGAGTTTGATATAAGCACAGGTACTGTTCCAAAAACCAACTATGGAATAGACAAGACCTACACCTTCCTCAGTGAAAGGGACTCAAAACCCCATATTTCCCGCAGAGGAATAGATCTGACTAGTAAGAATCTTAAAACCTATGTATTGATATGTCTCCGTAAGGGAATCAAGTGTGTCTAGACTGGCATAAACATGGCAGCGAGAATCAGCTCAAACCCACTCTAAAAAGGAATTTCAAAAACAGAACAAAGAAACAGGGAAATTCTTTACAATTCCTTCAGGGTCTCTGATGCAACCTGGAATGACCCTATCTACGATGACAGCTGGATGTGGCATGAGGCTGGACACTTGGGACTGAGAGGATTGGTGAGATTGGGTGAGCAAATGCAGACCCTTTAAAGCAATAATGCATGGCAACCATTCCATGGGTCCCACCTCTCCAGGTTGAAGGGAATATTACTACAGCTATAACATGTACGGGAAACCTAGAGAATGGACACACTGTGAATACGAAAGGTTTCTAAAACTCAACGAAGAGTCCCTCTCCTGGTGCTCCGGTTTGACTTTCCAACAGCTTTACTATCAATCTCCCAACTTGGAGAGACAGCCCCTTTAAGCTCCTGGTTCACACAGGTTGCCCATTTGGCAGAGGAGGAAAGGGAAGAGGGAGAACCAATGAGAGAGTAGCTGTTAGGCATTTGGATGGGCACATGTCACTCTAATTTCCCGGCAGGAAGAAGAATTCACCAAAGTCTCAGCCACCCACCGGGAACCAGTATAGGTCCTGAACCAAATGTTTGGACTTGCGTTCAGCTCACAAAAAACGAGTTGAAAAATGGAGCTCAGGGGCACAGCAATTCACAAACTGGCAGAGTAATCAAGGCCAACTATCGTCCAAAAATCTGTTGAGGGAAGGCAACGAGGCGGACTTGAATGCGAGGCAGAATAGCAGGAAACAGATTTCAAGAGGTACGTTAGAATCGCCTGTAAAGCACAGGAAGAGGGGCACAACTTCGACAATGATGCACTTGGCCAAAAAGGGCGTATGCGTTTTCTCCTGAATATATTCAGGAGAAAACGCATACGCCCTTTTTGGCCAAGCAAGCAAGCGGGCAATGCAAATCTGCACTACAAAGAAGTATCACTTCCCACCGGTCAAAAGGGACATCCACAAAATGTGTAAAAACCAGAAAGGCAAGACAGGCCCTGGAGAACAGGGAGCCTTGTTATGCTGATGGGCGGGATGTAAGTTGCCAACTGCCTCACTGGAGGAGTGCATTGTGTTCCCTAAAACAAGTAAACAACAGAGCTACAGAGCCAAGGGCACTTCCAGTCTAGGGAATATACCTTGGGAAAACGGAAAATCCATAAGACAGAGCCACCCCCAAATTGAGGGCTGCACTGCTTACAAGAACCTCAACCTGGGTACACCTGAAATATCCCAGGAAATGTAAAAATGGTTCAAAACATTGTGGAACTTACGTACGATGGAATATCCCTCAGCCATGAAATCAATGTCATAAGACCAGTAGCAGCAAAATGAGTGGATTCAGGTACGATGATTCTAAGGGAAAGAAGTCACACAGAAAAAGAAACTTATCATAAGATATCACTTAGGAAGATCCTGTAAACATGGCAACACATGAACTGAGTTAGGAAAGAGAACAGAGTCTCACATTTAGAAAACACTCTTATGCCTGCTTAAGGGGGAAGGAGAGGTGGGGTGATGCATCAAACCAGAGTTTGATATAAGCACAGGTACTGTTCCAAAAACCAACTATGGAATAGACAAGACCTACACCTTCCTCAGTGAAAGGGACTCAAAACCCCATATTTCCCGCAGAGGAATAGATCTGACTAGTAAGAATCTTAAAACCTATGTATTGATATGTCTCCGTAAGGGAATCAAGTGTGTCTAGACTGGCATAAACATGGCAGCGAGAATCAGCTCAAACCCACTCTAAAAAGGAATTTCAAAAACAGAACAAAGAAACAGGGAAATTCTTTACAATTCCTTCAGGGTCTCTGATGCAACCTGGAATGACCCTATCTACGATGACAGCTGGATGTGGCATGAGGCTGGACACTTGGGACTGAGAGGATTGGTGAGATTGGGTGAGCAAATGCAGACCCTTTAAAGCAATAATGCATGGCAACCATTCCATGGGTCCCACCTCTCCAGGTTGAAGGGAATATTACTACAGCTATAACATGTACGGGAAACCTAGAGAATGGACACACTGTGAATACGAAAGGTTTCTAAAACTCAACGAAGAGTCCCTCTCCTGGTGCTCCGGTTTGACTTTCCAACAGCTTTACTATCAATCTCCCAACTTGGAGAGACAGCCCCTTTAAGCTCCTGGTTCACACAGGTTGCCCATTTGGCAGAGGAGGAAAGGGAAGAGGGAGAACCAATGAGAGAGTAGCTGTTAGGCATTTGGATGGGCACATGTCACTCTAATTTCCCGGCAGGAAGAAGAATTCACCAAAGTCTCAGCCACCCACCGGGAACCAGTATAGGTCCTGAACCAAATGTTTGGACTTGCGTTCAGCTCACAAAAAACGAGTTGAAAAATGGAGCTCAGGGGCACAGCAATTCACAAACTGGCAGAGTAATCAAGGCCAACTATCGTCCAAAAATCTGTTGAGGGAAGGCAACGAGGCGGACTTGAATGCGAGGCAGAATAGCAGGAAACAGATTTCAAGAGGTACGTTAGAATCGCCTGTAAAGCACAGGAAGAGGGGCACAACTTCGACAATGATGCACTTGGCCAAAAAGGGCGTATGCGTTTTCTCCTGAATATATTCAGGAGAAAACGCATACGCCCTTTTTGGCCAAGCAAGCAAGCGGGCAATGCAAATCTGCACTACAAAGAAGTATCACTTCCCACCGGTCAAAAGGGACATCCACAAAATGTGTAAAAACCAGAAAGGCAAGACAGGCCCTGGAGAACAGGGAGCCTTGTTATGCTGATGGGCGGGATGTAAGTTGCCAACTGCCTCACTGGAGGAGTGCATTGTGTTCCCTAAAACAAGTAAACAACAGAGCTACAGAGCCAAGGGCACTTCCAGTCTAGGGAATATACCTTGGGAAAACGGAAAATCCATAAGACAGAGCCACCCCCAAATTGAGGGCTGCACTGCTTACAAGAACCTCAACCTGGGTACACCTGAAATATCCCAGGAAATGTAAAAATGGTTCAAAACATTGTGGAACTTACGTACGATGGAATATCCCTCAGCCATGAAATCAATGTCATAAGACCAGTAGCAGCAAAATGAGTGGATTCAGGTACGATGATTCTAAGTGAAAGAAGTCACACAGAAAAAGAAACTTATCATAAGATATCACTTAGGAAGATCCTGTAAACATGGCAACACATGAACTGAGTTAGGAAAGAGAACAGAGTCTCACATTTAGAAAACACTCTTATGCCTGCTTAAGGGGGAAGGAGAGGTGGGGTGATGCATCAAACCAGAGTTTGATATAAGCACAGGTACTGTTCCAAAAACCAACTATGGAATAGACAAGACCTACACCTTCCTCAGTGAAAGGGACTCAAAACCCCATATTTCCCGCAGAGGAATAGATCTGACTAGTAAGAATCTTAAAACCTATGTATTGATATGTCTCCGTAAGGGAATCAAGTGTGTCTAGACTGGCATAAACATGGCAGCGAGAATCAGCTCAAACCCACTCTAAAAAGGAATTTCAAAAACAGAACAAAGAAACAGGGAAATTCTTTACAATTCCTTCAGGGTCTCTGATGCAACCTGGAATGACCCTATCTACGATGACAGCTGGATGTGGCATGAGGCTGGACACTTGGGACTGAGAGGATTGGTGAGATTGGGTGAGCAAATGCAGACCCTTTAAAGCAATAATGCATGGCAACCATTCCATGGGTCCCACCTCTCCAGGTTGAAGGGAATATTACTACAGCTATAACATGTACGGGAAACCTAGAGAATGGACACACTGTGAATACGAAAGGTTTCTAAAACTCAACGAAGAGTCCCTCTCCTGGTGCTCCGGTTTGACTTTCCAACAGCTTTACTATCAATCTCCCAACTTGGAGAGACAGCCCCTTTAAGCTCCTGGTTCACACAGGTTGCCCATTTGGCAGAGGAGGAAAGGGAAGAGGGAGAACCAATGAGAGAGTAGCTGTTAGGCATTTGGATGGGCACATGTCACTCTAATTTCCCGGCAGGAAGAAGAATTCACCAAAGTCTCAGCCACCCACCGGGAACCAGTATAGGTCCTGAACCAAATGTTTGGACTTGCGTTCAGCTCACAAAAAACGAGTTGAAAAATGGAGCTCAGGGGCACAGCAATTCACAAACTGGCAGAGTAATCAAGGCCAACTATCGTCCAAAAATCTGTTGAGGGAAGGCAACGAGGCGGACTTGAATGCGAGGCAGAATAGCAGGAAACAGATTTCAAGAGGTACGTTAGAATCGCCTGTAAAGCACAGGAAGAGGGGCACAACTTCGACAATGATGCACTTGGCCAAAAAGGGCGTATGCGTTTTCTCCTGAATATATTCAGGAGAAAACGCATACGCCCTTTTTGGCCAAGCAAGCAAGCGGGCAATGCAAATCTGCACTACAAAGAAGTATCACTTCCCACCGGTCAAAAGGGACATCCACAAAATGTGTAAAAACCAGAAAGGCAAGACAGGCCCTGGAGAAGAGGGAGCCTTGTTATGCTGATGGGCGGGATGTAAGTTGCCAACTGCCTCACTGGAGGAGTGCATTGTGTTCCCTAAAACAAGTAAACAACAGAGCTACAGAGCCAAGGGCACTTCCAGTCTAGGGAATATACCTTGGGAAAACGGAAAATCCATAAGACAGAGCCACCCCCAAATTGAGGGCTGCACTGCTTACAAGAACCTCAACCTGGGTACACCTGAAATATCCCAGGAAATGTAAAAATGGTTCAAAACATTGTGGAACTTACGTACGATGGAATATCCCTCAGCCATGAAATCAATGTCATAAGACCAGTAGCAGCAAAATGAGTGGATTCAGGTACGATGATTCTAAGTGAAAGAAGTCACACAGAAAAAGAAACTTATCATAAGATATCACTTAGGAAGATCCTGTAAACATGGCAACACATGAACTGAGTTAGGAAAGAGAACAGAGTCTCACATTTAGAAAACACTCTTATGCCTGCTTAAGGGGGAAGGAGAGGTGGGGTGATGCATCAAACCAGAGTTTGATATAAGCACAGGTACTGTTCCAAAAACCAACTATGGAATAGACAAGACCTACACCTTCCTCAGTGAAAGGGACTCAAAACCCCATATTTCCCGCAGAGGAATAGATCTGACTAGTAAGAATCTTAAAACCTATGTATTGATATGTCTCCGTAAGGGAATCAAGTGTGTCTAGACTGGCATAAACATGGCAGCGAGAATCAGCTCAAACCCACTCTAAAAAGGAATTTCAAAAACAGAACAAAGAAACAGGGAAATTCTTTACAATTCCTTCAGGGTCTCTGATGCAACCTGGAATGACCCTATCTACGATGACAGCTGGATGTGGCATGAGGCTGGACACTTGGGACTGAGAGGATTGGTGAGATTGGGTGAGCAAATGCAGACCCTTTAAAGCAATAATGCATGGCAACCATTCCATGGGTCCCACCTCTCCAGGTTGAAGGGAATATTACTACAGCTATAACATGTACGGGAAACCTAGAGAATGGACACACTGTGAATACGAAAGGTTTCTAAAACTCAACGAAGAGTCCCTCTCCTGGTGCTCCGGTTTGACTTTCCAACAGCTTTACTATCAATCTCCCAACTTGGAGAGACAGCCCCTTTAAGCTCCTGGTTCACACAGGTTGCCCATTTGGCAGAGGAGGAAAGGGAAGAGGGAGAACCAATGAGAGAGTAGCTGTTAGGCATTTGGATGGGCACATGTCACTCTAATTTCCCGGCAGGAAGAAGAATTCACCAAAGTCTCAGCCACCCACCGGGAACCAGTATAGGTCCTGAACCAAATGTTTGGACTTGCGTTCAGCTCACAAAAAACGAGTTGAAAAATGGAGCTCAGGGGCACAGCAATTCACAAACTGGCAGAGTAATCAAGGCCAACTATCGTCCAAAAATCTGTTGAGGGAAGGCAACGAGGCGGACTTGAATGCGAGGCAGAATAGCAGGAAACAGATTTCAAGAGGTACGTTAGAATCGCCTGTAAAGCACAGGAAGAGGGGCACAACTTCGACAATGATGCACTTGGCCAAAAAGGGCGTATGCGTTTTCTCCTGAATATATTCAGGAGAAAACGCATACGCCCTTTTTGGCCAAGCAAGCAAGCGGGCAATGCAAATCTGCACTACAAAGAAGTATCACTTCCCACCGGTCAAAAGGGACATCCACAAAATGTGTAAAAACCAGAAAGGCAAGACAGGCCCTGGAGAACAGGGAGCCTTGTTATGCTGATGGGCGGGATGTAAGTTGCCAACTGCCTCACTGGAGGAGTGCATTGTGTTCCCTAAAACAAGTAAACAACAGAGCTACAGAGCCAAGGGCACTTCCAGTCTAGGGAATATACCTTGGGAAAACGGAAAATCCATAAGACAGAGCCACCCCCAAATTGAGGGCTGCACTGCTTACAAGAACCTCAACCTGGGTACACCTGAAATATCCCAGGAAATGTAAAAATGGTTCAAAACATTGTGGAACTTACGTACGATGGAATATCCCTCAGCCATGAAATCAATGTCATAAGACCAGTAGCAGCAAAATGAGTGGATTCAGGTACGATGATTCTAAGTGAAAGAAGTCACACAGAAAAAGAAACTTATCATAAGATATCACTTAGGAAGATCCTGTAAACATGGCAACACATGAACTGAGTTAGGAAAGAGAACAGAGTCTCACATTTAGAAAACACTCTTATGCCTGCTTAAGGGGGAAGGAGAGGTGGGGTGATGCATCAAACCAGAGTTTGATATAAGCACAGGTACTGTTCCAAAAACCAACTATGGAATAGACAAGACCTACACCTTCCTCAGTGAAAGGGACTCAAAACCCCATATTTCCCGCAGAGGAATAGATCTGACTAGTAAGAATCTTAAAACCTATGTATTGATATGTCTCCGTAAGGGAATCAAGTGTGTCTAGACTGGCATAAACATGGCAGCGAGAATCAGCTCAAACCCACTCTAAAAAGGAATTTCAAAAACAGAACAAAGAAACAGGGAAATTCTTTACAATTCCTTCAGGGTCTCTGATGCAACCTGGAATGACCCTATCTACGATGACAGCTGGATGTGGCATGAGGCTGGACACTTGGGACTGAGAGGATTGGTGAGATTGGGTGAGCAAATGCAGACCCTTTAAAGCAATAATGCATGGCAACCATTCCATGGGTCCCACCTCTCCAGGTTGAAGGGAATATTACTACAGCTATAACATGTACGGGAAACCTAGAGAATGGACACACTGTGAATACGAAAGGTTTCTAAAACTCAACGAAGAGTCCCTCTCCTGGTGCTCCGGTTTGACTTTCCAACAGCTTTACTATCAATCTCCCAACTTGGAGAGACAGCCCCTTTAAGCTCCTGGTTCACACAGGTTGCCCATTTGGCAGAGGAGGAAAGGGAAGAGGGAGAACCAATGAGAGAGTAGCTGTTAGGCATTTGGATGGGCACATGTCACTCTAATTTCCCGGCAGGAAGAAGAATTCACCAAAGTCTCAGCCACCCACCGGGAACCAGTATAGGTCCTGAACCAAATGTTTGGACTTGCGTTCAGCTCACAAAAAACGAGTTGAAAAATGGAGCTCAGGGGCACAGCAATTCACAAACTGGCAGAGTAATCAAGGCCAACTATCGTCCAAAAATCTGTTGAGGGAAGGCAACGAGGCGGACTTGAATGCGAGGCAGAATAGCAGGAAACAGATTTCAAGAGGTACGTTAGAATCGCCTGTAAAGCACAGGAAGAGGGGCACAACTTCGACAATGATGCACTTGGCCAAAAAGGGCGTATGCGTTTTCTCCTGAATATATTCAGGAGAAAACGCATACGCCCTTTTTGGCCAAGCAAGCAAGCGGGCAATGCAAATCTGCACTACAAAGAAGTATCACTTCCCACCGGTCAAAAGGGACATCCACAAAATGTGTAAAAACCAGAAAGGCAAGACAGGCCCTGGAGAACAGGGAGCCTTGTTATGCTGATGGGCGGGATGTAAGTTGCCAACTGCCTCACTGGAGGAGTGCATTGTGTTCCCTAAAACAAGTAAACAACAGAGCTACAGAGCCAAGGGCACTTCCAGTCTAGGGAATATACCTTGGGAAAACGGAAAATCCATAAGACAGAGCCACCCCCAAATTGAGGGCTGCACTGCTTACAAGAACCTCAACCTGGGTACACCTGAAATATCCCAGGAAATGTAAAAATGGTTCAAAACATTGTGGAACTTACGTACGATGGAATATCCCTCAGCCATGAAATCAATGTCATAAGACCAGTAGCAGCAAAATGAGTGGATTCAGGTACGATGATTCTAAGGGAAAGAAGTCACACAGAAAAAGAAACTTATCATAAGATATCACTTAGGAAGATCCTGTAAACATGGCAACACATGAACTGAGTTAGGAAAGAGAACAGAGTCTCACATTTAGAAAACACTCTTATGCCTGCTTAAGGGGGAAGGAGAGGTGGGGTGATGCATCAAACCAGAGTTTGATATAAGCACAGGTACTGTTCCAAAAACCAACTATGGAATAGACAAGACCTACACCTTCCTCAGTGAAAGGGACTCAAAACCCCATATTTCCCACAGAGGAATAGATCTGACTAGTAAGAATCTTAAAACCTATGTATTGATATGTCTCCGTAAGGGAATCAAGTGTGTCTAGACTGGCATAAACATGGCAGCGAGAATCAGCTCAAACCCACTCTAAAAAGGAATTTCAAAAACAGAACAAAGAAACAGGGAAATTCTTTACAATTCCTTCAGGGTCTCTGATGCAACCTGGAATGACCCTATCTACGATGACAGCTGGATGTGGCATGAGGCTGGACACTTGGGACTGAGAGGATTGGTGAGATTGGGTGAGCAAATGCAGACCCTTTAAAGCAATAATGCATGGCAACCATTCCATGGGTCCCACCTCTCCAGGTTGAAGGGAATATTACTACAGCTATAACATGTACGGGAAACCTAGAGAATGGACACACTGTGAATACGAAAGGTTTCTAAAACTCAACGAAGAGTCCCTCTCCTGGTGCTCCGGTTTGACTTTCCAACAGCTTTACTATCAATCTCCCAACTTGGAGAGACAGCCCCTTTAAGCTCCTGGTTCACACAGGTTGCCCATTTGGCAGAGGAGGAAAGGGAAGAGGGAGAACCAATGAGAGAGTAGCTGTTAGGCATTTGGATGGGCACATGTCACTCTAATTTCCCAGCAGGAAGAAGAATTCACCAAAGTCTCAGCCACCCACCGGGAACCAGTATAGGTCCTGAACCAAATGTTTGGACTTGCGTTCAGCTCACAAAAAACGAGTTGAAAAATGGAGCTCAGGGGCACAGCAATTCACAAACTGGCAGAGTAATCAAGGCCAACTATCGTCCAAAAATCTGTTGAGGGAAGGCAACGAGGCGGACTTGAATGCGAGGCAGAATAGCAGGAAACAGATTTCAAGAGGTACGTTAGAATCGCCTGTAAAGCACAGGAAGAGGGGCACAACTTCGACAATGATGCACTTGGCCAAAAAGGGCGTATGCGTTTTCTCCTGAATATATTCAGGAGAAAACGCATACGCCCTTTTTGGCCAAGCAAGCAAGCGGGCAATGCAAATCTGCACTACAAAGAAGTATCACTTCCCAACGGTCAAAAGGGACATCCACAAAATGTGTAAAAACCAGAAAGGCAAGACAGGCCCTGGAGAACAGGGAGCCTTGTTATGCTGATGGGCGGGATGTAAGTTGCCAACTGCCTCACTGGAGGAGTGCATTGTGTTCCCTAAAACAAGTAAACAACAGAGCTACAGAGCCAAGGGCACTTCCAGTCTAGGGAATATACCTTGGGAAAACGGAAAATCCATAAGACAGAGCCACCCCCAAATTGAGGGCTGCACTGCTTACAAGAACCTCAACCTGGGTACACCTGAAATATCCCAGGAAATGTAAAAATGGTTCAAAACATTGTGGAACTTACGTACGATGGAATATCCCTCAGCCATGAAATCAATGTCATAAGACCAGTAGCAGCAAAATGAGTGGATTCAGGTACGATGATTCTAAGGGAAAGAAGTCACACAGAAAAAGAAACTTATCATAAGATATCACTTAGGAAGATCCTGTAAACATGGCAACACATGAACTGAGTTAGGAAAGAGAACAGAGTCTCACATTTAGAAAACACTCTTATGCCTGCTTAAGGGGGAAGGAGAGGTGGGGTGATGCATCAAACCAGAGTTTGATATAAGCACAGGTACTGTTCCAAAAACCAACTATGGAATAGACAAGACCTACACCTTCCTCAGTGAAAGGGACTCAAAACCCCATATTTCCCGCAGAGGAATAGATCTGACTAGTAAGAATCTTAAAACCTATGTATTGATATGTCTCCGTAAGGGAATCAAGTGTGTCTAGACTGGCATAAACATGGCAGCGAGAATCAGCTCAAACCCACTCTAAAAAGGAATTTCAAAAACAGAACAAAGAAACAGGGAAATTCTTTACAATTCCTTCAGGGTCTCTGATGCAACCTGGAATGACCCTATCTACGATGACAGCTGGATGTGGCATGAGGCTGGACACTTGGGACTGAGAGGATTGGTGAGATTGGGTGAGCAAATGCAGACCCTTTAAAGCAATAATGCATGGCAACCATTCCATGGGTCCCACCTCTCCAGGTTGAAGGGAATATTACTACAGCTATAACATGTACGGGAAACCTAGAGAATGGACACACTGTGAATACGAAAGGTTTCTAAAACTCAACGAAGAGTCCCTCTCCTGGTGCTCCGGTTTGACTTTCCAACAGCTTTACTATCAATCTCCCAACTTGGAGAGACAGCCCCTTTAAGCTCCTGGTTCACACAGGTTGCCCATTTGGCAGAGGAGGAAAGGGAAGAGGGAGAACCAATGAGAGAGTAGCTGTTAGGCATTTGGATGGGCACATGTCACTCTAATTTCCCGGCAGGAAGAAGAATGCACCAAAGTCTCAGCCACCCACCGGGAACCAGTATAGGTCCTGAACCAAATGTTTGGACTTGCGTTCAGCTCACAAAAAACGAGTTGAAAAATGGAGCTCAGGGGCACAGCAATTCACAAACTGGCAGAGTAATCAAGGCCAACTATCGTCCAAAAATCTGTTGAGGGAAGGCAACGAGGCGGACTTGAATGCGAGGCAGAATAGCAGGAAACAGATTTCAAGAGGTACGTTAGAATCGCCTGTAAAGCACAGGAAGAGGGGCACAACTTCGACAATGATGCACTTGGCCAAAAAGGGCGTATGCGTTTTCTCCTGAATATATTCAGGAGAAAACGCATACGCCCTTTTTGGCCAAGCAAGCAAGCGGGCAATGCAAATCTGCACTACAAAGAAGTATCACTTCCCACCGGTCAAAAGGGACATCCACAAAATGTGTAAAAACCAGAAAGGCAAGACAGGCCCTGGAGAACAGGGAGCCTTGTTATGCTGATGGGCGGGATGTAAGTTGCCAACTGCCTCACTGGAGGAGTGCATTGTGTTCCCTAAAACAAGTAAACAACAGAGCTACAGAGCCAAGGGCACTTCCAGTCTAGGGAATATACCTTGGGAAAACGGAAAATCCATAAGACAGAGCCACCCCCAAATTGAGGGCTGCACTGCTTACAAGAACCTCAACCTGGGTACACCTGAAATATCCCAGGAAATGTAAAAATGGTTCAAAACATTGTGGAACTTACGTACGATGGAATATCCCTCAGCCATGAAATCAATGTCATAAGACCAGTAGCAGCAAAATGAGTGGATTCAGGTACGATGATTCTAAGGGAAAGAAGTCACACAGAAAAAGAAACTTATCATAAGATATCACTTAGGAAGATCCTGTAAACATGGCAACACATGAACTGAGTTAGGAAAGAGAACAGAGTCTCACATTTAGAAAACACTCTTATGCCTGCTTAAGGGGGAAGGAGAGGTGGGGTGATGCATCAAACCAGAGTTTGATATAAGCACAGGTACTGTTCCAAAAACCAACTATGGAATAGACAAGACCTACACCTTCCTCAGTGAAAGGGACTCAAAACCCCATATTTCCCGCAGAGGAATAGATCTGACTAGTAAGAATCTTAAAACCTATGTATTGATATGTCTCCGTAAGGGAATCAAGTGTGTCTAGACTGGCATAAACATGGCAGCGAGAATCAGCTCAAACCCACTCTAAAAAGGAATTTCAAAAACAGAACAAAGAAACAGGGAAATTCTTTACAATTCCTTCAGGGTCTCTGATGCAACCTGGAATGACCCTATCTACGATGACAGCTGGATGTGGCATGAGGCTGGACACTTGGGACTGAGAGGATTGGTGAGATTGGGTGAGCAAATGCAGACCCTTTAAAGCAATAATGCATGGCAACCATTCCATGGGTCCCACCTCTCCAGGTTGAAGGGAATATTACTACAGCTATAACATGTACGGGAAACCTAGAGAATGGACACACTGTGAATACGAAAGGTTTCTAAAACTCAACGAAGAGTCCCTCTCCTGGTGCTCCGGTTTGACTTTCCAACAGCTTTACTATCAATCTCCCAACTTGGAGAGACAGCCCCTTTAAGCTCCTGGTTCACACAGGTTGCCCATTTGGCAGAGGAGGAAAGGGAAGAGGGAGAACCAATGAGAGAGTAGCTGTTAGGCATTTGGATGGGCACATGTCACTCTAATTTCCCGGCAGGAAGAAGAATTCACCAAAGTCTCAGCCACCCACCGGGAACCAGTATAGGTCCTGAACCAAATGTTTGGACTTGCGTTCAGCTCACAAAAAACGAGTTGAAAAATGGAGCTCAGGGGCACAGCAATTCACAAACTGGCAGAGTAATCAAGGCCAACTATCGTCCAAAAATCTGTTGAGGGAAGGCAACGAGGCGGACTTGAATGCGAGGCAGAATAGCAGGAAACAGATTTCAAGAGGTACGTTAGAATCGCCTGTAAAGCACAGGAAGAGGGGCACAACTTCGACAATGATGCACTTGGCCAAAAAGGGCATATGCGTTTTCTCCTGAATATATTCAGGAGAAAACGCATACGCCCTTTTTGGCCAAGCAAGCAAGCGGGCAATGCAAATCTGCACTACAAAGAAGTATCACTTCCCACCGGTCAAAAGGGACATCCACAAAATGTGTAAAAACCAGAAAGGCAAGACAGGCCCTGGAGAACAGGGAGCCTTGTTATGCTGATGGGCGGGATGTAAGTTGCCAACTGCCTCACTGGAGGAGTGCATTGTGTTCCCTAAAACAAGTAAACAACAGAGCTACAGAGCCAAGGGCACTTCCAGTCTAGGGAATATACCTTGGGAAAACTGAAAATCCATAAGACAGAGCCACCCCCAAATTGAGGGCTGCACTGCTTACAAGAACCTCAACCTGGGTACACCTGAAATATCCCAGGAAATGTAAAAATGGTTCAAAACATTGTGGAACTTACGTACGATGGAATATCCCTCAGCCATGAAATCAATGTCATAAGACCAGTAGCAGCAAAATGAGTGGATTCAGGTACGATGATTCTAAGGGAAAGAAGTCACACAGAAAAAGAAACTTATCATAAGATATCACTTAGGAAGATCCTGTAAACATGGCAACACATGAACTGAGTTAGGAAAGAGAACAGAGTCTCACATTTAGAAAACACTCTTATGCCTGCTTAAGGGGGAAGGAGAGGTGGGGTGATGCATCAAACCAGAGTTTGATATAAGCACAGGTACTGTTCCAAAAACCAACTATGGAATAGACAAGACCTACACCTTCCTCAGTGAAAGGGACTCAAAACCCCATATTTCCCGCAGAGGAATAGATCTGACTAGTAAGAATCTTAAAACCTCTGTATTGATATGTCTCCGTAAGGGAATCAAGTGTGTCTAGACTGGCATAAACATGGCAGCGAGAATCAGCTCAAACCCACTCTAAAAAGGAATTTCAAAAACAGAACAAAGAAACAGGGAAATTCTTTACAATTCCTTCAGGGTCTCTGATGCAACCTGGAATGACCCTATCTACGATGACAGCTGGATGTGGCATGAGGCTGGACACTTGGGACTGAGAGGATTGGTGAGATTGGGTGAGCAAATGCAGACCCTTTAAAGCAATAATGCATGGCAACCATTCCATGGGTCCCACCTCTCCAGGTTGAAGGGAATATTACTACAGCTATAACATGTACGGGAAACCTAGAGAATGGACACACTGTGAATACGAAAGGTTTCTAAAACTCAACGAAGAGTCCCTCTCCTGGTGCTCCGGTTTGACTTTCCAACAGCTTTACTATCAATCTCCCAACTTGGAGAGACAGCCCCTTTAAGCTCCTGGTTCACACAGGTTGCCCATTTGGCAGAGGAGGAAAGGGAAGAGGGAGAACCAATGAGAGAGTAGCTGTTAGGCATTTGGATGGGCACATGTCACTCTAATTTCCCGGCAGGAAGAAGAATTCACCAAAGTCTCAGCCACCCACCGGGAACCAGTATAGGTCCTGAACCAAATGTTTGGACTTGCGTTCAGCTCACAAAAAACGAGTTGAAAAATGGAGCTCAGGGGCACAGCAATTCACAAACTGGCAGAGTAATCAAGGCCAACTATCGTCCAAAAATCTGTTGAGGGAAGGCAACGAGGCGGACTTGAATGCGAGGCAGAATAGCAGGAAACAGATTTCAAGAGGTACGTTAGAATCGCCTGTAAAGCACAGGAAGAGGGGCACAACTTCGACAATGATGCACTTGGCCAAAAAGGGCGTATGCGTTTTCTCCTGAATATATTCAGGAGAAAACGCATACGCCCTTTTTGGCCAAGCAAGCAAGCGGGCAATGCAAATCTGCACTACAAAGAAGTATCACTTCCCACCGGTCAAAAGGGACATCCACAAAATGTGTAAAAACCAGAAAGGCAAGACAGGCCCTGGAGAACAGGGAGCCTTGTTATGCTGATGGGCGGGATGTAAGTTGCCAACTGCCTCACTGGAGGAGTGCATTGTGTTCCCTAAAACAAGTAAACAACAGAGCTACAGAGCCAAGGGCACTTCCAGTCTAGGGAATATACCTTGGGAAAACGGAAAATCCATAAGACAGAGCCACCCCCAAATTGAGGGCTGCACTGCTTACAAGAACCTCAACCTGGGTACACCTGAAATATCCCAGGAAATGTAAAAATGGTTCAAAACATTGTGGAACTTACGTACGATGGAATATCCCTCAGCCATGAAATCAATGTCATAAGACCAGTAGCAGCAAAATGAGTGGATTCAGGTACGATGATTCTAAGGGAAAGAAGTCACACAGAAAAAGAAACTTATCATAAGATATCACTTAGGAAGATCCTGTAAACATGGCAACACATGAACTGAGTTAGGAAAGAGAACAGAGTCTCACATTTAGAAAACACTCTTATGCCTGCTTAAGGGGGAAGGAGAGGTGGGGTGATGCATCAAACCAGAGTTTGATATAAGCACAGGTACTGTTCCAAAAACCAACTATGGAATAGACAAGACCTACACCTTCCTCAGTGAAAGGGACTCAAAACCCCATATTTCCCGCAGAGGAATAGATCTGACTAGTAAGAATCTTAAAACCTCTGTATTGATATGTCTCCGTAAGGGAATCAAGTGTGTCTAGACTGGCATAAACATGGCAGCGAGAATCAGCTCAAACCCACTCTAAAAAGGAATTTCAAAAACAGAACAAAGAAACAGGGAAATTCTTTACAATTCCTTCAGGGTCTCTGATGCAACCTGGAATGACCCTATCTACGATGACAGCTGGATGTGGCATGAGGCTGGACACTTGGGACTGAGAGGATTGGTGAGATTGGGTGAGCAAATGCAGACCCTTTAAAGCAATAATGCATGGCAACCATTCCATGGGTCCCACCTCTCCAGGTTGAAGGGAATATTACTACAGCTATAACATGTACGGGAAACCTAGAGAATGGACACACTGTGAATACGAAAGGTTTCTAAAACTCAACGAAGAGTCCCTCTCCTGGTGCTCCGGTTTGACTTTCCAACAGCTTTACTATCAATCTCCCAACTTGGAGAGACAGCCCCTTTAAGCTCCTGGTTCACACAGGTTGCCCATTTGGCAGAGGAGGAAAGGGAAGAGGGAGAACCAATGAGAGAGTAGCTGTTAGGCATTTGGATGGGCACATGTCACTCTAATTTCCCGGCAGGAAGAAGAATGCACCAAAGTCTCAGCCACCCACCGGGAACCAGTATAGGTCCTGAACCAAATGTTTGGACTTGCGTTCAGCTCACAAAAAACGAGTTGAAAAATGGAGCTCAGGGGCACAGCAATTCACAAACTGGCAGAGTAATCAAGGCCAACTATCGTCCAAAAATCTGTTGAGGGAAGGCAACGAGGCGGACTTGAATGCGAGGCAGAATAGCAGGAAACAGATTTCAAGAGGTACGTTAGAATCGCCTGTAAAGCACAGGAAGAGGGGCACAACTTCGACAATGATGCACTTGGCCAAAAAGGGCGTATGCGTTTTCTCCTGAATATATTCAGGAGAAAACGCATACGCCCTTTTTGGCCAAGCAAGCAAGCGGGCAATGCAAATCTGCACTACAAAGAAGTATCACTTCCCACCGGTCAAAAGGGACATCCACAAAATGTGTAAAAACCAGAAAGGCAAGACAGGCCCTGGAGAACAGGGAGCCTTGTTATGCTGATGGGCGGGATGTAAGTTGCCAACTGCCTCACTGGAGGAGTGCATTGTCTTCCCTAAAACAAGTAAACAACAGAGCTACAGAGCCAAGGGCACTTCCAGTCTAGGGAATATACCTTGGGAAAACGGAAAATCCATAAGACAGAGCCACCCCCAAATTGAGGGCTGCACTGCTTACAAGAACCTCAACCTGGGTACACCTGAAATATCCCAGGAAATGTAAAAATGGTTCAAAACATTGTGGAACTTACGTACGATGGAATATCCCTCAGCCATGAAATCAATGTCATAAGACCAGTAGCAGCAAAATGAGTGGATTCAGGTACGATGATTCTAAGGGAAAGAAGTCACACAGAAAAAGAAACTTATCATAAGATATCACTTAGGAAGATCCTGTAAACATGGCAACACATGAACTGAGTTAGGAAAGAGAACAGAGTCTCACATTTAGAAAACACTCTTATGCCTGCTTAAGGGGGAAGGAGAGGTGGGGTGATGCATCAAACCAGAGTTTGATATAAGCACAGGTACTGTTCCAAAAACCAACTATGGAATAGACAAGACCTACACCTTCCTCAGTGAAAGGGACTCAAAACCCCATATTTCCCGCAGAGGAATAGATCTGACTAGTAAGAATCTTAAAACCTATGTATTGATATGTCTCCGTAAGGGAATCAAGTGTGTCTAGACTGGCATAAACATGGCAGCGAGAATCAGCTCAAACCCACTCTAAAAAGGAATTTCAAAAACAGAACAAAGAAACAGGGAAATTCTTTACAATTCCTTCAGGGTCTCTGATGCAACCTGGAATGACCCTATCTACGATGACAGCTGGATGTGGCATGAGGCTGGACACTTGGGACTGAGAGGATTGGTGAGATTGGGTGAGCAAATGCAGACCCTTTAAAGCAATAATGCATGGCAACCATTCCATGGGTCCCACCTCTCCAGGTTGAAGGGAATATTACTACAGCTATAACATGTACGGGAAACCTAGAGAATGGACACACTGTGAATACGAAAGGTTTCTAAAACTCAACGAAGAGTCCCTCTCCTGGTGCTCCGGTTTGACTTTCCAACAGCTTTACTATCAATCTCCCAACTTGGAGAGACAGCCCCTTTAAGCTCCTGGTTCACACAGGTTGCCCATTTGGCAGAGGAGGAAAGGGAAGAGGGAGAACCAATGAGAGAGTAGCTGTTAGGCATTTGGATGGGCACATGTCACTCTAATTTCCCGGCAGGAAGAAGAATTCACCAAAGTCTCAGCCACCCACCGGGAACCAGTATAGGTCCTGAACCAAATGTTTGGACTTGCGTTCAGCTCACAAAAAACGAGTTGAAAAATGGAGCTCAGGGGCACAGCAATTCACAAACTGGCAGAGTAATCAAGGCCAACTATCGTCCAAAAATCTGTTGAGGGAAGGCAACGAGGCGGACTTGAATGCGAGGCAGAATAGCAGGAAACAGATTTCAAGAGGTACGTTAGAATCGCCTGTAAAGCACAGGAAGAGGGGCACAACTTCGACAATGATGCACTTGGCCAAAAAGGGCGTATGCGTTTTCTCCTGAATATATTCAGGAGAAAACGCATACGCCCTTTTTGGCCAAGCAAGCAAGCGGGCAATGCAAATCTGCACTACAAAGAAGTATCACTTCCCACCGGTCAAAAGGGACATCCACAAAATGTGTAAAAACCAGAAAGGCAAGACAGGCCCTGGAGAACAGGGAGCCTTGTTATGCTGATGGGCGGGATGTAAGTTGCCAACTGCCTCACTGGAGGAGTGCATTGTGTTCCCTAAAACAAGTAAACAACAGAGCTACAGAGCCAAGGGCACTTCCAGTCTAGGGAATATACCTTGGGAAAACTGAAAATCCATAAGACAGAGCCACCCCCAAATTGAGGGCTGCACTGCTTACAAGAACCTCAACCTGGGTACACCTGAAATATCCCAGGAAATGTAAAAATGGTTCAAAACATTGTGGAACTTACGTACGATGGAATATCCCTCAGCCATGAAATCAATGTCATAAGACCAGTAGCAGCAAAATGAGTGGATTCAGGTACGATGATTCTAAGGGAAAGAAGTCACACAGAAAAAGAAACTTATCATAAGATATCACTTAGGAAGATCCTGTAAACATGGCAACACATGAACTGAGTTAGGAAAGAGAACAGAGTCTCACATTTAGAAAACACTCTTATGCCTGCTTAAGGGGGAAGGAGAGGTGGGGTGATGCATCAAACCAGAGTTTGATATAAGCACAGGTACTGTTCCAAAAACCAACTATGGAATAGACAAGACCTACACCTTCCTCAGTGAAAGGGACTCAAAACCCCATATTTCCCGCAGAGGAATAGATCTGACTAGTAAGAATCTTAAAACCTATGTATTGATATGTCTCCGTAAGGGAATCAAGTGTGTCTAGACTGGCATAAACATGGCAGCGAGAATCAGCTCAAACCCACTCTAAAAAGGAATTTCAAAAACAGAACAAAGAAACAGGGAAATTCTTTACAATTCCTTCAGGGTCTCTGATGCAACCTGGAATGACCCTATCTACGATGACAGCTGGATGTGGCATGAGGCTGGACACTTGGGACTGAGAGGATTGGTGAGATTGGGTGAGCAAATGCAGACCCTTTAAAGCAATAATGCATGGCAACCATTCCATGGGTCCCACCTCTCCAGGTTGAAGGGAATATTACTACAGCTATAACATGTACGGGAAACCTAGAGAATGGACACACTGTGAATACGAAAGGTTTCTAAAACTCAACGAAGAGTCCCTCTCCTGGTGCTCCGGTTTGACTTTCCAACAGCTTTACTATCAATCTCCCAACTTGGAGAGACAGCCCCTTTAAGCTCCTGGTTCACACAGGTTGCCCATTTGGCAGAGGAGGAAAGGGAAGAGGGAGAACCAATGAGAGAGTAGCTGTTAGGCATTTGGATGGGCACATGTCACTCTAATTTCCCGGCAGGAAGAAGAATTCACCAAAGTCTCAGCCACCCACCGGGAACCAGTATAGGTCCTGAACCAAATGTTTGGACTTGCGTTCAGCTCACAAAAAACGAGTTGAAAAATGGAGCTCAGGGGCACAGCAATTCACAAACTGGCAGAGTAATCAAGGCCAACTATCGTCCAAAAATCTGTTGAGGGAAGGCAACGAGGCGGACTTGAATGCGAGGCAGAATAGCAGGAAACAGATTTCAAGAGGTACGTTAGAATCGCCTGTAAAGCACAGGAAGAGGGGCACAACTTCGACAATGATGCACTTGGCCAAAAAGGGCGTATGCGTTTTCTCCTGAATATATTCAGGAGAAAACGCATACGCCCTTTTTGGCCAAGCAAGCAAGCGGGCAATGCAAATCTGCACTACAAAGAAGTATCACTTCCCACCGGTCAAAAGGGACATCCACAAAATGTGTAAAAACCAGAAAGGCAAGACAGGCCCTGGAGAACAGGGAGCCTTGTTATGCTGATGGGCGGGATGTAAGTTGCCAACTGCCTCACTGGAGGAGTGCATTGTCTTCCCTAAAACAAGTAAACAACAGAGCTACAGAGCCAAGGGCACTTCCAGTCTAGGGAATATACCTTGGGAAAACGGAAAATCCATAAGACAGAGCCACCCCCAAATTGAGGGCTGCACTGCTTACAAGAACCTCAACCTGGGTACACCTGAAATATCCCAGGAAATGTAAAAATGGTTCAAAACATTGTGGAACTTACGTACGATGGAATATCCCTCAGCCATGAAATCAATGTCATAAGACCAGTAGCAGCAAAATGAGTGGATTCAGGTACGATGATTCTAAGGGAAAGAAGTCACACAGAAAAAGAAACTTATCATAAGATATCACTTAGGAAGATCCTGTAAACATGGCAACACATGAACTGAGTTAGGAAAGAGAACAGAGTCTCACATTTAGAAAACACTCTTATGCCTGCTTAAGGGGGAAGGAGAGGTGGGGTGATGCATCAAACCAGAGTTTGATATAAGCACAGGTACTGTTCCAAAAACCAACTATGGAATAGACAAGACCTACACCTTCCTCAGTGAAAGGGACTCAAAACCCCATATTTCCCGCAGAGGAATAGATCTGACTAGTAAGAATCTTAAAACCTCTGTATTGATATGTCTCCGTAAGGGAATCAAGTGTGTCTAGACTGGCATAAACATGGCAGCGAGAATCAGCTCAAACCCACTCTAAAAAGGAATTTCAAAAACAGAACAAAGAAACAGGGAAATTCTTTACAATTCCTTCAGGGTCTCTGATGCAACCTGGAATGACCCTATCTACGATGACAGCTGGATGTGGCATGAGGCTGGACACTTGGGACTGAGAGGATTGGTGAGATTGGGTGAGCAAATGCAGACCCTTTAAAGCAATAATGCATGGCAACCATTCCATGGGTCCCACCTCTCCAGGTTGAAGGGAATATTACTACAGCTATAACATGTACGGGAAACCTAGAGAATGGACACACTGTGAATACGAAAGGTTTCTAAAACTCAACGAAGAGTCCCTCTCCTGGTGCTCCGGTTTGACTTTCCAACAGCTTTACTATCAATCTCCCAACTTGGAGAGACAGCCCCTTTAAGCTCCTGGTTCACACAGGTTGCCCATTTGGCAGAGGAGGAAAGGGAAGAGGGAGAACCAATGAGAGAGTAGCTGTTAGGCATTTGGATGGGCACATGTCACTCTAATTTCCCGGCAGGAAGAAGAATTCACCAAAGTCTCAGCCACCCACCGGGAACCAGTATAGGTCCTGAACCAAATGTTTGGACTTGCGTTCAGCTCACAAAAAACGAGTTGAAAAATGGAGCTCAGGGGCACAGCAATTCACAAACTGGCAGAGTAATCAAGGCCAACTATCGTCCAAAAATCTGTTGAGGGAAGGCAACGAGGCGGACTTGAATGCGAGGCAGAATAGCAGGAAACAGATTTCAAGAGGTACGTTAGAATCGCCTGTAAAGCACAGGAAGAGGGGCACAACTTCGACAATGATGCACTTGGCCAAAAAGGGCGTATGCGTTTTCTCCTGAATATATTCAGGAGAAAACGCATACGCCCTTTTTGGCCAAGCAAGCAAGCGGGCAATGCAAATCTGCACTACAAAGAAGTATCACTTCCCACCGGTCAAAAGGGACATCCACAAAATGTGTAAAAACCAGAAAGGCAAGACAGGCCCTGGAGAACAGGGAGCCTTGTTATGCTGATGGGCGGGATGTAAGTTGCCAACTGCCTCACTGGAGGAGTGCATTGTCTTCCCTAAAACAAGTAAACAACAGAGCTACAGAGCCAAGGGCACTTCCAGTCTAGGGAATATACCTTGGGAAAACGGAAAATCCATAAGACAGAGCCACCCCCAAATTGAGGGCTGCACTGCTTACAAGAACCTCAACCTGGGTACACCTGAAATATCCCAGGAAATGTAAAAATGGTTCAAAACATTGTGGAACTTACGTACGATGGAATATCCCTCAGCCATGAAATCAATGTCATAAGACCAGTAGCAGCAAAATGAGTGGATTCAGGTACGATGATTCTAAGGGAAAGAAGTCACACAGAAAAAGAAACTTATCATAAGATATCACTTAGGAAGATCCTGTAAACATGGCAACACATGAACTGAGTTAGGAAAGAGAACAGAGTCTCACATTTAGAAAACACTCTTATGCCTGCTTAAGGGGGAAGGAGAGGTGGGGTGATGCATCAAACCAGAGTTTGATATAAGCACAGGTACTGTTCCAAAAACCAACTATGGAATAGACAAGACCTACACCTTCCTCAGTGAAAGGGACTCAAAACCCCATATTTCCCGCAGAGGAATAGATCTGACTAGTAAGAATCTTAAAACCTATGTATTGATATGTCTCCGTAAGGGAATCAAGTGTGTCTAGACTGGCATAAACATGGCAGCGAGAATCAGCTCAAACCCACTCTAAAAAGGAATTTCAAAAACAGAACAAAGAAACAGGGAAATTCTTTACAATTCCTTCAGGGTCTCTGATGCAACCTGGAATGACCCTATCTACGATGACAGCTGGATGTGGCATGAGGCTGGACACTTGGGACTGAGAGGATTGGTGAGATTGGGTGAGCAAATGCAGACCCTTTAAAGCAATAATGCATGGCAACCATTCCATGGGTCCCACCTCTCCAGGTTGAAGGGAATATTACTACAGCTATAACATGTACGGGAAACCTAGAGAATGGACACACTGTGAATACGAAAGGTTTCTAAAACTCAACGAAGAGTCCCTCTCCTGGTGCTCCGGTTTGACTTTCCAACAGCTTTACTATCAATCTCCCAACTTGGAGAGACAGCCCCTTTAAGCTCCTGGTTCACACAGGTTGCCCATTTGGCAGAGGAGGAAAGGGAAGAGGGAGAACCAATGAGAGAGTAGCTGTTAGGCATTTGGATGGGCACATGTCACTCTAATTTCCCGGCAGGAAGAAGAATTCACCAAAGTCTCAGCCACCCACCGGGAACCAGTATAGGTCCTGAACCAAATGTTTGGACTTGCGTTCAGCTCACAAAAAACGAGTTGAAAAATGGAGCTCAGGGGCACAGCAATTCACAAACTGGCAGAGTAATCAAGGCCAACTATCGTCCAAAAATCTGTTGAGGGAAGGCAACGAGGCGGACTTGAATGCGAGGCAGAATAGCAGGAAACAGATTTCAAGAGGTACGTTAGAATCGCCTGTAAAGCACAGGAAGAGGGGCACAACTTCGACAATGATGCACTTGGCCAAAAAGGGCGTATGCGTTTTCTCCTGAATATATTCAGGAGAAAACGCATACGCCCTTTTTGGCCAAGCAAGCAAGCGGGCAATGCAAATCTGCACTACAAAGAAGTATCACTTCCCACCGGTCAAAAGGGACATCCACAAAATGTGTAAAAACCAGAAAGGTAAGACAGGCCCTGGAGAACAGGGAGCCTTGTTATGCTGATGGGCGGGATGTAAGTTGCCAACTGCCTCACTGGAGGAGTGCATTGTGTTCCCTAAAACAAGTAAACAACAGAGCTACAGAGCCAAGGGCACTTCCAGTCTAGGGAATATACCTTGGGAAAACGGAAAATCCATAAGACAGAGCCACCCCCAAATTGAGGGCTGCACTGCTTACAAGAACCTCAACCTGGGTACACCTGAAATATCCCAGGAAATGTAAAAATGGTTCAAAACATTGTGGAACTTACGTACGATGGAATATCCCTCAGCCATGAAATCAATGTCATAAGACCAGTAGCAGCAAAATGAGTGGATTCAGGTACGATGATTCTAAGGGAAAGAAGTCACACAGAAAAAGAAACTTATCATAAGATATCACTTAGGAAGATCCTGTAAACATGGCAACACATGAACTGAGTTAGGAAAGAGAACAGAGTCTCACATTTAGAAAACACTCTTATGCCTGCTTAAGGGGGAAGGAGAGGTGGGGTGATGCATCAAACCAGAGTTTGATATAAGCACAGGTACTGTTCCAAAAACCAACTATGGAATAGACAAGACCTACACCTTCCTCAGTGAAAGGGACTCAAAACCCCATATTTCGCGCAGAGGAATAGATCTGACTAGTAAGAATCTTAAAACCTATGTATTGATATGTCTCCGTAAGGGAATCAAGTGTGTCTAGACTGGCATAAACATGGCAGCGAGAATCAGCTCAAACCCACTCTAAAAAGGAATTTCAAAAACAGAACAAAGAAACAGGGAAATTCTTTACAATTCCTTCAGGGTCTCTGATGCAACCTGGAATGACCCTATCTACGATGACAGCTGGATGTGGCATGAGGCTGGACACTTGGGACTGAGAGGATTGGTGAGATTGGGTGAGCAAATGCAGACCCTTTAAAGCAATAATGCATGGCAACCATTCCATGGGTCCCACCTCTCCAGGTTGAAGGGAATATTACTACAGCTATAACATGTACGGGAAACCTAGAGAATGGACACACTGTGAATACGAAAGGTTTCTAAAACTCAACGAAGAGTCCCTCTCCTGGTGCTCCGGTTTGACTTTCCAACAGCTTTACTATCAATCTCCCAACTTGGAGAGACAGCCCCTTTAAGCTCCTGGTTCACACAGGTTGCCCATTTGGCAGAGGAGGAAAGGGAAGAGGGAGAACCAATGAGAGAGTAGCTGTTAGGCATTTGGATGGGCACATGTCACTCTAATTTCCCGGCAGGAAGAAGAATTCACCAAAGTCTCAGCCACCCACCGGGAACCAGTATAGGTCCTGAACCAAATGTTTGGACTTGCGTTCAGCTCACAAAAAACGAGTTGAAAAATGGAGCTCAGGGGCACAGCAATTCACAAACTGGCAGAGTAATCAAGGCCAACTATCGTCCAAAAATCTGTTGAGGGAAGGCAACGAGGCGGACTTGAATGCGAGGCAGAATAGCAGGAAACAGATTTCAAGAGGTACGTTAGAATCGCCTGTAAAGCACAGGAAGAGGGGCACAACTTCGACAATGATGCACTTGGCCAAAAAGGGCGTATGCGTTTTCTCCTGTATATATTCAGGAGAAAACGCATACGCCCTTTTTGGCCAAGCAAGCAAGCGGGCAATGCAAATCTGCACTACAAAGAAGTATCACTTCCCACCGGTCAAAAGGGACATCCACAAAATGTGTAAAAACCAGAAAGGTAAGACAGGCCCTGGAGAACAGGGAGCCTTGTTATGCTGATGGGCGGGATGTAAGTTGCCAACTGCCTCACTGGAGGAGTGCATTGTGTTCCCTAAAACAAGTAAACAACAGAGCTACAGAGCCAAGGGCACTTCCAGTCTAGGGAATATACCTTGGGAAAACGGAAAATCCATAAGACAGAGCCACCCCCAAATTGAGGGCTGCACTGCTTACAAGAACCTCAACCTGGGTACACCTGAAATATCCCAGGAAATGTAAAAATGGTTCAAAACATTGTGGAACTTACGTACGATGGAATATCCCTCAGCCATGAAATCAATGTCATAAGACCAGTAGCAGCAAAATGAGTGGATTCAGGTACGATGATTCTAAGGGAAAGAAGTCACACAGAAAAAGAAACTTATCATAAGATATCACTTAGGAAGATCCTGTAAACATGGCAACACATGAACTGAGTTAGGAAAGAGAACAGAGTCTCACATTTAGAAAACACTCTTATGCCTGCTTAAGGGGGAAGGAGAGGTGGGGTGATGCATCAAACCAGAGTTTGATATAAGCACAGGTACTGTTCCAAAAACCAACTATGGAATAGACAAGACCTACACCTTCCTCAGTGAAAGGGACTCAAAACCCCATATTTCGCGCAGAGGAATAGATCTGACTAGTAAGAATCTTAAAACCTATGTATTGATATGTCTCCGTAAGGGAATCAAGTGTGTCTAGACTGGCATAAACATGGCAGCGAGAATCAGCTCAAACCCACTCTAAAAAGGAATTTCAAAAACAGAACAAAGAAACAGGGAAATTCTTTACAATTCCTTCAGGGTCTCTGATGCAACCTGGAATGACCCTATCTACGATGACAGCTGGATGTGGCATGAGGCTGGACACTTGGGACTGAGAGGATTGGTGAGATTGGGTGAGCAAATGCAGACCCTTTAAAGCAATAATGCATGGCAACCATTCCATGGGTCCCACCTCTCCAGGTTGAAGGGAATATTACTACAGCTATAACATGTACGGGAAACCTAGAGAATGGACACACTGTGAATACGAAAGGTTTCTAAAACTCAACGAAGAGTCCCTCTCCTGGTGCTCCGGTTTGACTTTCCAACAGCTTTACTATCAATCTCCCAACTTGGAGAGACAGCCCCTTTAAGCTCCTGGTTCACACAGGTTGCCCATTTGGCAGAGGAGGAAAGGGAAGAGGGAGAACCAATGAGAGAGTAGCTGTTAGGCATTTGGATGGGCACATGTCACTCTAATTTCCCGGCAGGAAGAAGAATTCACCAAAGTCTCAGCCACCCACCGGGAACCAGTATAGGTCCTGAACCAAATGTTTGGACTTGCGTTCAGCTCACAAAAAACGAGTTGAAAAATGGAGCTCAGGGGCACAGCAATTCACAAACTGGCAGAGTAATCAAGGCCAACTATCGTCCAAAAATCTGTTGAGGGAAGGCAACGAGGCGGACTTGAATGCGAGGCAGAATAGCAGGAAACAGATTTCAAGAGGTACGTTAGAATCGCCTGTAAAGCACAGGAAGAGGGGCACAACTTCGACAATGATGCACTTGGCCAAAAAGGGCGTATGCGTTTTCTCCTGTATATATTCAGGAGAAAACGCATACGCCCTTTTTGGCCAAGCAAGCAAGCGGGCAATGCAAATCTGCACTACAAAGAAGTATCACTTCCCACCGGTCAAAAGGGACATCCACAAAATGTGTAAAAACCAGAAAGGTAAGACAGGCCCTGGAGAACAGGGAGCCTTGTTATGCTGATGGGCGGGATGTAAGTTGCCAACTGCCTCACTGGAGGAGTGCATTGTCTTCCCTAAAACAAGTAAACAACAGAGCTACAGAGCCAAGGGCACTTCCAGTCTAGGGAATATACCTTGGGAAAACGGAAAATCCATAAGACAGAGCCACCCCCAAATTGAGGGCTGCACTGCTTACAAGAACCTCAACCTGGGTACACCTGAAATATCCCAGGAAATGTAAAAATGGTTCAAAACATTGTGGAACTTACGTACGATGGAATATCCCTCAGCCATGAAATCAATGTCATAAGACCAGTAGCAGCAAAATGAGTGGATTCAGGTACGATGATTCTAAGGGAAAGAAGTCACACAGAAAAAGAAACTTATCATAAGATATCACTTAGGAAGATCCTGTAAACATGGCAACACATGAACTGAGTTAGGAAAGAGAACAGAGTCTCACATTTAGAAAACACTCTTATGCCTGCTTAAGGGGGAAGGAGAGGTGGGGTGATGCATCAAACCAGAGTTTGATATAAGCACAGGTACTGTTCCAAAAACCAACTATGGAATAGACAAGACCTACACCTTCCTCAGTGAAAGGGACTCAAAACCCCATATTTCCCGCAGAGGAATAGATCTGACTAGTAAGAATCTTAAAACCTATGTATTGATATGTCTCCGTAAGGGAATCAAGTGTGTCTAGACTGGCATAAACATGGCAGCGAGAATCAGCTCAAACCCACTCTAAAAAGGAATTTCAAAAACAGAACAAAGAAACAGGGAAATTCTTTACAATTCCTTCAGGGTCTCTGATGCAACCTGGAATGACCCTATCTACGATGACAGCTGGATGTGGCATGAGGCTGGACACTTGGGACTGAGAGGATTGGTGAGATTGGGTGAGCAAATGCAGACCCTTTAAAGCAATAATGCATGGCAACCATTCCATGGGTCCCACCTCTCCAGGTTGAAGGGAATATTACTACAGCTATAACATGTACGGGAAACCTAGAGAATGGACACACTGTGAATACGAAAGGTTTCTAAAACTCAACGAAGAGTCCCTCTCCTGGTGCTCCGGTTTGACTTTCCAACAGCTTTACTATCAATCTCCCAACTTGGAGAGACAGCCCCTTTAAGCTCCTGGTTCACACAGGTTGCCCATTTGGCAGAGGAGGAAAGGGAAGAGGGAGAACCAATGAGAGAGTAGCTGTTAGGCATTTGGATGGGCACATGTCACTCTAATTTCCCGGCAGGAAGAAGAATTCACCAAAGTCTCAGCCACCCACCGGGAACCAGTATAGGTCCTGAACCAAATGTTTGGACTTGCGTTCAGCTCACAAAAAACGAGTTGAAAAATGGAGCTCAGGGGCACAGCAATTCACAAACTGGCAGAGTAATCAAGGCCAACTATCGTCCAAAAATCTGTTGAGGGAAGGCAACGAGGCGGACTTGAATGCGAGGCAGAATAGCAGGAAACAGATTTCAAGAGGTACGTTAGAATCGCCTGTAAAGCACAGGAAGAGGGGCACAACTTCGACAATGATGCACTTGGCCAAAAAGGGCGTATGCGTTTTCTCCTGAATATATTCAGGAGAAAACGCATACGCCCTTTTTGGCCAAGCAAGCAAGCGGGCAATGCAAATCTGCACTACAAAGAAGTATCACTTCCCACCGGTCAAAAGGGACATCCACAAAATGTGTAAAAACCAGAAAGGCAAGACAGGCCCTGGAGAACAGGGAGCCTTGTTATGCTGATGGGCGGGATGTAAGTTGCCAACTGCCTCACTGGAGGAGTGCATTGTGTTCCCTAAAACAAGTAAACAACAGAGCTACAGAGCCAAGGGCACGTCCAGTCTAGGGAATATACCTTGGGAAAACGGAAAATCCATAAGACAGAGCCACCCCCAAATTGAGGGCTGCACTGCTTACAAGAACCTCAACCTGGGTACACCTGAAATATCCCAGGAAATGTAAAAATGGTTCAAAACATTGTGGAACTTACGTACGATGGAATATCCCTCAGCCATGAAATCAATGTCATAAGACCAGTAGCAGCAAAATGAGTGGATTCAGGTACGATGATTCTAAGGGAAAGAAGTCACACAGAAAAAGAAACTTATCATAAGATATCACTTAGGAAGATCCTGTAAACATGGCAACACATGAACTGAGTTAGGAAAGAGAACAGAGTCTCACATTTAGAAAACACTCTTATGCCTGCTTAAGGGGGAAGGAGAGGTGGGGTGATGCATCAAACCAGAGTTTGATATAAGCACAGGTACTGTTCCAAAAACCAACTATGGAATAGACAAGACCTACACCTTCCTCAGTGAAAGGGACTCAAAACCCCATATTTCCCGCAGAGGAATAGATCTGACTAGTAAGAATCTTAAAACCTATGTATTGATATGTCTCCGTAAGGGAATCAAGTGTGTCTAGACTGGCATAAACATGGCAGCGAGAATCAGCTCAAACCCACTCTAAAAAGGAATTTCAAAAACAGAACAAAGAAACAGGGAAATTCTTTACAATTCCTTCAGGGTCTCTGATGCAACCTGGAATGACCCTATCTACGATGACAGCTGGATGTGGCATGAGGCTGGACACTTGGGACTGAGAGGATTGGTGAGATTGGGTGAGCAAATGCAGACCCTTTAAAGCAATAATGCATGGCAACCATTCCATGGGTCCCACCTCTCCAGGTTGAAGGGAATATTACTACAGCTATAACATGTACGGGAAACCTAGAGAATGGACACACTGTGAATACGAAAGGTTTCTAAAACTCAACGAAGAGTCCCTCTCCTGGTGCTCCGGTTTGACTTTCCAACAGCTTTACTATCAATCTCCCAACTTGGAGAGACAGCCCCTTTAAGCTCCTGGTTCACACAGGTTGCCCATTTGGCAGAGGAGGAAAGGGAAGAGGGAGAACCAATGAGAGAGTAGCTGTTAGGCATTTGGATGGGCACATGTCACTCTAATTTCCCGGCAGGAAGAAGAATTCACCAAAGTCTCAGCCACCCACCGGGAACCAGTATAGGTCCTGAACCAAATGTTTGGACTTGCGTTCAGCTCACAAAAAACGAGTTGAAAAATGGAGCTCAGGGGCACAGCAATTCACAAACTGGCAGAGTAATCAAGGCCAACTATCGTCCAAAAATCTGTTGAGGGAAGGCAACGAGGCGGACTTGAATGCGAGGCAGAATAGCAGGAAACAGATTTCAAGAGGTACGTTAGAATCGCCTGTAAAGCACAGGAAGAGGGGCACAACTTCGACAATGATGCACTTGGCCAAAAAGGGCGTATGCGTTTTCTCCTGAATATATTCAGGAGAAAACGCATACGCCCTTTTTGGCCAAGCAAGCAAGCGGGCAATGCAAATCTGCACTACAAAGAAGTATCACTTCCCACCGGTCAAAAGGGACATCCACAAAATGTGTAAAAACCAGAAAGGCAAGACAGGCCCTGGAGAACAGGGAGCCCTGTTATGCTGATGGGCGGGATGTAAGTTGCCAACTGCCTCACAGGAGGAGTGCATTGTGTTCCCTAAAACAAGTAAACAACAGAGCTACAGAGCCAAGGGCACTTCCAGTCTAGGGAATATACCTTGGGAAAACTGAAAATCCATAAGACAGTGCCACCCCCAAATTGAGGGCTGCACTGCTTACAAGAACCTCAACCTGGGTACACCTGAAATATCCCAGGAAATATAAAAATGGTTCAAAACATTGTGGAACTTACGTACGATGGAATATCCCTCAGCCACGAAATCAATGTCATAAGACCAGTAGCAGCAAAATGAGTGGATTCAGGTACGATGATTCTAAGGGAAAGAAGTCACACAGGAAAAGAAACTTATCATAAGATATCACTTAGGAAGATCCTGTAAACATGGCTACACATGAACTGAGTTAGGAAAGAGAACAGAGTCTCACATTTAGAAAACACTCTTATGCCTGCTTAAGGGGGAAGGAGAGGTGGGGTGATGCATCAAACCAGAGTTTGATATAAGCACAGGTACTGTTCCAAAAACCAACTATGGAATAGACAAGACCTACACCTTCCTCAGTGAAAGGGACTCAAAACCCCATATTTCCCGCAGAGGAATAGATCTGACTAGTAAGAATCTTAAAACCTATGTATTGATATGTCTCCGTAAGGGAATCAAGTGTGTCTAGACTGGCATAAACATGGCAGCGAGAATCAGCTCAAACCCACTCTAAAAAGGAATTTCAAAAACAGAACAAAGAAACAGGGAAATTCTTTACAATTCCTTCAGGGTCTCTGATGCAACCTGGAATGACCCTATCTACGATGACAGCTGGATGTGGCATGAGGCTGGACACTTGGGACTGAGAGGATTGGTGAGATTGGGTGAGCAAATGCAGACCCTTTAAAGCAATAATGCATGGCAACCATTCCATGGGTCCCACCTCTCCAGGTTGAAGGGAATATTACTACAGCTATAACATGTACGGGAAACCTAGAGAATGGACACACTGTGAATACGAAAGGTTTCTAAAACTCAACGAAGAGTCCCTCTCCTGGTGCTCCGGTTTGACTTTCCAACAGCTTTACTATCAATCTCCCAACTTGGAGAGACAGCCCCTTTAAGCTCCTGGTTCACACAGGTTGCCCATTTGGCAGAGGAGGAAAGGGAAGAGGGAGAACCAATGAGAGAGTAGCTGTTAGGCATTTGGATGGGCACATGTCACTCTAATTTCCCGGCAGGAAGAAGAATTCACCAAAGTCTCAGCCACCCACCGGGAACCAGTATAGGTCCTGAACCAAATGTTTGGACTTGCGTTCAGCTCACAAAAAACGAGTTGAAAAATGGAGCTCAGGGGCACAGCAATTCACAAACTGGCAGAGTAATCAAGGCCAACTATCGTCCAAAAATCTGTTGAGGGAAGGCAACGAGGCGGACTTGAATGCGAGGCAGAATAGCAGGAAACAGATTTCAAGAGGTACGTTAGAATCGCCTGTAAAGCACAGGAAGAGGGGCACAACTTCGACAATGATGCACTTGGCCAAAAAGGGCGTATGCGTTTTCTCCTGAATATATTCAGGAGAAAACGCATACGCCCTTTTTGGCCAAGCAAGCAAGCGGGCAATGCAAATCTGCACTACAAAGAAGTATCACTTCCCACCGGTCAAAAGGGACATCCACAAAATGTGTAAAAACCAGAAAGGCAAGACAGGCCCTGGAGAACAGGGAGCCCTGTTATGCTGATGGGCGGGATGTAAGTTGCCAACTGCCTCACAGGAGGAGTGCATTGTGTTCCCTAAAACAAGTAAACAACAGAGCTACAGAGCCAAGGGCACTTCCAGTCTAGGGAATATACCTTGGGAAAACTGAAAATCCATAAGACAGTGCCACCCCCAAATTGAGGGCTGCACTGCTTACAAGAACCTCAACCTGGGTACACCTGAAATATCCCAGGAAATATAAAAATGGTTCAAAACATTGTGGAACTTACGTACGATGGAATATCCCTCAGCCACGAAATCAATGTCATAAGACCAGTAGCAGCAAAATGAGTGGATTCAGGTACGATGATTCTAAGGGAAAGAAGTCACACAGGAAAAGAAACTTATCATAAGATATCACTTAGGAAGATCCTGTAAACATGGCTACACATGAACTGAGTTAGGAAAGAGAACAGAGTCTCACATTTAGAAAACACTCTTATGCCTGCTTAAGGGGGAAGGAGAGGTGGGGTGATGCATCAAACCAGAGTTTGATATAAGCACAGGTACTGTTCCAAAAACCAACTATGGAATAGACAAGACCTACACCTTCCTCAGTGAAAGGGACTCAAAACCCCATATTTCCCGCAGAGGAATAGATCTGACTAGTAAGAATCTTAAAACCTATGTATTGATATGTCTCCGTAAGGGAATCAAGTGTGTCTAGACTGGCATAAACATGGCAGCGAGAATCAGCTCAAACCCACTCTAAAAAGGAATTTCAAAAACAGAACAAAGAAACAGGGAAATTCTTTACAATTCCTTCAGGGTCTCTGATGCAACCTGGAATGACCCTATCTACGATGACAGCTGGATGTGGCATGAGGCTGGACACTTGGGACTGAGAGGATTGGTGAGATTGGGTGAGCAAATGCAGACCCTTTAAAGCAATAATGCATGGCAACCATTCCATGGGTCCCACCTCTCCAGGTTGAAGGGAATATTACTACAGCTATAACATGTACGGGAAACCTAGAGAATGGACACACTGTGAATACGAAAGGTTTCTAAAACTCAACGAAGAGTCCCTCTCCTGGTGCTCCGGTTTGACTTTCCAACAGCTTTACTATCAATCTCCCAACTTGGAGAGACAGCCCCTTTAAGCTCCTGGTTCACACAGGTTGCCCATTTGGCAGAGGAGGAAAGGGAAGAGGGAGAACCAATGAGAGAGTAGCTGTTAGGCATTTGGATGGGCACAAGTCACTCTAATTTCCCGGCAGGAAGAAGAATTCACCAAAGTCTCAGCCACCCACCGGGAACCAGTATAGGTCCTGAACCAAATGTTTGGACTTGCGTTCAGCTCACAAAAAACGAGTTGAAAAATGGAGCTCAGGGGCACAGCAATTCACAAACTGGCAGAGTAATCAAGGCCAACTATCGTCCAAAAATCTGTTGAGGGAAGGCAACGAGGCGGACTTGAATGCGAGGCAGAATAGCAGGAAACAGATTTCAAGAGGTACGTTAGAATCGCCTGTAAAGCACAGGAAGAGGGGCACAACTTCGACAATGATGCACTTGGCCAAAAAGGGCGTATGCGTTTTCTCCTGAATATATTCAGGAGAAAACGCATACGCCCTTTTTGGCCAAGCAAGCAAGCGGGCAATGCAAATCTGCACTACAAAGAAGTATCACTTCCCACCGGTCAAAAGGGACATCCACAAAATGTGTAAAAACCAGAAAGGCAAGACAGGCCCTGGAGAACAGGGAGCCCTGTTATGCTGATGGGCGGGATGTAAGTTGCCAACTGCCTCACAGGAGGAGTGCATTGTGTTCCCTAAAACAAGTAAACAACAGAGCTACAGAGCCAAGGGCACTTCCAGTCTAGGGAATATACCTTGGGAAAACTGAAAATCCATAAGACAGTGCCACCCCCAAATTGAGGGCTGCACTGCTTACAAGAACCTCAACCTGGGTACACCTGAAATATCCCAGGAAATATAAAAATGGTTCAAAACATTGTGGAACTTACGTACGATGGAATATCCCTCAGCCACGAAATCAATGTCATAAGACCAGTAGCAGCAAAATGAGTGGATTCAGGTACGATGATTCTAAGGGAAAGAAGTCACACAGGAAAAGAAACTTATCATAAGATATCACTTAGGAAGATCCTGTAAACATGGCTACACATGAACTGAGTTAGGAAAGAGAACAGAGTCTCACATTTAGAAAACACTCTTATGCCTGCTTAAGGGGGAAGGAGAGGTGGGGTGATGCATCAAACCAGAGTTTGATATAAGCACAGGTACTGTTCCAAAAACCAACTATGGAATAGACAAGACCTACACCTTCCTCAGTGAAAGGGACTCAAAACCCCATATTTCCCGCAGAGGAATAGATCTGACTAGTAAGAATCTTAAAACCTATGTATTGATATGTCTCCGTAAGGGAATCAAGTGTGTCTAGACTGGCATAAACATGGCAGCGAGAATCAGCTCAAACCCACTCTAAAAAGGAATTTCAAAAACAGAACAAAGAAACAGGGAAATTCTTTACAATTCCTTCAGGGTCTCTGATGCAACCTGGAATGACCCTATCTACGATGACAGCTGGATGTGGCATGAGGCTGGACACTTGGGACTGAGAGGATTGGTGAGATTGGGTGAGCAAATGCAGACCCTTTAAAGCAATAATGCATGGCAACCATTCCATGGGTCCCACCTCTCCAGGTTGAAGGGAATATTACTACAGCTATAACATGTACGGGAAACCTAGAGAATGGACACACTGTGAATACGAAAGGTTTCTAAAACTCAACGAAGAGTCCCTCTCCTGGTGCTCCGGTTTGACTTTCCAACAGCTTTACTATCAATCTCCCAACTTGGAGAGACAGCCCCTTTAAGCTCCTGGTTCACACAGGTTGCCCATTTGGCAGAGGAGGAAAGGGAAGAGGGAGAACCAATGAGAGAGTAGCTGTTAGGCATTTGGATGGGCACAAGTCACTCTAATTTCCCGGCAGGAAGAAGAATTCACCAAAGTCTCAGCCACCCACCGGGAACCAGTATAGGTCCTGAACCAAATGTTTGGACTTGCGTTCAGCTCACAAAAAACGAGTTGAAAAATGGAGCTCAGGGGCACAGCAATTCACAAACTGGCAGAGTAATCAAGGCCAACTATCGTCCAAAAATCTGTTGAGGGAAGGCAACGAGGCGGACTTGAATGCGAGGCAGAATAGCAGGAAACAGATTTCAAGAGGTACGTTAGAATCGCCTGTAAAGCACAGGAAGAGGGGCACAACTTCGACAATGATGCACTTGGCCAAAAAGGGCGTATGCGTTTTCTCCTGAATATATTCAGGAGAAAACGCATACGCCCTTTTTGGCCAAGCAAGCAAGCGGGCAATGCAAATCTGCACTACAAAGAAGTATCACTTCCCACCGGTCAAAAGGGACATCCACAAAATGTGTAAAAACCAGAAAGGCAAGACAGGCCCTGGAGAACAGGGAGCCCTGTTATGCTGATGGGCGGGATGTAAGTTGCCAACTGCCTCACAGGAGGAGTGCATTGTGTTCCCTAAAACAAGTAAACAACAGAGCTACAGAGCCAAGGGCACTTCCAGTCTAGGGAATATACCTTGGGAAAACTGAAAATCCATAAGACAGTGCCACCCCCAAATTGAGGGCTGCACTGCTTACAAGAACCTCAACCTGGGTACACCTGAAATATCCCAGGAAATATAAAAATGGTTCAAAACATTGTGGAACTTACGTACGATGGAATATCCCTCAGCCACGAAATCAATGTCATAAGACCAGTAGCAGCAAAATGAGTGGATTCAGGTACGATGATTCTAAGGGAAAGAAGTCACACAGGAAAAGAAACTTATCATAAGATATCACTTAGGAAGATCCTGTAAACATGGCTACACATGAACTGAGTTAGGAAAGAGAACAGAGTCTCACATTTAGAAAACACTCTTATGCCTGCTTAAGGGGGAAGGAGAGGTGGGGTGATGCATCAAACCAGAGTTTGATATAAGCACAGGTACTGTTCCAAAAACCAACTATGGAATAGACAAGACCTACACCTTCCTCAGTGAAAGGGACTCAAAACCCCATATTTCCCGCAGAGGAATAGATCTGACTAGTAAGAATCTTAAAACCTATGTATTGATATGTCTCCGTAAGGGAATCAAGTGTGTCTAGACTGGCATAAACATGGCAGCGAGAATCAGCTCAAACCCACTCTAAAAAGGAATTTCAAAAACAGAACAAAGAAACAGGGAAATTCTTTACAATTCCTTCAGGGTCTCTGATGCAACCTGGAATGACCCTATCTACGATGACAGCTGGATGTGGCATGAGGCTGGACACTTGGGACTGAGAGGATTGGTGAGATTGGGTGAGCAAATGCAGACCCTTTAAAGCAATAATGCATGGCAACCATTCCATGGGTCCCACCTCTCCAGGTTGAAGGGAATATTACTACAGCTATAACATGTACGGGAAACCTAGAGAATGGACACACTGTGAATACGAAAGGTTTCTAAAACTCAACGAAGAGTCCCTCTCCTGGTGCTCCGGTTTGACTTTCCAACAGCTTTACTATCAATCTCCCAACTTGGAGAGACAGCCCCTTTAAGCTCCTGGTTCACACAGGTTGCCCATTTGGCAGAGGAGGAAAGGGAAGAGGGAGAACCAATGAGAGAGTAGCTGTTAGGCATTTGGATGGGCACAAGTCACTCTAATTTCCCGGCAGGAAGAAGAATTCACCAAAGTCTCAGCCACCCACCGGGAACCAGTATAGGTCCTGAACCAAATGTTTGGACTTGCGTTCAGCTCACAAAAAACGAGTTGAAAAATGGAGCTCAGGGGCACAGCAATTCACAAACTGGCAGAGTAATCAAGGCCAACTATCGTCCAAAAATCTGTTGAGGGAAGGCAACGAGGCGGACTTGAATGCGAGGCAGAATAGCAGGAAACAGATTTCAAGAGGTACGTTAGAATCGCCTGTAAAGCACAGGAAGAGGGGCACAACTTCGACAATGATGCACTTGGCCAAAAAGGGCGTATGCGTTTTCTCCTGAATATATTCAGGAGAAAACGCATACGCCCTTTTTGGCCAAGCAAGCAAGCGGGCAATGCAAATCTGCACTACAAAGAAGTATCACTTCCCACCGGTCAAAAGGGACATCCACAAAATGTGTAAAAACCAGAAAGGCAAGACAGGCCCTGGAGAACAGGGAGCCCTGTTATGCTGATGGGCGGGATGTAAGTTGCCAACTGCTTCACAGGAGGAGTGCATTGTGTTCCCTAAAACAAGTAAACAACAGAGCTACAGAGCCAAGGGCACTTCCAGTCTAGGGAATATACCTTGGGAAAACTGAAAATCCATAAGACAGAGCCACCCCCAAATTGAGGGCTGCACTGCTTACAAGAACCTCAACCTGGGTACACCTGAAATATCCCAGGAAATATAAAAATGGTTCAAAACATTGTGGAACTTACGTACGATGGAATATCCCTCAGCCACGAAATCAATGTCATAAGACCAGTAGCAGCAAAATGAGTGGATTCAGGTACGATGATTCTAAGGGAAAGAAGTCACACAGGAAAAGAAACTTATCATAAGATATCACTTAGGAAGATCCTGTAAACATGGCTACACATGAACTGAGTTAGGAAAGAGAACAGAGTCTCACATTTAGAAAACACTCTTATGCCTGCTTAAGGGGGAAGGAGAGGTGGGGTGATGCATCAAACCAGAGTTTGATATAAGCACAGGTACTGTTCCAAAAACCAACTATGGAATAGACAAGACCTACACCTTCCTCAGTGAAAGGGACTCAAAACCCCATATTTCCCGCAGAGGAATAGATCTGACTAGTAAGAATCTTAAAACCTATGTATTGATATGTCTCCGTAAGGGAATCAAGTGTGTCTAGACTGGCATAAACATGGCAGCGAGAATCAGCTCAAACCCACTCTAAAAAGGAATTTCAAAAACAGAACAAAGAAACAGGGAAATTCTTTACAATTCCTTCAGGGTCTCTGATGCAACCTGGAATGACCCTATCTACGATGACAGCTGGATGTGGCATGAGGCTGGACACTTGGGACTGAGAGGATTGGTGAGATTGGGTGAGCAAATGCAGACCCTTTAAAGCAATAATGCATGGCAACCATTCCATGGGTCCCACCTCTCCAGGTTGAAGGGAATATTACTACAGCTATAACATGTACGGGAAACCTAGAGAATGGACACACTGTGAATACGAAAGGTTTCTAAAACTCAACGAAGAGTCCCTCTCCTGGTGCTCCGGTTTGACTTTCCAACAGCTTTACTATCAATCTCCCAACTTGGAGAGACAGCCCCTTTAAGCTCCTGGTTCACACAGGTTGCCCATTTGGCAGAGGAGGAAAGGGAAGAGGGAGAACCAATGAGAGAGTAGCTGTTAGGCATTTGGATGGGCACATGTCACTCTAATTTCCCGGCAGGAAGAAGAATTCACCAAAGTCTCAGCCACCCACCGGGAACCAGTATAGGTCCTGAACCAAATGTTTGGACTTGCGTTCAGCTCACAAAAAACGAGTTGAAAAATGGAGCTCCGGGGCACAGCAATTCACAAACTGGCAGAGTAATCAAGGCCAACTATCGTCCAAAAATCTGTTGAGGGAAGGCAACGAGGCGGACTTGAATGCGAGGCAGAATAGCAGGAAACAGATTTCAAGAGGTACGTTAGAATCGCCTGTAAAGCACAGGAAGAGGGGCACAACTTCGACAATGATGCACTTGGCCAAAAAGGGCGTATGCGTTTTCTCCTGAATATATTCAGGAGAAAACGCATACGCCCTTTTTGGCCAAGCAAGCAAGCGGGCAATGCAAATCTGCACTACAAAGAAGTATCACTTCCCACCGGTCAAAAGGGACATCCACAAAATGTGTAAAAACCAGAAAGGCAAGACAGGCCCTGGAGAACAGGGAGCCCTGTTATGCTGATGGGCGGGATGTAAGTTGCCAACTGCCTCACAGGAGGAGTGCATTGTGTTCCCTAAAACAAGTAAACAACAGAGCTACAGAGCCAAGGGCACTTCCAGTCTAGGGAATATACCTTGGGAAAACTGAAAATCCATAAGACAGAGCCACCCCCAAATTGAGGGCTGCACTGCTTACAAGAACCTCAACCTGGGTACACCTGAAATATCCCAGGAAATATAAAAATGGTTCAAAACATTGTGGAACTTACGTACGATGGAATATCCCTCAGCCACGAAATCAATGTCATAAGACCAGTAGCAGCAAAATGAGTGGATTCAGGTACGATGATTCTAAGGGAAAGAAGTCACACAGGAAAAGAAACTTATCATAAGATATCACTTAGGAAGATCCTGTAAACATGGCTACACATGAACTGAGTTAGGAAAGAGAACAGAGTCTCACATTTAGAAAACACTCTTATGCCTGCTTAAGGGGGAAGGAGAGGTGGGGTGATGCATCAAACCAGAGTTTGATATAAGCACAGGTACTGTTCCAAAAACCAACTATGGAATAGACAAGACCTACACCTTCCTCAGTGAAAGGGACTCAAAACCCCATATTTCCCGCAGAGGAATAGATCTGACTAGTAAGAATCTTAAAACCTATGTATTGATATGTCTCCGTAAGGGAATCAAGTGTGTCTAGACTGGCATAAACATGGCAGCGAGAATCAGCTCAAACCCACTCTAAAAAGGAATTTCAAAAACAGAACAAAGAAACAGGGAAATTCTTTACAATTCCTTCAGGGTCTCTGATGCAACCTGGAATGACCCTATCTACGATGACAGCTGGATGTGGCATGAGGCTGGACACTTGGGACTGAGAGGATTGGTGAGATTGGGTGAGCAAATGCAGACCCTTTAAAGCAATAATGCATGGCAACCATTCCATGGGTCCCACCTCTCCAGGTTGAAGGGAATATTACTACAGCTATAACATGTACGGGAAACCTAGAGAATGGACACACTGTGAATACGAAAGGTTTCTAAAACTCAACGAAGAGTCCCTCTCCTGGTGCTCCGGTTTGACTTTCCAACAGCTTTACTATCAATCTCCCAACTTGGAGAGACAGCCCCTTTAAGCTCCTGGTTCACACAGGTTGCCCATTTGGCAGAGGAGGAAAGGGAAGAGGGAGAACCAATGAGAGAGTAGCTGTTAGGCATTTGGATGGGCACATGTCACTCTAATTTCCCGGCAGGAAGAAGAATTCACCAAAGTCTCAGCCACCCACCGGGAACCAGTATAGGTCCTGAACCAAATGTTTGGACTTGCGTTCAGCTCACAAAAAACGAGTTGAAAAATGGAGCTCAGGGGCACAGCAATTCACAAACTGGCAGAGTAATCAAGGCCAACTATCGTCCAAAAATCTGTTGAGGGAAGGCAACGAGGCGGACTTGAATGCGAGGCAGAATAGCAGGAAACAGATTTCAAGAGGTACGTTAGAATCGCCTGTAAAGCACAGGAAGAGGGGCACAACTTCGACAATGATGCACTTGGCCAAAAAGGGCGTATGCGTTTTCTCCTGAATATATTCAGGAGAAAACGCATACGCCCTTTTTGGCCAAGCAAGCAAGCGGGCAATGCAAATCTGCACTACAAAGAAGTATCACTTCCCACCGGTCAAAAGGGACATCCACAAAATGTGTAAAAACCAGAAAGGCAAGACAGGCCCTGGAGAACAGGGAGCCCTGTTATGCTGATGGGCGGGATGTAAGTTGCCAACTGCCTCACAGGAGGAGTGCATTGTGTTCCCTAAAACAAGTAAACAACAGAGCTACAGAGCCAAGGGCACTTCCAGTCTAGGGAATATACCTTGGGAAAACTGAAAATCCATAAGACAGAGCCACCCCCAAATTGAGGGCTGCACTGCTTACAAGAACCTCAACCTGGGTACACCTGAAATATCCCAGGAAATATAAAAATGGTTCAAAACATTGTGGAACTTACGTACGATGGAATATCCCTCAGCCATGAAATCAATGTCATAAGACCAGTAGCAGCAAAATGAGTGGATTCAGGTACGATGATTCTAAGTGAAAGAAGTCACACAGAAAAAGAAACTTATCATAAGATATCACTTAGGAAGATCCTGTAAACATGGCAACACATGAACTGAGTTAGGAAAGAGAACAGAGTCTCACATTTAGAAAACACTCTTATGCCTGCTTAAGGGGGAAGGAGAGGTGGGGTGATGCATCAAACCAGAGTTTGATATAAGCACAGGTACTGTTCCAAAAACCAACTATGGAATAGACAAGACCTACACCTTCCTCAGTGAAAGGGACTCAAAACCCCATATTTCCCGCAGAGGAATAGATCTGACTAGTAAGAATCTTAAAACCTATGTATTGATATGTCTCCGTAAGGGAATCAAGTGTGTCTAGACTGGCATAAACATGGCAGCGAGAATCAGCTCAAACCCACTCTAAAAAGGAATTTCAAAAACAGAACAAAGAAACAGGGAAATTCTTTACAATTCCTTCAGGGTCTCTGATGCAACCTGGAATGACCCTATCTACGATGACAGCTGGATGTGGCATGAGGCTGGACACTTGGGACTGAGAGGATTGGTGAGATTGGGTGAGCAAATGCAGACCCTTTAAAGCAATAATGCATGGCAACCATTCCATGGGTCCCACCTCTCCAGGTTGAAGGGAATATTACTACAGCTATAACATGTACGGGAAACCTAGAGAATGGACACACTGTGAATACGAAAGGTTTCTAAAACTCAACGAAGAGTCCCTCTCCTGGTGCTCCGGTTTGACTTTCCAACAGCTTTACTATCAATCTCCCAACTTGGAGAGACAGCCCCTTTAAGCTCCTGGTTCACACAGGTTGCCCATTTGGCAGAGGAGGAAAGGGAAGAGGGAGAACCAATGAGAGAGTAGCTGTTAGGCATTTGGATGGGCACATGTCACTCTAATTTCCCGGCAGGAAGAAGAATTCACCAAAGTCTCAGCCACCCACCGGGAACCAGTATAGGTCCTGAACCAAATGTTTGGACTTGCGTTCAGCTCACAAAAAACGAGTTGAAAAATGGAGCTCCGGGGCACAGCAATTCACAAACTGGCAGAGTAATCAAGGCCAACTATCGTCCAAAAATCTGTTGAGGGAAGGCAACGAGGCGGACTTGAATGCGAGGCAGAATAGCAGGAAACAGATTTCAAGAGGTACGTTAGAATCGCCTGTAAAGCACAGGAAGAGGGGCACAACTTCGACAATGATGCACTTGGCCAAAAAGGGCGTATGCGTTTTCTCCTGAATATATTCAGGAGAAAACGCATACGCCCTTTTTGGCCAAGCAAGCAAGCGGGCAATGCAAATCTGCACTACAAAGAAGTATCACTTCCCACCGGTCAAAAGGGACATCCACAAAATGTGTAAAAACCAGAAAGGCAAGACAGGCCCTGGAGAACAGGGAGCCCTGTTATGCTGATGGGCGGGATGTAAGTTGCCAACTGCCTCACAGGAGGAGTGCATTGTGTTCCCTAAAACAAGTAAACAACAGAGCTACAGAGCCAAGGGCACTTCCAGTCTAGGGAATATACCTTGGGAAAACTGAAAATCCATAAGACAGAGCCACCCCCAAATTGAGGGCTGCACTGCTTACAAGAACCTCAACCTGGGTACACCTGAAATATCCCAGGAAATATAAAAATGGTTCAAAACATTGTGGAACTTACGTACGATGGAATATCCCTCAGCCATGAAATCAATGTCATAAGACCAGTAGCAGCAAAATGAGTGGATTCAGGTACGATGATTCTAAGTGAAAGAAGTCACACAGGAAAAGAAACTTATCATAAGATATCACTTAGGAAGATCCTGTAAACATGGCAACACATGAACTGAGTTAGGAAAGAGAACAGAGTCTCACATTTAGAAAACACTCTTATGCCTGCTTAAGGGGGAAGGAGAGGTGGGGTGATGCATCAAACCAGAGTTTGATATAAGCACAGGTACTGTTCCAAAAACCAACTATGGAATAGACAAGACCTACACCTTCCTCAGTGAAAGGGACTCAAAACCCCATATTTCCCGCAGAGGAATAGATCTGACTAGTAAGAATCTTAAAACCTATGTATTGATATGTCTCCGTAAGGGAATCAAGTGTGTCTAGACTGGCATAAACATGGCAGCGAGAATCAGCTCAAACCCACTCTAAAAAGGAATTTCAAAAACAGAACAAAGAAACAGGGAAATTCTTTACAATTCCTTCAGGGTCTCTGATGCAACCTGGAATGACCCTATCTACGATGACAGCTGGATGTGGCATGAGGCTGGACACTTGGGACTGAGAGGATTGGTGAGATTGGGTGAGCAAATGCAGACCCTTTAAAGCAATAATGCATGGCAACCATTCCATGGGTCCCACCTCTCCAGGTTGAAGGGAATATTACTACAGCTATAACATGTACGGGAAACCTAGAGAATGGACACACTGTGAATACGAAAGGTTTCTAAAACTCAACGAAGAGTCCCTCTCCTGGTGCTCCGGTTTGACTTTCCAACAGCTTTACTATCAATCTCCCAACTTGGAGAGACAGCCCCTTTAAGCTCCTGGTTCACACAGGTTGCCCATTTGGCAGAGGAGGAAAGGGAAGAGGGAGAACCAATGAGAGAGTAGCTGTTAGGCATTTGGATGGGCACATGTCACTCTAATTTCCCGGCAGGAAGAAGAATTCACCAAAGTCTCAGCCACCCACCGGGAACCAGTATAGGTCCTGAACCAAATGTTTGGACTTGCGTTCAGCTCACAAAAAACGAGTTGAAAAATGGAGCTCAGGGGCACAGCAATTCACAAACTGGCAGAGTAATCAAGGCCAACTATCGTCCAAAAATCTGTTGAGGGAAGGCAACGAGGCGGACTTGAATGCGAGGCAGAATAGCAGGAAACAGATTTCAAGAGGTACGTTAGAATCGCCTGTAAAGCACAGGAAGAGGGGCACAACTTCGACAATGATGCACTTGGCCAAAAAGGGCGTATGCGTTTTCTCCTGAATATATTCAGGAGAAAACGCATACGCCCTTTTTGGCCAAGCAAGCAAGCGGGCAATGCAAATCTGCACTACAAAGAAGTATCACTTCCCACCGGTCAAAAGGGACATCCACAAAATGTGTAAAAACCAGAAAGGCAAGACAGGCCCTGGAGAACAGGGAGCCCTGTTATGCTGATGGGCGGGATGTAAGTTGCCAACTGCCTCACAGGAGGAGTGCATTGTGTTCCCTAAAACAAGTAAACAACAGAGCTACAGAGCCAAGGGCACTTCCAGTCTAGGGAATATACCTTGGGAAAACTGAAAATCCATAAGACAGAGCCACCCCCAAATTGAGGGCTGCACTGCTTACAAGAACCTCAACCTGGGTACACCTGAAATATCCCAGGAAATATAAAAATGGTTCAAAACATTGTGGAACTTACGTACGATGGAATATCCCTCAGCCATGAAATCAATGTCATAAGACCAGTAGCAGCAAAATGAGTGGATTCAGGTACGATGATTCTAAGTGAAAGAAGTCACACAGGAAAAGAAACTTATCATAAGATATCACTTAGGAAGATCCTGTAAACATGGCAACACATGAACTGAGTTAGGAAAGAGAACAGAGTCTCACATTTAGAAAACACTCTTATGCCTGCTTAAGGGGGAAGGAGAGGTGGGGTGATGCATCAAACCAGAGTTTGATATAAGCACAGGTACTGTTCCAAAAACCAACTATGGAATAGACAAGACCTACACCTTCCTCAGTGAAAGGGACTCAAAACCCCATATTTCCCGCAGAGGAATAGATCTGACTAGTAAGAATCTTAAAACCTATGTATTGATATGTCTCCGTAAGGGAATCAAGTGTGTCTAGACTGGCATAAACATGGCAGCGAGAATCAGCTCAAACCCACTCTAAAAAGGAATTTCAAAAACAGAACAAAGAAACAGGGAAATTCTTTACAATTCCTTCAGGGTCTCTGATGCAACCTGGAATGACCCTATCTACGATGACAGCTGGATGTGGCATGAGGCTGGACACTTGGGACTGAGAGGATTGGTGAGATTGGGTGAGCAAATGCAGACCCTTTAAAGCAATAATGCATGGCAACCATTCCATGGGTCCCACCTCTCCAGGTTGAAGGGAATATTACTACAGGTATAACATGTACGGGAAACCTAGAGAATGGACACACTGTGAATACGAAAGGTTTCTAAAACTCAACGAAGAGTCCCTCTCCTGGTGCTCCGGTTTGACTTTCCAACAGCTTTACTATCAATCTCCCAACTTGGAGAGACAGCCCCTTTAAGCTCCTGGTTCACACAGGTTGCCCATTTGGCAGAGGAGGAAAGGGAAGAGGGAGAACCAATGAGAGAGTAGCTGTTAGGCATTTGGATGGGCACATGTCACTCTAATTTCCCGGCAGGAAGAAGAATTCACCAAAGTCTCAGCCACCCACCGGGAACCAGTATAGGTCCTGAACCAAATGTTTGGACTTGCGTTCAGCTCACAAAAAACGAGTTGAAAAATGGAGCTCAGGGGCACAGCAATTCACAAACTGGCAGAGTAATCAAGGCCAACTATCGTCCAAAAATCTGTTGAGGGAAGGCAACGAGGCGGACTTGAATGCGAGGCAGAATAGCAGGAAACAGATTTCAAGAGGTACGTTAGAATCGCCTGTAAAGCACAGGAAGAGGGGCACAACTTCGACAATGATGCACTTGGCCAAAAAGGGCGTATGCGTTTTCTCCTGAATATATTCAGGAGAAAACGCATACGCCCTTTTTGGCCAAGCAAGCAAGCGGGCAATGCAAATCTGCACTACAAAGAAGTATCACTTCCCACCGGTCAAAAGGGACATCCACAAAATGTGTAAAAACCAGAAAGGCAAGACAGGCCCTGGAGAACAGGGAGCCCTGTTATGCTGATGGGCGGGATGTAAGTTGCCAACTGCCTCACAGGAGGAGTGCATTGTGTTCCCTAAAACAAGTAAACAACAGAGCTACAGAGCCAAGGGCACTTCCAGTCTAGGGAATATACCTTGGGAAAACGGAAAATCCATAAGACAGAGCCACCCCCAAATTGAGGGCTGCACTGCTTACAAGAACCTCAACCTGGGTACACCTGAAATATCCCAGGAAATATAAAAATGGTTCAAAACATTGTGGAACTTACGTACGATGGAATATCCCTCAGCCATGAAATCAATGTCATAAGACCAGTAGCAGCAAAATGAGTGGATTCAGGTACGATGATTCTAAGTGAAAGAAGTCACACAGGAAAAGAAACTTATCATAAGATATCACTTAGGAAGATCCTGTAAACATGGCAACACATGAACTGAGTTAGGAAAGAGAACAGAGTCTCACATTTAGAAAACACTCTTATGCCTGCTTAAGGGGGAAGGAGAGGTGGGGTGATGCATCAAACCAGAGTTTGATATAAGCACAGGTACTGTTCCAAAAACCAACTATGGAATACACAAGACCTACACCTTCCTCAGTGAAAGGGACTCAAAACCCCATATTTCCCGCAGAGGAATAGATCTGACTAGTAAGAATCTTAAAACCTATGTATTGATATGTCTCCGTAAGGGAATCAAGTGTGTCTAGACTGGCATAAACATGGCAGCGAGAATCAGCTCAAACCCACTCTAAAAAGGAATTTCAAAAACAGAACAAAGAAACAGGGAAATTCTTTACAATTCCTTCAGGGTCTCTGATGCAACCTGGAATGACCCTATCTACGATGACAGCTGGATGTGGCATGAGGCTGGACACTTGGGACTGAGAGGATTGGTGAGATTGGGTGAGCAAATGCAGACCCTTTAAAGCAATAATGCATGGCAACCATTCCATGGGTCCCACCTCTCCAGGTTGAAGGGAATATTACTACAGCTATAACATGTACGGGAAACCTAGAGAATGGACACACTGTGAATACGAAAGGTTTCTAAAACTCAACGAAGAGTCCCTCTCCTGGTGCTCCGGTTTGACTTTCCAACAGCTTTACTATCAATCTCCCAACTTGGAGAGACAGCCCCTTTAAGCTCCTGGTTCACACAGGTTGCCCATTTGGCAGAGGAGGAAAGGGAAGAGGGAGAACCAATGAGAGAGTAGCTGTTAGGCATTTGGATGGGCACATGTCACTCTAATTTCCCGGCAGGAAGAAGAATTCACCAAAGTCTCAGCCACCCACCGGGAACCAGTATAGGTCCTGAACCAAATGTTTGGACTTGCGTTCAGCTCACAAAAAACGAGTTGAAAAATGGAGCTCAGGGGCACAGCAATTCACAAACTGGCAGAGTAATCAAGGCCAACTATCGTCCAAAAATCTGTTGAGGGAAGGCAACGAGGCGGACTTGAATGCGAGGCAGAATAGCAGGAAACAGATTTCAAGAGGTACGTTAGAATCGCCTGTAAAGCACAGGAAGAGGGGCACAACTTCGACAATGATGCACTTGGCCAAAAAGGGCGTATGCGTTTTCTCCTGAATATATTCAGGAGAAAACGCATACGCCCTTTTTGGCCAAGCAAGCAAGCGGGCAATGCAAATCTGCACTACAAAGAAGTATCACTTCCCAACGGTCAAAAGGGACATCCACAAAATGTGTAAAAACCAGAAAGGCAAGACAGGCCCTGGAGAACAGGGAGCCTTGTTATGCTGATGGGCGGGATGTAAGTTGCCAACTGCCTCACTGGAGGAGTGCATTGTGTTCCCTAAAACAAGTAAACAACAGAGCTACAGAGCCAAGGGCACTTCCAGTCTAGGGAATATACCTTGGGAAAACTGAAAATCCATAAGACAGAGCCACCCCCAAATTGAGGGCTGCACTGCTTACAAGAACCTCAACCTGGGTACACCTGAAATATCCCAGGAAATATAAAAATGGTTCAAAACATTGTGGAACTTACGTACGATGGAATATCCCTCAGCCATGAAATCAATGTCATAAGACCAGTAGCAGCAAAATGAGTGGATTCAGGTACGATGATTCTAAGTGAAAGAAGTCACACAGAAAAAGAAACTTATCATAAGATATCACTTAGGAAGATCCTGTAAACATGGCAACACATGAACTGAGTTAGGAAAGAGAACAGAGTCTCACATTTAGAAAACACTCTTATGCCTGCTTAAGGGGGAAGGAGAGGTGGGGTGATGCATCAAACCAGAGTTTGATATAAGCACAGGTACTGTTCCAAAAACCAACTATGGAATAGACAAGACCTACACCTTCCTCAGTGAAAGGGACTCAAAACCCCATATTTCCCGCAGAGGAATAGATCTGACTAGTAAGAATCTTAAAACCTATGTATTGATATGTCTCCGTAAGGGAATCAAGTGTGTCTAGACTGGCATAAACATGGCAGCGAGAATCAGCTCAAACCCACTCTAAAAAGGAATTTCAAAAACAGAACAAAGAAACAGGGAAATTCTTTACAATTCCTTCAGGGTCTCTGATGCAACCTGGAATGACCCTATCTACGATGACAGCTGGATGTGGCATGAGGCTGGACACTTGGGACTGAGAGGATTGGTGAGATTGGGTGAGCAAATGCAGACCCTTTAAAGCAATAATGCATGGCAACCATTCCATGGGTCCCACCTCTCCAGGTTGAAGGGAATATTACTACAGCTATAACATGTACGGGAAACCTAGAGAATGGACACACTGTGAATACGAAAGGTTTCTAAAACTCAACGAAGAGTCCCTCTCCTGGTGCTCCGGTTTGACTTTCCAACAGCTTTACTATCAATCTCCCAACTTGGAGAGACAGCCCCTTTAAGCTCCTGGTTCACACAGGTTGCCCATTTGGCAGAGGAGGAAAGGGAAGAGGGAGAACCAATGAGAGAGTAGCTGTTAGGCATTTGGATGGGCACATGTCACTCTAATTTCCCGGCAGGAAGAAGAATTCACCAAAGTCTCAGCCACCCACCGGGAACCAGTATAGGTCCTGAACCAAATGTTTGGACTTGCGTTCAGCTCACAAAAAACGAGTTGAAAAATGGAGCTCAGGGGCACAGCAATTCACAAACTGGCAGAGTAATCAAGGCCAACTATCGTCCAAAAATCTGTTGAGGGAAGGCAACGAGGCGGACTTGAATGCGAGGCAGAATAGCAGGAAACAGATTTCAAGAGGTACGTTAGAATCGCCTGTAAAGCACAGGAAGAGGGGCACAACTTCGACAATGATGCACTTGGCCAAAAAGGGCGTATGCGTTTTCTCCTGAATATATTCAGGAGAAAACGCATACGCCCTTTTTGGCCAAGCAAGCAAGCGGGCAATGCAAATCTGCACTACAAAGAAGTATCACTTCCCACCGGTCAAAAGGGACATCCACAAAATGTGTAAAAACCAGAAAGGCAAGACAGGCCCTGGAGAACAGGGAGCCTTGTTATGCTGATGGGCGGGATGTAAGTTGCCAACTGCCTCACTGGAGGAGTGCATTGTGTTCCCTAAAACAAGTAAACAACAGAGCTACAGAGCCAAGGGCACTTCCAGTCTAGGGAATATACCTTGGGAAAACTGAAAATCCATAAGACAGAGCCACCCCCAAATTGAGGGCTGCACTGCTTACAAGAACCTCAACCTGGGTACACCTGAAATATCCCAGGAAATATAAAAATGGTTCAAAACATTGTGGAACTTACGTACGATGGAATATCCCTCAGCCATGAAATCAATGTCATAAGACCAGTAGCAGCAAAATGAGTGGATTCAGGTACGATGATTCTAAGTGAAAGAAGTCACACAGAAAAAGAAACTTATCATAAGATATCACTTAGGAAGATCCTGTAAACATGGCAACACATGAACTGAGTTAGGAAAGAGAACAGAGTCTCACATTTAGAAAACACTCTTATGCCTGCTTAAGGGGGAAGGAGAGGTGGGGTGATGCATCAAACCAGAGTTTGATATAAGCACAGGTACTGTTCCAAAAACCAACTATGGAATAGACAAGACCTACACCTTCCTCAGTGAAAGGGACTCAAAACCCCATATTTCCCGCAGAGGAATAGATCTGACTAGTAAGAATCTTAAAACCTATGTATTGATATGTCTCCGTAAGGGAATCAAGTGTGTCTAGACTGGCATAAACATGGCAGCGAGAATCAGCTCAAACCCACTCTAAAAAGGAATTTCAAAAACAGAACAAAGAAACAGGGAAATTCTTTACAATTCCTTCAGGGTCTCTGATGCAACCTGGAATGACCCTATCTACGATGACAGCTGGATGTGGCATGAGGCTGGACACTTGGGACTGAGAGGATTGGTGAGATTGGGTGAGCAAATGCAGACCCTTTAAAGCAATAATGCATGGCAACCATTCCATGGGTCCCACCTCTCCAGGTTGAAGGGAATATTACTACAGCTATAACATGTACGGGAAACCTAGAGAATGGACACACTGTGAATACGAAAGGTTTCTAAAACTCAACGAAGAGTCCCTCTCCTGGTGCTCCGGTTTGACTTTCCAACAGCTTTACTATCAATCTCCCAACTTGGAGAGACAGCCCCTTTAAGCTCCTGGTTCACACAGGTTGCCCATTTGGCAGAGGAGGAAAGGGAAGAGGGAGAACCAATGAGAGAGTAGCTGTTAGGCATTTGGATGGGCACATGTCACTCTAATTTCCCGGCAGGAAGAAGAATTCACCAAAGTCTCAGCCACCCACCGGGAACCAGTATAGGTCCTGAACCAAATGTTTGGACTTGCGTTCAGCTCACAAAAAACGAGTTGAAAAATGGAGCTCAGGGGCACAGCAATTCACAAACTGGCAGAGTAATCAAGGCCAACTATCGTCCAAAAATCTGTTGAGGGAAGGCAACGAGGCGGACTTGAATGCGAGGCAGAATAGCAGGAAACAGATTTCAAGAGGTACGTTAGAATCGCCTGTAAAGCACAGGAAGAGGGGCACAACTTCGACAATGATGCACTTGGCCAAAAAGGGCGTATGCGTTTTCTCCTGAATATATTCAGGAGAAAACGCATACGCCCTTTTTGGCCAAGCAAGCAAGCGGGCAATGCAAATCTGCACTACAAAGAAGTATCACTTCCCACCGGTCAAAAGGGACATCCACAAAATGTGTAAAAACCAGAAAGGCAAGACAGGCCCTGGAGAACAGGGAGCCTTGTTATGCTGATGGGCGGGATGTAAGTTGCCAACTGCCTCACTGGAGGAGTGCATTGTGTTCCCTAAAACAAGTAAACAACAGAGCTACAGAGCCAAGGGCACTTCCAGTCTAGGGAATATACCTTGGGAAAACTGAAAATCCATAAGACAGAGCCACCCCCAAATTGAGGGCTGCACTGCTTACAAGAACCTCAACCTGGGTACACCTGAAATATCCCAGGAAATATAAAAATGGTTCAAAACATTGTGGAACTTACGTACGATGGAATATCCCTCAGCCATGAAATCAATGTCATAAGACCAGTAGCAGCAAAATGAGTGGATTCAGGTACGATGATTCTAAGTGAAAGAAGTCACACAGAAAAAGAAACTTATCATAAGATATCACTTAGGAAGATCCTGTAAACATGGCAACACATGAACTGAGTTAGGAAAGAGAACAGAGTCTCACATTTAGAAAACACTCTTATGCCTGCTTAAGGGGGAAGGAGAGGTGGGGTGATGCATCAAACCAGAGTTTGATATAAGCACAGGTACTGTTCCAAAAACCAACTATGGAATAGACAAGACCTACACCTTCCTCAGTGAAAGGGACTCAAAACCCCATATTTCCCGCAGAGGAATAGATCTGACTAGTAAGAATCTTAAAACCTATGTATTGATATGTCTCCGTAAGGGAATCAAGTGTGTCTAGACTGGCATAAACATGGCAGCGAGAATCAGCTCAAACCCACTCTAAAAAGGAATTTCAAAAACAGAACAAAGAAACAGGGAAATTCTTTACAATTCCTTCAGGGTCTCTGATGCAACCTGGAATGACCCTATCTACGATGACAGCTGGATGTGGCATGAGGCTGGACACTTGGGACTGAGAGGATTGGTGAGATTGGGTGAGCAAATGCAGACCCTTTAAAGCAATAATGCATGGCAACCATTCCATGGGTCCCACCTCTCCAGGTTGAAGGGAATATTACTACAGCTATAACATGTACGGGAACCCTAGAGAATGGACACACTGTGAATACGAAAGGTTTCTAAAACTCAACGAAGAGTCCCTCTCTGGTGCTCCGGTTTGACTTTCCAACAGCTTTACTATCAATCTCCCAACTTGGAGAGACAGCCCCTTTAAGCTCCTGGTTCACACAGGTTGCCCATTTGGCAGAGGAGGAAAGGGAAGAGGGAGAACCAATGAGAGAGTAGCTGTTAGGCATTTGGATGGGCACAAGTCACTCTAATTTCCCGGCAGGAAGAAGAATTCACCAAAGTCTCAGCCACCCACCGGGAACCAGTATAGGTCCTGACCCAAAAGTTTGGACTTGCGTTCAGCTCACAAAAAACGAGTTGAAAAATGGAGCTCAGGGGCACAGCAATTCACAAACTGGCAGAGTAATCAAGGCCAACTATCGTCCAAAAATCTGTTGAGGGAAGGCAACGAGGCGGACTTGAATGCGAGGCAGAATAGCAGGAAACAGATTTCAAGAGGTACGTTAGAATCGCCTGTAAAGCACAGGAAGAGGGGCACAACTTCGACAATGATGCACTTGGCCAAAAAGGGCGTATGCGTTTTCTCCTGAATATATTCAGGAGAAAACGCATACGCCCTTTTTGGCCAAGCAAGCAAGCGGGCAATGCAAATCTGCACTACAAAGAAGTATCACTTCCCACCGGTCAAAAGGGACATCCACAAAATGTGTAAAAACCAGAAAGGCAAGACAGGCCCTGGAGAACAGGGAGCCTTGTTATGCTGATGGGCGGGATGTAAGTTGCCAACTGCCTCACTGGAGGAGTGCATTGTGTTCCCTAAAACAAGTAAACAACAGAGCTACAGAGCCAAGGGCACTTCCAGTCTAGGGAATATACCTTGGGAAAACTGAAAATCCATAAGACAGAGCCACCCCCAAATTGAGGGCTGCACTGCTTACAAGAACCTCAACCTGGGTACACCTGAAATATCCCAGGAAATATAAAAATGGTTCAAAACATTGTGGAACTTACGTACGATGGAATATCCCTCAGCCATGAAATCAATGTCATAAGACCAGTAGCAGCAAAATGAGTGGATTCAGGTATGATGATTCTAAGTGAAAGAAGTCACACAGAAAAAGAAACTTATCATAAGATATCACTTAGGAAGATCCTGTAAACATGGCAACACATGAACTGAGTTAGGAAAGAGAACAGAGTCTCACATTTAGAAAACACTCTTATGCCTGCTTAAGGGGGAAGGAGAGGTGGGGTGATGCATCAAACCAGAGTTTGATATAAGCACAGGTACTGTTCCAAAAACCAACTATGGAATAGACAAGACCTACACCTTCCTCAGTGAAAGGGACTCAAAACCCCATATTTCCCGCAGAGGAATAGATCTGACTAGTAAGAATCTTAAAACCTATGTATTGATATGTCTCCGTAAGGGAATCAAGTGTGTCTAGACTGGCATAAACATGGCAGCGAGAATCAGCTCAAACCCACTCTAAAAAGGAATTTCAAAAACAGAACAAAGAAACAGGGAAATTCTTTACAATTCCTTCAGGGTCTCTGATGCAACCTGGAATGACCCTATCTACGATGACAGCTGGATGTGGCATGAGGCTGGACACTTGGGACTGAGAGGATTGGTGAGATTGGGTGAGCAAATGCAGACCCTTTAAAGCAATAATGCATGGCAACCATTCCATGGGTCCCACCTCTCCAGGTTGAAGGGAATATTACTACAGCTATAACATGTACGGGAAACCTAGAGAATGGACACACTGTGAATACGAAAGGTTTCTAAAACTCAACGAAGAATCCCTCTCCTGGTGCTCCGGTTTGACTTTCCAACAGCTTTACTATCAATCTCCCAACTTGGAGAGACAGCCCCTTTAAGCTCCTGGTTCACACAGGTTGCCCATTTGGCAGAGGAGGAAAGGGAAGAGGGAGAACCAATGAGAGAGTAGCTGTTAGGCATTTGGATGGGCACATGTCACTCTAATTTCCCGGCAGGAAGAAGAATTCACCAAAGTCTCAGCCACCCACCGGGAACCAGTATAGGTCCTGAACCAAATGTTTGGACTTGCGTTCAGCTCACAAAAAACGAGTTGAAAAATGGAGCTCAGGGGCACAGCAATTCACAAACTGGCAGAGTAATCAAGGCCAACTATCGTCCAAAAATCTGTTGAGGGAAGGCAACGAGGCGGACTTGAATGCGAGGCAGAATAGCAGGAAACAGATTTCAAGAGGTACGTTAGAATCGCCTGTAAAGCACAGGAAGAGGGGCACAACTTCGACAATGATGCACTTGGCCAAAAAGGGCGTATGCGTTTTCTCCTGAATATATTCAGGAGAAAACGCATACGCCCTTTTTGGCCAAGCAAGCAAGCGGGCAATGCAAATCTGCACTACAAAGAAGTATCACTTCCCACCGGTCAAAAGGGACATCCACAAAATGTGTAAAAACCAGAAAGGCAAGACAGGCCCTGGAGAACAGGGAGCCTTGTTATGCTGATGGGCGGGATGTAAGTTGCCAACTGCCTCACTGGAGGAGTGCATTGTGTTCCCTAAAACAAGTAAACAACAGAGCTACAGAGCCAAGGGCACTTCCAGTCTAGGGAATATACCTTGGGAAAACTGAAAATCCATAAGACAGAGCCACCCCCAAATTGAGGGCTGCACTGCTTACAAGAACCTCAACCTGGGTACACCTGAAATATCCCAGGAAATATAAAAATGGTTCAAAACATTGTGGAACTTACGTACGATGGAATATCCCTCAGCCATGAAATCAATGTCATAAGACCAGTAGCAGCAAAATGAGTGGATTCAGGTACGATGATTCTAAGGGAAAGAAGTCACACAGAAAAAGAAACTTATCATAAGATATCACTTAGGAAGATCCTGTAAACATGGCAACACATGAACTGAGTTAGGAAAGAGAACAGAGTCTCACATTTAGAAAACACTCTTATGCCTGCTTAAGGGGGAAGGAGAGGTGGGGTGATGCATCAAACCAGAGTTTGATATAAGCACAGGTACTGTTCCAAAAACCAACTATGGAATAGACAAGACCTACACCTTCCTCAGTGAAAGGGACTCAAAACCCCATATTTCCCGCAGAGGAATAGATCTGACTAGTAAGAATCTTAAAACCTATGTATTGATATGTCTCCGTAAGGGAATCAAGTGTGTCTAGACTGGCATAAACATGGCAGCGAGAATCAGCTCAAACCCACTCTAAAAAGGAATTTCAAAAACAGAACAAAGAAACAGGGAAATTCTTTACAATTCCTTCAGGGTCTCTGATGCAACCTGGAATGACCCTATCTACGATGACAGCTGGATGTGGCATGAGGCTGGACACTTGGGACTGAGAGGATTGGTGAGATTGGGTGAGCAAATGCAGACCCTTTAAAGCAATAATGCATGGCAACCATTCCATGGGTCCCACCTCTCCAGGTTGAAGGGAATATTACTACAGCTATAACATGTACGGGAAACCTAGAGAATGGACACACTGTGAATACGAAAGGTTTCTAAAACTCAACGAAGAGTCCCTCTCCTGGTGCTCCGGTTTGACTTTCCAACAGCTTTACTATCAATCTCCCAACTTGGAGAGACAGCCCCTTTAAGCTCCTGGGTCACACAGGTTGCCCATTTGGCAGAGGAGGAAAGGGAAGAGGGAGAACCAATGAGAGAGTAGCTGTTAGGCATTTGGATGGGCACATGTCACTCTAATTTCCCAGCAGGAAGAAGAATTCACCAAAGTCTCAGCCACCCACCGGGAACCAGTATAGGTCCTGAACCAAATGTTTGGACTTGCGTTCAGCTCACAAAAAACGAGTTGAAAAATGGAGCTCAGGGGCACAGCAATTCACAAACTGGCAGAGTAATCAAGGCCAACTATCGTCCAAAAATCTGTTGAGGGAAGGCAACGAGGCGGACTTGAATGCGAGGCAGAATAGCAGGAAACAGATTTCAAGAGGTACGTTAGAATCGCCTGTAAAGCACAGGAAGAGGGGCACAACTTCGACAATGATGCACTTGGCCAAAAAGGGCGTATGCGTTTTCTCCTGAATATATTCAGGAGAAAACGCATACGCCCTTTTTGGCCAAGCAAGCAAGCGGGCAATGCAAATCTGCACTACAAAGAAGTATCACTTCCCACCGGTCAAAAGGGACATCCACAAAATGTGTAAAAACCAGAAAGGCAAGACAGGCCCTGGAGAACAGGGAGCCTTGTTATGCTGATGGGCGGGATGTAAGTTGCCAACTGCCTCACTGGAGGAGTGCATTGTGTTCCCTAAAACAAGTAAACAACAGAGCTACAGAGCCAAGGGCACTTCCAGTCTAGGGAATATACCTTGGGAAAACTGAAAATCCATAAGACAGAGCCACCCCCAAATTGAGGGCTGCACTGCTTACAAGAACCTCAACCTGGGTACACCTGAAATATCCCAGGAAATATAAAAATGGTTCAAAACATTGTGGAACTTACGTACGATGGAATATCCCTCAGCCATGAAATCAATGTCATAAGACCAGTAGCAGCAAAATGAGTGTATTCAGGTACGATGATTCTAAGTGAAAGAAGTCACACAGAAAAAGAAACTTATCATAAGATATCACTTAGGAAGATCCTGTAAACATGGCAACACATGAACTGAGTTAGGAAAGAGAACAGAGTCTCACATTTAGAAAACACTCTTATGCCTGCTTAAGGGGGAAGGAGAGGTGGGGTGATGCATCAAACCAGAGTTTGATATAAGCACAGGTACTGTTCCAAAAACCAACTATGGAATAGACAAGACCTACACCTTCCTCAGTGAAAGGGACTCAAAACCCCATATTTCCCGCAGAGGAATAGATCTGACTAGTAAGAATCTTAAAACCTATGTATTGATATGTCTCCGTAAGGGAATCAAGTGTGTCTAGACTGGCATAAACATGGCAGCGAGAATCAGCTCAAACCCACTCTAAAAAGGAATTTCAAAAACAGAACAAAGAAACAGGGAAATTCTTTACAATTCCTTCAGGGTCTCTGATGCAACCTGGAATGACCCTATCTACGATGACAGCTGGATGTGGCATGAGGCTGGACACTTGGGACTGAGAGGATTGGTGAGATTGGGTGAGCAAATGCAGACCCTTTAAAGCAATAATGCATGGCAACCATTCCATGGGTCCCACCTCTCCAGGTTGAAGGGAATATTACTACAGCTATAACATGTACGGGAAACCTAGAGAATGGACACACTGTGAATACGAAAGGTTTCTAAAACTCAACGAAGAGTCCCTCTCCTGGTGCTCCGGTTTGACTTTCCAACAGCTTTACTATCAATCTCCCAACTTGGAGAGACAGCCCCTTTAAGCTCCTGGGTCACACAGGTTGCCCATTTGGCAGAGGAGGAAAGGGAAGAGGGAGAACCAATGAGAGAGTAGCTGTTAGGCATTTGGATGGGCACATGTCACTCTAATTTCCCAGCAGGAAGAAGAATTCACCAAAGTCTCAGCCACCCACCGGGAACCAGTATAGGTCCTGAACCAAATGTTTGGACTTGCGTTCAGCTCACAAAAAACGAGTTGAAAAATGGAGCTCAGGGGCACAGCAATTCACAAACTGGCAGAGTAATCAAGGCCAACTATCGTCCAAAAATCTGTTGAGGGAAGGCAACGAGGCGGACTTGAATGCGAGGCAGAATAGCAGGAAACAGATTTCAAGAGGTACGTTAGAATCGCCTGTAAAGCACAGGAAGAGGGGCACAACTTCGACAATGATGCACTTGGCCAAAAAGGGCGTATGCGTTTTCTCCTGAATATATTCAGGAGAAAACGCATACGCCCTTTTTGGCCAAGCAAGCAAGCGGGCAATGCAAATCTGCACTACAAAGAAGTATCACTTCCCACCGGTCAAAAGGGACATCCACAAAATGTGTAAAAACCAGAAAGGCAAGACAGGCCCTGGAGAACAGGGAGCCTTGTTATGCTGATGGGCGGGATGTAAGCCGCCAACTGCCTCCCTGGAGGAGTGCATTGTGTTCCCTAAAACAAGTAAACAACAGAGCTACAGAGCCAAGGGCACTTCCAGTCTAGGGAATATACCTTGGGAAAACTGAAAATCCATAAGACAGAGCCACCCCCAAATTGAGGGCTGCACTGCTTACAAGAACCTCAACCTGGGTACACCTGAAATATCCCAGGAAATATAAAAATGGTTCCAAACATTGTGGAACTTACGTACGATGGAATATCCCTCAGCCATGAAATCAATGTCATAAGACCAGTAGCAGCAAAATGAGTGGATTCAGGTACGATGATTCTAAGTGAAAGAAGTCACACAGAAAAAGAAACTTATCATAAGATATCACTTAGGAAGATCCTGTAAACATGGCTACACATGAACTGAGTTAGGAAATAGAACAGAGTCTCACATTTAGAAAACACTCTTATGCCTGCTTAAGGGGGAAGGAGAGGTGGGGTGATGCATCAAACCAGAGTTTGATATAAGCACAGGTACTGTTCCAAAAACCAACTATGGAATAGACAAGACCTACACCTTCCTCAGTGAAAGGGACTCAAAACCCCATATTTCCCGCAGAGGAATAGATCTGACTAGTAAGAATCTTAAAACCTATGTATTGATATGTCTCCGTAAGGGAATCAAGTGTGTCTAGACTGGCATAAACATGGCAGCGAGAATCAGCTCAAACCCACTCTAAAAAGGAATTTCAAAAACAGAACAAAGAAACAGGGAAATTCTTTACAATTCCTTCAGGGTCTCTGATGCAACCTGGAATGACCCTATCTACAATGACAGCTGGATGCGGCATGAGGCTGGACACTTGGGACTGAGAGGATTGCAGAGATTGGGTGAGCAAATGCAGACCCTTTATAGCAATAATCCATGGCACCCATTCCATGATTCCCAACTCTCCAGGTTGAAGGGAATATTACTACAGCTTTAACATGTACGGGGAATCTAGAGAATGGACACACTGTGAATACGAAAGGTTTCTAAAACTCAACGAAGAGTCCCTCTCCTGGTGCTCCGGTTTGACTTTCCAACTGCTTTACTATCAATCTCCCAACTTGGAGAGACAGCCCCTTTAAGCTCCTGGTTCACACAGGTTGCCCATTTGGCAGAGGATGAAAGGGAAGAGGGAGAACCAATGAGAGAGTCGCTGTTAGGCATTTGGATGGGCACATGTCACTCTAATTTCCCGGCAGGAAGAAGAATTAACCAAAGTCTCAGCCACCCACCGGGAACCAGTATAGGTCCTGAACCAAATGTTTGGACTTGCGTTCAGCTCACAAAAAACGAGTTTGAAACTGGAGCTCAGGGGCACAGCAATTCACAAACAGGCAGAGTAATCAAGGCCAACTATCGTCCAAAAATCTGTTGAGGGAAGGCAACGAGGCGGACTTGAAATCGAGGCAGAATAGCAGGAAACAGATTTCAAGAGGTACGTTGGAATCACGTGTAAAGCACAGGAAGAGGGGCACAACTTCGACAATGATGCACTTGGCCAAAAAGGGCGTATGCGTTTTCTCCTGAATATATTCAGGAGAACACGCATACGCCCTTTTGGCCAAGCAAGCAAGCGGGCAATGCAAATCTGCACTACAAAGAAGTATCACTTCCCACGAGTCAAAAGGGACATCCACAAAATGTGTAAAAACCAGAAAGGCAAGACAGGCCGTGGCGAAATGGGAGCCTTGTTATGCTGATGGGCGGGATGTAAGTTGCCAACTGCCTCACTGGAGGAGTGCATTGTGCTCCCTAAAACAAGTAAACAACAGAGCTACAGAGCCAAGGGCACTTCCAGTCTAGGGAATATACCTTGGGAAAACTGAAAATCCATAAGACAGAGCCACCCCCAAATTGAGGGCTGCACTGCTTACAAGAACCTCAACCTGGGTACACCTGAAATATCCCAGGAAATATAAAAATGGTTCAAAACATTGTGGAACTTACGTACGATGGAATATCCCTCAGCCATGAAATCAATGTCATAAGACCAGTAGCAGCAAAATGAGTGGATTCAGGTACGATGATTCTAAGTGAAAGAAGTCACACAGAAAAAGAAACTTATCATAAGATATCACTTAGGAAGATCCTGTAAACATGGCAACACATGAACTGAGTTAGGAAAGAGAACAGAGTCTCACATTTAGAAAACACTCTTATGCCTGCTTAAGGGGGAAGGAGAGGTGGGGTGATGCATCAAACCAGAGTTTGATATAAGCACAGGTACTGTTCCAAAAACCAACTATGGAATAGACAAGACCTACACCTTCCTCAGTGAAAGGGACTCAAAACCCCATATTTCCCGCAGAGGAATAGATCTGACTAGTAAGAATCTTAAAACCTATGTATTGATATGTCTCCGTAAGGGAATCAAGTGTGTCTAGACTGGCATAAACATGGCAGCGAGAATCAGCTCAAACCCACTCTAAAAAGGAATTTCAAAAACAGAACAAAGAAACAGGGAAATTCTTTACAATTCCTTCAGGGTCTCTGATGCAACCTGGAATGACCCTATCTACAATGACAGCTGGATGCGGCATGAGGCTGGACACTTGGGACTGAGAGGATTGGAGAGATTGGGTGAGCAAATGCAGACCCTTTATAGCAATAATGCATGGCACCCATTCCGTGATTCCCAACTCTCCAGGTTGAAGGGAATATTACTACAGCTTTAACATGTACGGGAAATCTAGAGAATGGACACACTGTGAATACGAAAGGTTTCTAAAACTCAACGAAGAGTCCCTCTCCTGGTGCTCCGGTTTGACTTTCCAACTGCTTTACTATCAATCTCCCAACTTGGAGAGACAGCCCCTTTAAGCTCCTGGTTCACACAGGTTGCCCATTTGGCAGAGGATGAAAGGGAAGAGGGAGAACCAATGAGAGAGTCGCTGTTAGGCATTTGGATGGGCACGTCACTCTAATTTCCCGGCAGGAAGAAGAATTAACCAAAGTCTCAGCCACCCACCGGGAACCAGTATAGGTCCTGAACCAAAAGTTTGGACTTGCGTTCAGCTCACAAAAAACGAGTTTGAAAATGGAGCTCAGGGGCACAGCAATTCACAAACAGGCAGAGTAATCAAGGCCAAGAATCGTCCAAAAATCTGTTGAGGGAAGGCAACGAGGCGGACTTGAAATCGAGGCAGAATAGCAGGAAACAGATTTCAAGAGGTACGTTAGAATCGCCTGTAAAGCACAGGAAGAGGGGCACAACTTCGACAATGATGCACTTGGCCAAAAAGGGCGTATGCGTTTTCTCCTGAATATATTCAGGAGAAAACGCATACGCCCTTTTTGGCCAAGCAAGCAAGCGGGCAATGCAAATCTGCACTACAAAGAAGTATCACTTCCCACCGGTCAAAAGGGACATCCACAAAATGTGTAAAAACCAGAAAGGCAAGACAGGCCCTGGAGAACAGGGAGCCTTGTTATGCTGATGGGTGGGATGTAAGTTGCCAACTGCCTCACTGGAGGAGTGCATTGTGTTCCCTAAAACAAGTAAACAACAGAGCTACAGAGCCAAGGGCACTTCCAGTCTAGGGAATATACCTTGGGAAAACTGAAAATCCATAAGACAGAGCCACCCCCAAATTCAGGGCTGCACTGCTTACAAGAACCTCAACCTGGGTACACCTGAAATATCCCAGGAAATATAAAAATGGTTCAAAACATTGTGGAACTTACGTACGATGGAATATCCCTCAGCCATGAAATCAATGTCATAAGACCAGTAGCAGCAAAATGAGTGGATTCAGGTACGATGATTCTAAGTGAAAGAAGTCACACAGAAAAAGAAACTTATCATAAGATATCACTTAGGAAGATCCTGTAAACATGGCAACACATGAACTGAGTTAGGAAAGAGAACAGAGTCTCACATTTAGAAAACACTCTTATGCCTGCTTAAGGGGGAAGGAGAGGTGGGGTGATGCATCAAACCAGAGTTTGATATAAGCACAGGTACTGTTCCAAAAACCAACTATGGAATAGACAAGACCTACACCTTCCTCAGTGAAAGGGACTCAAAACCCCATATTTCCCGCAGAGGAATAGATCTGACTAGTAAGAATCTTAAAACCTATGTATTGATATGTCTCCGTAAGGGAATCAAGTGTGTCTAGACTGGCATAAACATGGCAGCGAGAATCAGCTCAAACCCACTCTAAAAAGGAATTTCAAAAACAGAACAAAGAAACAGGGAAATTCTTTACAATTCCTTCAGGGTCTCTGATGCAACCTGGAATGACCCTATCTACGATGACAGCTGGATGTGGCATGAGGCTGGACACTTGGGACTGAGAGGATTGGTGAGATTGGGTGAGCAAATGCAGACCCTTTAAAGCAATAATGCATGGCAACCATTCCATGGGTCCCACCTCTCCAGGTTGAAGGGAATATTACTACAGCTATAACATGTACGGGAAACCTAGAGAATGGACACACTGTGAATACGAAAGGTTTCTAAAACTCAACGAAGAGTCCCTCTCCTGGTGCTCCGGTTTGACTTTCCAACAGCTTTACTATCAATCTCCCAACTTGGAGAGACAGCCCCTTTAAGCTCCTGGTTCACACAGGTTGCCCATTTGGCAGAGGAGGAAAGGGAAGAGGGAGAACCAATGAGAGAGTAGCTGTTAGGCATTTGGATGGGCACATGTCACTCTAATTTCCCGGCAGGAAGAAGAATTCACCAAAGTCTCAGCCACCCACCGGGAACCAGTATAGGTCCTGAACCAAATGTTTGGACTTGCGTTCAGCTCACAAAAAACGAGTTGAAAAATGGAGCTCAGGGGCACAGCAATTCACAAACTGGCAGAGTCATCAAGGCCAACTATCGTCCAAAAATCTGTTGAGGGAAGGCAACGAGGCGGACTTGAATGCGAGGCAGAATAGCAGGAAACAGATTTCAAGAGGTACGTTAGAATCGCCTGTAAAGCACAGGAAGAGGGGCACAACTTCGACAATGATGCACTTGGCCAAAAAGGGCGTATGCGTTTTCTCCTGAATATATTCAGGAGAAAACGCATACGCCCTTTTTGGCCAAGCAAGCAAGCGGGCAATGCAAATCTGCACTACAAAGAAGTATCACTTCCCAACGGTCAAAAGGGACATCCACAAAATGTGTAAAAACCAGAAAGGCAAGACAGGCCCTGGAGAACAGGGAGCCTTGTTATGCTGATGGGCGGGATGTAAGTTGCCAACTGCCTCACTGGAGGAGTGCATTGTGTTCCCTAAAACAAGTAAACAACAGAGCTACAGAGCCAAGGGCACTTCCAGTCTAGGGAATATACCTTGGGAAAACTGAAAATCCATAAGACAGAGCCACCCCCAAATTGAGGGCTGCACTGCTTACAAGAACCTCAACCTGGGTACACCTGAAATATCCCAGGAAATATAAAAATGGTTCAAAACATTGTGGAACTTACGTACGATGGAATATCCCTCAGCCATGAAATCAATGTCATAAGACCAGTAGCAGCAAAATGAGTGGATTCAGGTACGATGATTCTAAGTGAAAGAAGTCACACAGAAAAAGAAACTTATCATAAGATATCACTTAGGAAGATCCTGTAAACATGGGAACACATGAACTGAGTTAGGAAAGAGAACAGAGTCTCACATTTAGAAAACACTCTTATGCCTGCTTAAGGGGGAAGGAGAGGTGGGGTGATGCATCAAACCAGAGTTTGATATAAGCACAGGTACTGTTCCAAAAACCAACTATGGAATAGACAAGACCTACACCTTCCTCAGTGAAAGGGACTCAAAACCCCATATTTCCCGCAGAGGAATAGATCTGACTAGTAAGAATCTTAAAACCTATGTATTGATATGTCTCCGTAAGGGAATCAAGTGTGTCTAGACTGGCATAAACATGGCAGCGAGAATCAGCTCAAACCCACTCTAAAAAGGAATTTCAAAAACAGAACAAAGAAACAGGGAAATTCTTTACAATTCCTTCAGGGTCTCTGATGCAACCTGGAATGACCCTATCTACAATGACAGCTGGATGCGGCATGAGGCTGGACACTTGGGACTGAGAGGATTGGAGAGATTGGGTGAGCAAATGCAGACCCTTTATAGCAATAATGCATGGCACCCATTCCGTGATTCCCAACTCTCCAGGTTGAAGGGAATATTACTACAGCTTTAACATGTACGGGAAATCTAGAGAATGGACACACTGTGAATACGAAAGGTTTCTAAAACTCAACGAAGAGTCCCTCTCCTGGTGCTCCGGTTTGACTTTCCAACTGCTTTACTATCAATCTCCCAACTTGGAGAGACAGCCCCTTTAAGCTCCTGGTTCACACAGGTTGCCCATTTGGCAGAGGATGAAAGGGAAGAGGGAGAACCAATGAGAGAGTCGCTGTTAGGCATTTGGATGGGCACGTCACTCTAATTTCCCGGCAGGAAGAAGAATTAACCAAAGTCTCAGCCACCCACCGGGAACCAGTATAGGTCCTGAACCAAAAGTTTGGACTTGCGTTCAGCTCACAAAAAACGAGTTTGAAAATGGAGCTCAGGGGCACAGCAATTCACAAACAGGCAGAGTAATCAAGGCCAAGAATCGTCCAAAAATCTGTTGAGGGAAGGCAACGAGGCGGACTTGAAATCGAGGCAGAATAGCAGGAAACAGATTTCAAGAGGTACGTTAGAATCGCCTGTAAAGCACAGGAAGAGGGGCACAACTTCGACAATGATGCACTTGGCCAAAAAGGGCGTATGCGTTTTCTCCTGAATATATTCAGGAGAAAACGCATACGCCCTTTTTGGCCAAGCAAGCAAGCCGGCAATGCAAATCTGCACTACAAAGAAGTATCACTTCCCACCGGTCAAAAGGGACATCCACAAAATGTGTAAAAACCAGAAAGGCAAGACAGGCCCTGGAGAACAGGGAGCCTTGTTATGCTGATGGGTGGGATGTAAGTTGCCAACTGCCTCACTGGAGGAGTGCATTGTGTTCCCTAAAACAAGTAAACAACAGAGCTACAGAGCCAAGGGCACTTCCAGTCTAGGGAATATACCTTGGGAAAACTGAAAATCCATAAGACAGAGCCACCCCCAAATTCAGGGCTGCACTGCTTACAAGAACCTCAACCTGGGTACACCTGAAATATCCCAGGAAATATAAAAATGGTTCAAAACATTGTGGAACTTACGTACGATGGAATATCCCTCAGCCATGAAATCAATGTCATAAGACCAGTAGCAGCAAAATGAGTGGATTCAGGTACGATGATTCTAAGTGAAAGAAGTCACACAGAAAAAGAAACTTATCATAAGATATCACTTAGGAAGATCCTGTAAACATGGCAACACATGAACTGAGTTAGGAAAGAGAACAGAGTCTCACATTTAGAAAACACTCTTATGCCTGCTTAAGGGGGAAGGAGAGGTGGGGTGATGCATCAAACCAGAGTTTGATATAAGCACAGGTACTGTTCCAAAAACCAACTATGGAATAGACAAGACCTACACCTTCCTCAGTGAAAGGGACTCAAAACCCCATATTTCCCGCAGAGGAATAGATCTGACTAGTAAGAATCTTAAAACCTATGTATTGATATGTCTCCGTAAGGGAATCAAGTGTGTCTAGACTGGCATAAACATGGCAGCGAGAATCAGCTCAAACCCACTCTAAAAAGGAATTTCAAAAACAGAACAAAGAAACAGGGAAATTCTTTACAATTCCTTCAGGGTCTCTGATGCAACCTGGAATGACCCTATCTACGATGACAGCTGGATGTGGCATGAGGCTGGACACTTGGGACTGAGAGGATTGGTGAGATTGGGTGAGCAAATGCAGACCCTTTAAAGCAATAATGCATGGCAACCATTCCATGGGTCCCACCTCTCCAGGTTGAAGGGAATATTACTACAGCTATAACATGTACGGGAAACCTAGAGAATGGACACACTGTGAATACGAAAGGTTTCTAAAACTCAACGAAGAGTCCCTCTCCTGGTGCTCCGGTTTGACTTTCCAACAGCTTTACTATCAATCTCCCAACTTGGAGAGACAGCCCCTTTAAGCTCCTGGTTCACACAGGTTGCCCATTTGGCAGAGGAGGAAAGGGAAGAGGGAGAACCAATGAGAGAGTAGCTGTTAGGCATTTGGATGGGCACATGTCACTCTAATTTCCCGGCAGGAAGAAGAATTCACCAAAGTCTCAGCCACCCACCGGGAACCAGTATAGGTCCTGAACCAAATGTTTGGACTTGCGTTCAGCTCACAAAAAACGAGTTGAAAAATGGTGCTCAGGGGCACAGCAATTCACAAACTGGCAGAGTAATCAAGGCCAACTATCGTCCAAAAATCTGTTGAGGGAAGGCAACGAGGCGGACTTGAATGCGAGGCAGAATAGCAGGAAACAGATTTCAAGAGTTACGTTAGAATCGCCTGTAAAGCACAGGAAGAGGGGCAAAACTTCGACAATGATGCACTTGGCCAAAAAGGGCGTATGCGTTTTCTCCTGAATATATTCAGGAGAAAACGCATACACCCTTTTTGGCCAAGCAAGCAAGCGGGCAATGCAAATCTGCACTACAAAGAAGTATCACTTCCCACCGGTCAAAAGGGACATCCACAAAATGTGTAAAAACCAGAAAGGCAAGACAGGCCCTGGAGAACAGGGAGCCTTGTTATGCTGATGGGCGGGATGTAAGTTGCCAACTGCCTCACTGGAGGAGTGCATTGTGTTCCCTAAAACAAGTAAACAACAGAGCTACAGAGCCAAGGGCACTTCCAGTCTAGGGAATATACCTTGGGAAAACTGAAAATCCATAAGACAGAGCCACCCCCAAATTGAGGGCTGCACTGCTTACAAGAACCTCAACCTGGGTACACCTGAAATATCCCAGGAAATATAAAAATGGTTCAAAACATTGTGGAACTTACGTACGATGGAATATCCCTCAGCCATGAAATCAATGTCATAAGACCAGTAGCAGCAAAATGAGTGGATTCAGGTACGATGATTCTAAGTGAAAGAAGTCACACAGAAAAAGAAACTTATCATAAGATATCACTTAGGAAGATCCTGTAAACATGGCAACACATGAACTGAGTTAGGAAAGAGAACAGAGTCTCACATTTAGAAAACACTCTTATGCCTGCTTAAGGGGGAAGGAGAGGTGGGGTGATGCATCAAACCAGAGTTTGATATAAGCACAGGTACTGTTCCAAAAACCAACTATGGAATAGACAAGACCTACACCTTCCTCAGTGAAAGGGACTCAAAACCCCATATTTCCCGCAGAGGAATAGATCTGACTAGTAAGAATCTTAAAACCTATGTATTGATATGTCTCCGTAAGGGAATCAAGTGTGTCTAGACTGGCATAAACATGGCAGCGAGAATCAGCTCAAACCCACTCTAAAAAGGAATTTCAAAAACAGAACAAAGAAACAGGGAAATTCTTTACAATTCCTTCAGGGTCTCTGATGCAACCTGGAATGACCCTATCTACGATGACAGCTGGATGTGGCATGAGGCTGGACACTTGGGACTGAGAGGATTGGTGAGATTGGGTGAGCAAATGCAGACCCTTTAAAGCAATAATGCATGGCAACCATTCCATGGGTCCCACCTCTCCAGGTTGAAGGGAATATTACTACAGCTATAACATGTACGGGAAACCTAGAGAATGGACACACTGTGAATACGAAAGGTTTCTAAAACTCAACGAAGTGTCCCTCTCCTGGTGCTCTGGTTTGACTTTCCAACAGCTTTACTATCAATCTCCCAACTTGGAGAGACAGCCCCTTTAAGCTCCTGGTTCACACAGGTTGCCCATTTGGCAGAGGAGGAAAGGGAAGAGGGAGAACCAATGAGAGAGTAGCTGTTAGGCATTTGGATGGGCACATGTCACTCTAATTTCCCGGCAGGAAGAAGAATTCACCAAAGTCTCAGCCACCCACCGGGAACCAGTATAGGTCCTGAACCAAATGTTTGGACTTGCGTTCAGCTCACAAAAAACGAGTTGAAAAATGGAGCTCAGGGGCACAGCAATTCACAAACTGGCAGAGTAATCAAGGCCAACTATCGTCCAAAAATCTGTTGAGGGAAGGCAACGAGGCGGACTTGAATGCGAGGCAGAATAGCAGGAAACAGATTTCAAGAGGTACGTTAGAATCGCCTGTAAAGCACAGGAAGAGGGGCACAACTTCGACAATGATGCACTTGGCCAAAAAGGGCGTATGCGTTTTCTCCTGAATATATTCAGGAGAAAACGCATACGCCCTTTTTGGCCAAGCAAGCAAGCGGGCAATGCAAATCTGCACTACAAAGAAGTATCACTTCCCAACGGTCAAAAGGGACATCCACAAAATGTGTAAAAACCAGAAAGGCAAGACAGGCCCTGGAGAACAGGGAGCCTTGTTATGCTGATGGGCGGGATGTAAGTTGCCAACTGCCTCACTGGAGGAGTGCATTGTGTTCCCTAAAACAAGTAAACAACAGAGCTACAGAGCCAAGGGCACTTCCAGTCTAGGGAATATACCTTGGGAAAACTGAAAATCCATAAGACAGAGCCACCCCCAAATTGAGGGCTGCACTGCTTACAAGAACCTCAACCTGGGTACACCTGAAATATCCCAGGAAATATAAAAATGGTTCAAAACATTGTGGAACTTACGTACGATGGAATATCCCTCAGCCATGAAATCAATGTCATAAGACCAGTAGCAGCAAAATGAGTGGATTCAGGTACGATGATTCTAAGTGAAAGAAGTCACACAGAAAAAGAAACTTATCATAAGATATCACTTAGGAAGATCCTGTAAACATGGCAACACATGAACTGAGTTAGGAAAGAGAACAGAGTCTCACATTTAGAAAACACTCTTATGCCTGCTTAAGGGGGAAGGAGAGGTGGGGTGATGCATCAAACCAGAGTTTGATATAAGCACAGGTACTGTTCCAAAAACCAACTATGGAATAGACAAGACCTACACCTTCCTCAGTGAAAGGGACTCAAAACCCCATATTTCCCGCAGAGGAATAGATCTGACTAGTAAGAATCTTAAAACCTATGTATTGATATGTCTCCGTAAGGGAATCAAGTGTGTCTAGACTGGCATAAACATGGCAGCGAGAATCAGCTCAAACCCACTCTAAAAAGGAATTTCAAAAACAGAACAAAGAAACAGGGAAATTCTTTACAATTCCTTCAGGGTCTCTGATGCAACCTGGAATGACCCTATCTACGATGACAGCTGGATGTGGCATGAGGCTGGACACTTGGGACTGAGAGGATTGGTGAGATTGGGTGAGCAAATGCAGACCCTTTAAAGCAATAATGCATGGCAACCATTCCATGGGTCCCACCTCTCCAGGTTGAAGGGAATATTACTACAGCTATAACATGTACGGGAAACCTAGAGAATGGACACACTGTGAATACGAAAGGTTTCTAAAACTCAACGAAGAGTCCCTCTCCTGGTGCTCTGGTTTGACTTTCCAACAGCTTTACTATCAATCTCCCAACTTGGAGAGACAGCCCCTTTAAGCTCCTGGTTCACACAGGTTGCCCATTTGGCAGAGGAGGAAAGGGAAGAGGGAGAACCAATGAGAGAGTAGCTGTTAGGCATTTGGATGGGCACATGTCACTCTAATTTCCCGGCAGGAAGAAGAATTCACCAAAGTCTCAGCCACCCACCGGGAACCAGTATAGGTCCTGAACCAAATGTTTGGACTTGCGTTCAGCTCACAAAAAACGAGATGAAAAATGGTGCTCAGGGGCACAGCAATTCACAAACTGGCAGAGTAATCAAGGCCAACTATCGTCCAAAAATCTGTTGAGGGAAGGCAACGAGGCGGACTTGAATGCGAGGCAGAATAGCAGGAAACAGATTTCAAGAGGTACGTTAGAATCGCCTGTAAAGCACAGGAAGAGGGGCACAACTTCGACAATGATGCACTTGGCCAAAAAGGGCGTATGCGTTTTCTCCTGAATATATTCAGGAGAAAACGCATACACCCTTTTTGGCCAAGCAAGCAAGCGGGCAATGCAAATCTGCACTACAAAGAAGTATCACTTCCCACCGGTCAAAAGGGACATCCACAAAATGTGTAAAAACCAGAAAGGCAAGACAGGCCCTGGAGAACAGGGAGCCTTGTTATGCTGATGGGCGGGATGTAAGTTGCCAACTGCCTCACTGGAGGAGTGCATTGTGTTCCCTAAAACAAGTAAACAACAGAGCTACAGAGCCAAGGGCACTTCCAGTCTAGGGAATATACCTTGGGAAAACTGAAAATCCATAAGACAGAGCCACCCCCAAATTGAGGGCTGCACTGCTTACAAGAACCTCAACCTGGGTACACCTGAAATATCCCAGGAAATATAAAAATGGTTCAAAACATTGTGGAACTTACGTACGATGGAATATCCCTCAGCCATGAAATCAATGTCATAAGACCAGTAGCAGCAAAATGAGTGGATTCAGGTACGATGATTCTAAGGGAAAGAAGTCACACAGAAAAAGAAACTTATCATAAGATATCACTTAGGAAGATCCTGTAAACATGGCAACACATGAACTGAGTTAGGAAAGAGAACAGAGTCTCACATTTAGAAAACACTCTTATGCCTGCTTAAGGGGGAAGGAGAGGTGGGGTGATGCATCAAACCAGAGTTTGATATAAGCACAGGTACTGTTCCAAAAACCAACTATGGAATAGACAAGACCTACACCTTCCTCAGTGAAAGGGACTCAAAACCCCATATTTCCCGCAGAGGAATAGATCTGACTAGTAAGAATCTTAAAACCTATGTATTGATATGTCTCCGTAAGGGAATCAAGTGTGTCTAGACTGGCATAAACATGGCAGCGAGAATCAGCTCAAACCCACTCTAAAAAGGAATTTCAAAAACAGAACAAAGAAACAGGGAAATTCTTTACAATTCCTTCAGGGTCTCTGATGCAACCTGGAATGACCCTATCTACGATGACAGCTGGATGTGGCATGAGGCTGGACACTTGGGACTGAGAGGATTGGTGAGATTGGGTGAGCAAATGCAGACCCTTTAAAGCAATAATGCATGGCAACCATTCCATGGGTCCCACCTCTCCAGGTTGAAGGGAATATTACTACAGCTATAACATGTACGGGAAACCTAGAGAATGGACACACTGTGAATACGAAAGGTTTCTAAAACTCAACGAAGAGTCCCTCTCCTGGTGCTCCGGTTTGACTTTCCAACAGCTTTACTATCAATCTCCCAACTTGGAGAGACAGCCCCTTTAAGCTCCTGGTTCACACAGGTTGCCCATTTGGCAGAGGAGGAAAGGGAAGAGGGAGAACCAATGAGAGAGTAGCTGTTAGGCATTTGGATGGGCACATGTCACTCTAATTTCCCGGCAGGAAGAAGAATTCACCAAAGTCTCAGCCACCCACCGGGAACCAGTATAGGTCCTGAACCAAATGTTTGGACTTGCGTTCAGCTCACAAAAAACGAGTTGAAAAATGGTGCTCAGGGGCACAGCAATTCACAAACTGGCAGAGTAATCAAGGCCAACTATCGTCCAAAAATCTGTTGAGGGAAGGCAACGAGGCGGACTTGAATGCGAGGCAGAATAGCAGGAAACAGATTTCAAGAGGTACGTTAGAATCGCCTGTAAAGCACAGGAAGAGGGGCACAACTTCGACAGTGATGCACTTGGCCAAAAAGGGCGTATACGTTTTCTCCTGAATATATTCAGGAGAAAACGCATACGCCCTTTTTGGCCAAGCAAGCAAGCGGGCAATGCAAATCTGCACTACAAAGAAGTATCACTTCCCACCGGTCAAAAGGGACATCCACAAAATGTGTAAAAACCAGAAAGGCAAGACAGGCCCTGAAGAACAGGGAGCCTTGTTATGCTGATGGGCGGGATGTAAGTTGCCAACTGCCTCACTGGAGGAGTGCATTGTGTTCCCTAAAACAAGTAAACAACAGAGCTACAGAGCCAAGGGCACTTCCAGTCTAGGGAATATACCTTGGGAAAACTGAAAATCCATAAGACAGAGCCACCCCCAAATTGAGGGCTGCACTGCTTACAAGAACCTCAACCTGGGTACACCTGAAATATCCCAGGAAATATAAAAATGGTTCAAAACATTGTGGAACTTACGTACGATGGAATATCCCTCAGCCATGAAATCAATGTCATAAGACCAGTAGCAGCAAAATGAGTGGATTCAGGTACGATGATTCTAAGGGAAAGAAGTCACACAGAAAAAGAAACTTATCATAAGATATCACTTAGGAAGATCCTGTAAACATGGCAACACATGAACTGAGTTAGGAAAGAGAACAGAGTCTCACATTTAGAAAACACTCTTATGCCTGCTTAAGGGGGAAGGAGAGGTGGGGTGATGCATCAAACCAGAGTTTGATATAAGCACAGGTACTGTTCCAAAAACCAACTATGGAATAGACAAGACCTACACCTTCCTCAGTGAAAGGGACTCAAAACCCCATATTTCCCGCAGAGGAATAGATCTGACTAGTAAGAATCTTAAAACCTATGTATTGATATGTCTCTGTAAGGGAATCAAGTGTGTCTAGACTGGCATAAACATGGCAGCGAGAATCAGCTCAAACCCACTCTAAAAAGGAATTTCAAAAACAGAACAAAGAAACAGGGAAATTCTTTACAATTCCTTCAGGGTCTCTGATGCAACCTGGAATGACCCTATCTACGATGACAGCTGGATGTGGCATGAGGCTGGACACTTGGGACTGAGAGGATTGGTGAGATTGGGTGAGCAAATGCAGACCCTTTAAAGCAATAATGCATGGCAACCATTCCATGGGTCCCACCTCTCCAGGTTGAAGGGAATATTACTACAGCTATAACATGTACGGGAAACCTAGAGAATGGACACACTGTGAATACGAAAGGTTTCTAAAACTCAACGAAGAGTCCCTCTCCTGGTGCTCCGGTTTGACTTTCCAACAGCTTTACTATCAATCTCCCAACTTGGAGAGACAGCCCCTTTAAGCTCCTGGTTCACACAGGTTGCCCATTTGGCAGAGGAGGAAAGGGAAGAGGGAGAACCAATGAGAGAGTAGCTGTTAGGCATTTGGATGGGCACATGTCACTCTAATTTCCCGGCAGGATGAAGAATTAACCAAAGTCTCAGCCACCCACCGGGAACCAGTATAGGTCTTGAACCAAATGTTTGGACTTGCGTTCAGCTCACAAAAAACGAGTTGAAAAATGGAGCTCAGGGGCACAGCAATTCACAAACTGGCAGAGTAATCAAGGCCAACTATCGTCCAAAAATCTGTTGAGGGAAGGCAACGAGGCGGACTTGAATGCGAGGCAGAATAGCAGGAAACAGATTTCAAGAGGTACGTTAGAATCGCCTGTAAAGCACAGGAAGAGGGGCACAACTTCGACAATGATGCACTTGGCCAAAAAGGGCGTATGCGTTTTCTCCTGAATATATTCAGGAGAAAACGCATACGCCCTTTTTGGCCAAGCAAGCAAGCGGGCAATGCAAATCTGCACTACAAAGAAGTATCACTTCCCAACGGTCAAAAGGGACATCCACAAAATGTGTAAAAACCAGAAAGGCAAGACAGGCCCTGGAGAACAGGGAGCCTTGTTATGCTGATGGGCGGGATGTAAGTTGCCAACTGCCTCACTGGAGGAGTGCATTGTGTTCCCTAAAACAAGTAAACAACAGAGCTACAGAGCCAAGGGCACTTCCAGTCTAGGGAATATACCTTGGAAAAACTGAAAATCCATAAGACAGAGCCACCCCCAAATTGAGGGCTGCACTGCTTACAAGAACCTCAACCTGGGTACACCTGAAATATCCCAGGAAATGTAAAAATGGTTCAAAACATTGTGGAACTTACGTACGATGGAATATCCCTCAGCCATGAAATCAATGTCATAAGACCAGTAGCAGCAAAATGAGTGGATTCAGGTACGATGATTCTAAGTGAAAGAAGTCACACAGAAAAAGAAACTTATCATAAGATATCACTTAGGAAGATCCTGTAAACATGGCTACACATGAACTGAGTTAGGAAAGAGAACAGAGTCTCACATTTAGAAAACACTCTTATGCCTGCTTAAGGGGGAAGGAGAGGTGGGGTGATGCATCAAACCAGAGTTTGATATAAGCACAGGTACTGTTCCAAAAACCAACTATGGAATAGACAAGACCTACACCTTCCTCAGTGAAAGGGACTCAAAACCCCATATTTCCCGCAGAGGAATAGATCTGACTAGTAAGAATCTTAAAACCTATGTATTGATATGTCTCCGTAAGGGAATCAAGTGTGTCTAGACTGGCATAAACAGGGCAGCGAGAATCAGCTCAAACCCACTCTAAAAAGGAATTTCAAAAACAGAACAAAGAAACAGGGAAATTCTTTACAATTCCTTCAGGGTCTCTGATGCAACCTGGAATGACCCTATCTACAATGACAGCTGGATGCGGCATGAGGCTGGACACTTGGGACTGAGAGGATTGGAGAGATTGGGTGAGCAAATGCAGACCCTTTATAGCAATAATGCATGGCACCCATTCCATGATTCCCAACTCTCCAGGTTGAAGGGAATATTACTACAGCTTTAACATGTACGGGAAATCTAGAGAATGGACACACTGTGAATACGAATGGTTTCTAAAACTCAACGAAGAGTCCCTCTCCTGGTGCTCCGGTTTGACTTTCCAACTGCTTTACTATCAATCTCCCAACTTGGAGAGACAGCCCCTTTAAGCTCCTGGTTCACACAGGTTGCCCATTTGGCAGAGGATGAAAGGGAAGAGGGAGAACCATTGAGAGAGTCGCTGTTAGGCATTTGGATGGGCACATGTCACTCTAATTTCCCGGCAGGAAGAAGAATTAACCAAAGTCTCAGCCACCCACCGGGAACCAGTATAGGTCCTGAACCAAAAGTTTGGACTTGCGTTCAGCTCACAAAAAACGAGTTTGAAACTGGAGCTCAGGGGCACAGCAATTCACAAACAGGCAGAGTAATCAAGGCCAACTATCGTCCAAAAATCTGTTGAGGGAAGGCAACGAGGCGGACTTGAAATCGAGGCAGAATAGCAGGAAACAGATTTCAAGAGGTACGTTGGAATCACCTGTAAAGCACAGGAAGAGGGGCACAACTTCGACAATGATGCACTTGGCCAAAAAGGGCGTATGCGTTTTCTCCTGAATATATTCAGGAGAACACGCATACGCCCTTTTGGCCAAGCAAGCAAGCGGGCAATGCAAATCTGCACTACAAAGAAGTATCACTTCCCACGGGTCAAAAGGGACATCCACAAAATGTGTAAAAACCAGAAAGGCAAGACAGGCCGTGGCGAAATGGGAGCCTTGTTATGCTGATGGGCGGGATGTAAGTTGCCAACTGCCTCACTGGAGGAGTGCATTGTGCTCCCTAAAACAAGTAAACAACAGAGCTACAGAGCCAAGGGCACTTCCAGTCTAGGGAATATACCTTGGGAAAACTGAAAATCCATAAGACAGAGCCACCCCCAAATTGAGGGCTGCACTGCTTACAAGAACCTCAACCTGGGTACACCTGAAATATCCCAGGAAATATAAAAATGGTTCCAAACATTGTGGAACTTACGTACGATGGAATATCCCTCAGCCATGAAATCAATGTCATAAGACCAGTAGCAGCAAAATGAGTGGATTCAGGTACGATGATTCTAAGGGAAAGAAGTCACACAGAAAAAGAAACTTATCATAAGATATCACTTAGGAAGATCCTGTAAACATGGCAACACATGAACTGAGTTAGGAAAGAGAACAGAGTCTCACATTTAGAAAACACTCTTATGCCTGCTTAAGGGGGAAGGAGAGGTGGGGTGATGCATCAAACCAGAGTTTGATATAAGCACAGGTACTGTTCCAAAAACCAACTATGGAATAGACAAGACCTACACCTTCCTCAGTGAAAGGGACTCAAAACCCCATATTTCCCGCAGAGGAATAGATCTGACTAGTAAGAATCTTAAAACCTATGTATTGATATGTCTCCGTAAGGGAATCAAGTGTGTCTAGACTGGCATAAACATGGCAGCGAGAATCAGCTCAAACCCACTCTAAAAAGGAATTTCAAAAACAGAACAAAGAAACAGGGAAATTCTTTACAATTCCTTCAGGGTCTCTGATGCAACCTGGAATGACCCTATCTACGATGACAGCTGGATGTGGCATGAGGCTGGACACTTGGGACTGAGAGGATTGGTGAGATTGGGTGAGCAAATGCAGACCCTTTAAAGCAATAATGCATGGCAACCATTCCATGGGTCCCACCTCTCCAGGTTGAAGGGAATATTACTACAGCTATAACATGTACGGGAAACCTAGAGAATGGACACACTGTGAATACGAAAGGTTTCTAAAACTCAACGAAGAGTCCCTCTCCTGGTGCTCTGGTTTGACTTTCCAACAGCTTTACTATCAATCTCCCAACTTGGAGAGACAGCCCCTTTAAGCTCCTGGTTCACACAGGTTGCCCATTTGGCAGAGGAGGAAAGGGAAGAGGGAGAACCAATGAGAGAGTAGCTGTTAGGCATTTGGATGGGCACATGTCACTCTAATTTCCCGGCAGGAAGAAGAATTCACCAAAGTCTCAGCCACCCACCGGGAACCAGTATAGGTCCTGAACCAAATGTTTGGACTTGCGTTCAGCTCACAAAAAACGAGTTGAAAAATGGAGCTCAGGGGCACAGCAATTCACAAACTGGCAGAGTAATCAAGGCCAACTATCGTCCAAAAATCTGTTGAGGGAAGGCAACGAGGCGGACTTGAATGCGAGGCAGAATAGCAGGAAACAGATTTCAAGAGGTACGTTAGAATCGCCTGTAAAGCACAGGAAGAGGGGCACAACTTCGACAATGATGCACTTGGCCAAAAAGGGCGTATGCGTTTTCTCCTGAATATATTCAGGAGAAAACGCATACGCCCTTTTTGGCCAAGCAAGCAAGCGGGCAATGCAAATCTGCACTACAAAGAAGTATCACTTCCCAACGGTCAAAAGGGACATCCACAAAATGTGTAAAAACCAGAAAGGCAAGACAGGCCCTGGAGAACAGGGAGCCTTGTTATGCTGATGGGCGGGATGTAAGTTGCCAACTGCCTCACTGGAGGAGTGCATTGTGTTCCCTAAAACAAGTAAACAACAGAGCTACAGAGCCAAGGGCACTTCCAGTCTAGGGAATATACCTTGGGAAAACTGAAAATCCATAAGACAGAGCCACCCCCAAATTGAGGGCTGCACTGCTTACAAGAACCTCAACCTGGGTACACCTGAAATATCCCAGGAAATATAAAAATGGTTCAAAACATTGTGGAACTTACGTACGATGGAATATCCCTCAGCCATGAAATCAATGTCATAAGACCAGTAGCAGCAAAATGAGTGGATTCAGGTACGATGATTCTAAGTGAAAGAAGTCACACAGAAAAAGAAACTTATCATAAGATATCACTTAGGAAGATCCTGTAAACATGGCAACACATGAACTGAGTTAGGAAAGAGAACAGAGTCTCACATTTAGAAAACACTCTTATGCCTGCTTAAGGGGGAAGGAGAGGTGGGGTGATGCATCAAACCAGAGTTTGATATAAGCACAGGTACTGTTCCAAAAACCAACTATGGAATAGACAAGACCTACACCTTCCTCAGTGAAAGGGACTCAAAACCCCATATTTCCCGCAGAGGAATAGATCTGACTAGTAAGAATCTTAAAACCTATGTATTGATATGTCTCTGTAAGGGAATCAAGTGTGTCTAGACTGGCATAAACATGGCAGCGAGAATCAGCTCAAACCCACTCTAAAAAGGAATTTCAAAAACAGAACAAAGAAACAGGGAAATTCTTTACAATTCCTTCAGGGTCTCTGATGCAACCTGGAATGACCCTATCTACGATGACAGCTGGATGTGGCATGAGGCTGGACACTTGGGACTGAGAGGATTGGTGAGATTGGGTGAGCAAATGCAGACCCTTTAAAGCAATAATGCATGGCAACCATTCCATGGGTCCCACCTCTCCAGGTTGAAGGGAATATTACTACAGCTATAACATGTACGGGAAACCTAGAGAATGGACACACTGTGAATACGAAAGGTTTCTAAAACTCAACGAAGAGTCCCTCTCCTGGTGCTCCGGTTTGACTTTCCAACAGCTTTACTATCAATCTCCCAACTTGGAGAGACAGCCCCTTTAAGCTCCTGGTTCACACAGGTTGCCCATTTGGCAGAGGAGGAAAGGGAAGAGGGAGAACCAATGAGAGAGTAGCTGTTAGGCATTTGGATGGGCACATGTCACTCTAATTTCCCGGCAGGAAGAAGAATTCACCAAAGTCTCAGCCACCCACCGGGAACCAGTATAGGTCCTGAACCAAATGTTTGGACTTGCGTTCAGCTCACAAAAAACGAGTTGAAAAATGGTGCTCAGGGGCACAGCAATTCACAAACTGGCAGAGTAATCAAGGCCAACTATCGTCCAAAAATCTGTTGAGGGAAGGCAACGAGGCGGACTTGAATGCGAGGCAGAATAGCAGGAAACAGATTTCAAGAGGTACGTTAGAATCGCCTGTAAAGCACAGGAAGAGGGGCACAACTTCGACAATGATGCACTTGGCCAAAAAGGGCGTATGCGTTTTCTCCTGAATATATTCAGGAGAAAACGCATACGCCCTTTTTGGCCAAGCAAGCAAGCGGGCAATGCAAATCTGCACTACAAAGAAGTATCACTTCCCCCCGGTCAAAAGGGACATCCACAAAATGTGTAAAAACCAGAAAGGCAAGACAGGCCCTGGAGAACAGGGAGCCTTGTTATGCTGATGGGCGGGATGTAAGTTGCCAACTGCCTCACTGGAGGAGTGCATTGTGTTCCCTAAAACAAGTAAACAACAGAGCTACAGAGCCAAGGACACTTCCAGTCTAGGGAATATACCTTGGGAAAACTGAAAATCCATAAGACAGAGCCACCCCCAAATTCAGGGCTGCACTGCTTACAAGAACCTCAACCTGGGTACACCTGAAATATCCCAGGAAATATAAAAATGGTTCCAAACATTGTGGAACTTACGTACGATGGAATATCCCTCAGCCATGAAATCAATGTCATAAGACCAGTAGCAGCAAAATGAGTGGATTCAGGTACGATGATTCTAAGTGAAAGAAGTCACACAGAAAAAGAAACTTATCATAAGATATCACTTAGGAAGATCCTGTAAACATGGCTACACATGAACTGAGTTAGGAAAGAGAACAGAGTCTCACATTTAGAAAACACTCTTATGCCTGCTTAAGGGGGAAGGAGAGGTGGGGTGATGCATCAAACCAGAGTTTGATATAAGCACAGGTACTGTTCCAAAAACCAACTATGGAATAGACAAGACCTACACCTTCCTCAGTGAAAGGGACTCAAAACCCCATATTTCCCGCAGAGGAATAGATCTGACTAGTAAGAATCTTAAAACCTATGTATTGATATGTCTCCGTAAGGGAATCAAGTGTGTCTAGACTGGCATAAACATGGCAGCGAGAATCAGCTCAAACCCACTCTAAAAAGGAATTTCAAAAACAGAACAAAGAAACAGGGAAATTCTTTACAATTCCTTCAGGGTCTCTGATGCAACCTGGAATGACCCTATCTACGATGACATCTGGATGTGGCATGAGGCTGGACACTTGGGACTGAGAGGTTTGGTGAGATTGGGTGAGCAAATGCAGACCCTTTAAAGCAATAATGCATGGCAACCATTCCATGGGTCCCAACTCTCCAGGTTGAAGGGAATATTACTACAGCTTTAACATGTACGGGAAACCTAGAGAATGGACACACTGTGAATACGAAAGGTTTCTAAAACTCAACGAAGAGTCCCTCTCCTGGTGCTCCGGTTTGACTTTCCAACAGCTTAACTATCAATCTCCCAACTTGGAGAGACAGCCCCTTTAAGCTCCTGGTTCACACAGGTTGCCCATTTGGCAGAGGAAGAAAGGGAAAAGGGAGAACCAATGAGAGAGTAGCTGTTAGGCATTTGGATGGGCACATGTCACTCTAATTTCCCGGCAGGATGAAGAATTAACCAAAGTCTCAGCCACCCACCGGGAACCAGTATAGGTCCTGAACCAAATGTTTGGACTTGCGTTCAGCTCACAAAAAACGAGTTGAAAAATGGAGCTCAGGGGCACAGCAATTCACAAACTGGCAGAGTAATCAAGGCCAACTATCGTCCAAAAATCTGTTGAGGGAAGGCAACGAGGCGGACTTGAATGCGAGGCAGAATAGCAGGAAACAGATTTCAAGAGGTACGTTAGAATCGCCTGTAAAGCACAGGAAGAGGGGCACAACTTCGACAATGATGCACTTGGCCAAAAAGGGCGTACGCGTTTTCTCCTGAATATATTCAGGAGAAAACGCATACGCCCTTTTTGGCCAAGCAAGCAAGCGGGCAATGCAAATCTGCACTACAAAGAAGTATCACTTCCCACCGGTCAAAAGGGACATCCACAAAATGTGTAAAAACCAGAAAGGCAAGACAGGCCCTGGAGAACAGGGAGCCTTGTTATGCTGATGGGCGGGATGTAAGTTGCCAACTGCCTCACTGGAGGAGTGCATTGTGTTCCCTAAAACAAGTAAACAACAGAGCTACAGAGCCAAGGGCACTTCCAGTCTAGGGAATATACCTTGGAAAAACTGAAAATCCATAAGACAGAGCCACCCCAAAATTGAGGGCTGCACTGCTTACAAGAAGCTCAACCTGGGTACACCTGAAATATCCCAGGAAATGTAAAAATGGTTCAAAACATTGTGGAACTTACGTACGATGGAATATCCCTCAGCCATGAAATCAATGTCATAAGACCAGTAGCAGCAAAATGAGTGGATTCAGGTACGATGATTCTAAGTGAAAGAAGTCACACAGAAAAAGAAACTTATCATAAGATATCACTTAGGAAGATCCTGTAAACATGGCTACACATGAACTGAGTTAGGAAAGAGAACAGAGTCTCACATTTAGAAAACACTCTTATGCCTGCTTAAGGGGGAAGGAGAGGTGGGGTGATGCATCAAACCAGAGTTTGATATAAGCACAGGTACTGTTCCAAAAACCAACTATGGAATAGACAAGACCTACACCTTCCTCAGTGAAAGGGACTCAAAACCCCATATTTCCCGCAGAGGAATAGATCTGACTAGTAAGAATCTTAAAACCTATGTATTGATATGTCTCCGTAAGGGAATCAAGTGTGTCTAGACTGGCATAAACATGGCAGCGAGAATCAGCTCAAACCCACTCTAAAAAGGAATTTCAAAAACAGAACAAAGAAACAGGGAAATTCTTTACAATTCCTTCAGGGTCTCTGATGCAACCTGGAATGACCCTATCTACAATGACAGCTGGATGCGGCATGAGGCTGGACACTTGGGACTGAGAGGATTGGAGAGATTGGGTGAGCAAATGCAGACCCTTTATAGCAATAATGCATGGCACCCATTCCATGATTCCCAACTCTCCAGGTTGAAGGGAATATTACTATAGCTTTAACATGTACGGGAAATCTAGAGAATGGACACACTGTGAATACGAAAGGTTTCTAAAACTCAACGAAGAGTCCCTCTCCTGGTGCTCCGGTTTGACTTTCCAACTGCTTTACTATCAATCTCCCAACTTGGAGAGACAGCCCCTTTAAGCTCCTGGTTCACACAGGTTGCCCATTTGGCAGAGGATGAAAGGGAAGAGGGAGAACCAATGAGAGAGTCGCTGTTAGGCATTTGGATGGGCACATGTCACTCTAATTTCCCGGCAGGAAGAAGAATTAACCAAAGTCTCAGCCACCCACCGGGAACCAGTATAGGTCCTGAACCAAAAGTTTGGACTTGCGTTCAGCTCACAAAAAACGAGTTTGAAAATGGAGCTCAGGGGCACAGCAATTCACAAACAGGCAGAGTAATCAAGGCCAACAATCGTCCAAAAATCTGTTGAGGGAAGGCAACGAGGCGGACTTGAAATCGAGGCAGAATAGCAGGAAACAGATTTCAAGAGGTACGTTGGAATCACCTGTAAAGCACAGGAAGAGGGGCACAACTTCGACAATGATGCACTTGGCCAAAAAGGGCGTATGCGTTTTCTCCTGAATATATTCAGGAGAACACGCATACGCCCTTTTGGCCAAGCAAGCAAGCGGGCAATGCAAATCTGCACTACAAAGAAGTATCACTTCCCACGGGTCAAAAGGGACATCCACAAAATGTGTAAAAACCAGAAAGGCAAGACAGGCCGTGGCGAAATGGAAACCTTGTTATGCTGATGGGCGGGATGTAAGTTGCCAACTGCCTCACTGGAGGAGTGCAATGTGCTCCCTAAAACAAGTAAACAACAGAGCTACAGAGCCAAGGGCACTTCCAGTCTAGGGAATATACCTTGGGAAAACTGAAAATCCATAAGACAGAGCCACCCCCAAATTGAGGGCTGCACTGCTTACAAGAACCTCAACCTGGGTACACCTGAAATATCCCAGGAAATATAAAAATGGTTCAAAACATTGTGGAACTTACGTACGATGGAATATCCCTCAGCCATGAAATCAATGTCATAAGACCAGTAGCAGCAAAATGAGTGGATTCAGGTACGATGATTCTAAGTGAAAGAAGTCACACAGAAAAAGAAACTTATCATAAGATATCACTTAGGAAGATCCTGTAAACATGGGAACACATGAACTGAGTTAGGAAAGAGAACAGAGTCTCACATTTAGAAAACACTCTTATGCCTGCTTAAGGGGGAAGGAGAGGTGGGGTGATGCATCAAACCAGAGTTTGATATAAGCACAGGTACTGTTCCAAAAACCAACTATGGAATAGACAAGACCTACACCTTCCTCAGTGAAAGGGACTCAAAACCCCATATTTCCCGCAGAGGAATAGATCTGACTAGTAAGAATCTTAAAACCTATGTATTGATATGTCTCCGTAAGGGAATCAAGTGTGTCTAGACTGGCATAAACATGGCAGCGAGAATCAGCTCAAACCCACTCTAAAAAGGAATTTCAAAAACAGAACAAAGAAACAGGGAAATTCTTTACAATTCCTTCAGGGTCTCTGATGCAACCTGGAATGACCCTATCTACGATGACAGCTGGATGTGGCATGAGGCTGGACACTTGGGACTGAGAGGATTGGTGAGATTGGGTGAGCAAATGCAGACCCTTTAAAGCAATAATGCATGGCAACCATTCCATGGGTCCCACCTCTCCAGGTTGAAGGGAATATTACTACAGCTATAACATGTACGGGAAACCTAGAGAATGGACACACTGTGAATACGAAAGGTTTCTAAAACTCAACAAAGAGTCCCTCTCCTGGTGCTCCGGTTTGACTTTCCAACAGCTTTACTATCAATCTCCCAACTTGGAGAGACAGCCCCTTTAAGCTCCTGGTTCACACAGGTTGCCCATTTGGCAGAGGAGGAAAGGGAAGAGGGAGAACCAATGAGAGAGTAGCTGTTAGGCATTTGGATGGGCACATGTCACTCTAATTTCCCGGCAGGAAGAAGAATTCACCAAAGTCTCAGCCACCCACCGGGAACCAGTATAGGTCCTGAACCAAATGTTTGGACTTGCGTTCAGCTCACAAAAAACGAGTTGAAAAATGGAGCTCAGGGGCACAGCAATTCACAAACTGGCAGAGTAATCAAGGCCAACTATCGTCCAAAAATCTGTTGAGGGAAGGCAACGAGGCGGACTTGAATGCGAGGCAGAATAGCAGGAAACAGATTTCAAGAGGTACGTTAGAATCGCCTGTAAAGCACAGGAAGAGGGGCACAACTTCGACAATGATGCACTTGGCCAAAAAGGGCGTATGCGTTTTCTCCTGAATATATTCAGGAGAAAACGCATACGCCCTTTTTGGCCAAGCAAGCAAGCGGGCAATGCAAATCTGCACTACAAAGAAGTATCACTTCCCACCGGTCAAAAGGGACATCCACAAAATGTGTAAAAACCAGAAAGGCAAGACAGGCCCTGGAGAACAGGGAGCCTTGTTATGCTGATGGGCGGGATGTAAGTTGCCAACTGCCTCACTGGAGGAGTGCATTGTGTTCCCTAAAACAAGTGAACAAAAGAGCTACAGAGCCAAGGACACTTCCAGTCTAGGGAATATACCTTGGGAAAACTGAAAATCCATAAGACAGAGCCACCCCCAAATTGAGGGCTGCACTGCTTACAAGAACCTCAACCTGGGTACACCTGAAATATCCCAGGAAATATAAAAATGGTTCAAAACATTGTGGAACTTACGTACGATGGAATATCCCTCAGCCATGAAATCAATGTCATAAGACCAGTAGCAGCAAAATGAGTGGATTCAGGTACGATGATTCTAAGTGAAAGAAGTCACACAGAAAAAGAAACTTATCATAAGATATCACTTAGGAAGATCCTGTAAACATGGCAACACATGAACTGAGTTAGGAAAGAGAACAGAGTCTCACATTTAGAAAACACTCTTATGCCTGCTTAAGGGGGAAGGAGAGGTGGGGTGATGCATCAAACCAGAGTTTGATATAAGCACAGGTACTGTTCCAAAAACCAACTATGGAATAGACAAGACCTACACCTTCCTCAGTGAAAGGGACTCAAAACCCCATATTTCCCGCAGAGGAATAGATCTGACTAGTAAGAATCTTAAAACCTATGTATTGATATGTCTCCGTAAGGGAATCAAGTGTGTCTAGACTGGCATAAACATGGCAGCGAGAATCAGCTCAAACCCACTCTAAAAAGGAATTTCAAAAACAGAACAAAGAAACAGGGAAATTCTTTACAATTCCTTCAGGGTCTCTGATGCAACCTGGAATGACCCTATCTACGATGACAGCTGGATGTGGCATGAGGCTGGACACTTGGGACTGAGAGGATTGGTGAGATTGGGTGAGCAAATGCAGACCCTTTAAAGCAATAATGCATGGCAACCATTCCATGGGTCCCACCTCTCCAGGTTGAAGGGAATATTACTACAGCTATAACATGTACGGGAAACCTAGAGAATGGACACACTGTGAATACGAAAGGTTTCTAAAACTCAACAAAGAGTCCCTCTCCTGGTGCTCCGGTTTGACTTTCCAACAGCTTTACTATCAATCTCCCAACTTGGAGAGACAGCCCCTTTAAGCTCCTGGTTCACACAGGTTGCCCATTTGGCAGAGGAGGAAAGGGAAGAGGGAGAACCAATGAGAGAGTAGCTGTTAGGCATTTGGATGGGCACATGTCACTCTAATTTCCCGGCAGGAAGAAGAATTCACCAAAGTCTCAGCCACCCACCAGGAACCAGTAGAGGTCCTGAACCAAATGTTTGGACTTGCGTTCAGCTCACAAAAAACGAGTTGAAAAATGGAGCTCAGGGGCACAGCAATTCACAAACTGGCAGAGTAATCAAGGCCAACTATCGTCCAAAAATCTGTTGAGGGAAGGCAACGAGGCGGACTTGAATGCGAGGCAGAATAGCAGGAAACAGATTTCAAGAGGTACGTTAGAATCGCCTGTAAAGCACAGGAAGAGGGGCACAACTTCGACAATGATGCACTTGGCCAAAAAGGGCGTATGCGTTTTCTCCTGAATATATTCAGGAGAAAACGCATACGCCCTTTTTGGCCAAGCAAGCAAGCGGGCAATGCAAATCTGCACTACAAAGAAGTATCACTTCCCACCGGTCAAAAGGGACATCCACAAAATGTGTAAAAACCAGAAAGGCAAGACAGGCCCTGGAGAACAGGGAGCCTTGTTATGCTGATGGGCGGGATGTAAGTTGCCAACTGCCTCACTGGAGGAGTGCATTGTGTTCCCTAAAACAAGTGAACAACAGAGCTACAGAGCCAAGGGCACTTCCAGTCTAGGGAATATACCTTGGGAAAACTGAAAATCCATAAGACAGAGCCACCCCCAAATTGAGGGCTGCACTGCTTACAAGAACCTCAACCTGGGTACACCTGAAATATCCCAGGAAATATAAAAATGGTTCAAAACATTGTGGAACTTACGTACGATGGAATATCCCTCAGCCATGAAATCAATGTCATAAGACCAGTAGCAGCAAAATGAGTGGATTCAGGTACGATGATTCTAAGTGAAAGAAGTCACACAGAAAAAGAAACTTATCATAAGATATCACTTAGGAAGATCCTGTAAACATGGCAACACATGAACTGAGTTAGGAAAGAGAACAGAGTCTCACATTTAGAAAACACTCTTATGCCTGCTTAAGGGGGAAGGAGAGGTGGGGTGATGCATCAAACCAGAGTTTGATATAAGCACAGGTACTGTTCCAAAAACCAACTATGGAATAGACAAGACCTACACCTTCCTCAGTGAAAGGGACTCAAAACCCCATATTTCCCGCAGAGGAATAGATCTGACTAGTAAGAATCTTAAAACCTATGTATTGATATGTCTCCGTAAGGGAATCAAGTGTGTCTAGACTGGCATAAACATGGCAGCGAGAATCAGCTCAAACCCACTCTAAAAAGGAATTTCAAAAACAGAACAAAGAAACAGGGTAATTCTTTACAATTCCTTCAGGGTCTCTGATGCAACCTGGAATGACCCTATCTACGATGACAGCTGGATGTGGCATGAGGCTGGACACTTGGGACTGAGAGGATTGGTGAGATTGGGTGAGCAAATGCAGACCCTTTAAAGCAATAATGCATGGCAACCATTCCATGGGTCCCACCTCTCCAGGTTGAAGGGAATATTACTACAGCTATAACATGTACGGGAAACCTAGAGAATGGACACACTGTGAATACGAAAGGTTTCTAAAACTCAACGAAGAGTCCCTCTCCTGGTGCTCCGGTTTGACTTTCCAACAGCTTTACTATCAATCTCCCAACTTGGAGAGACAGCCCCTTTAAGCTCCTGGTTCACACAGGTTGCCCATTTGGCAGAGGAGGAAAGGGAAGAGGGAGAACCAATGAGAGAGTAGCTGTTAGGCATTTGGATGGGCACATGTCACTCTAATTTCCCGGCAGGAAGAAGAATTCACCAAAGTCTCAGCCACCCACCGGGAACCAGTATAGGTCCTGAACCAAAAGTTTGGACTTGCGTTCAGCTCACAAAAAACGAGTTGAAAAATGGAGCTCAGGGGCACAGCAATTCACAAACTGGCAGAGTAATCAAGGCCAACTATCGTCCAAAAATCTGTTGAGGGAAGGCAACGAGGCGGACTTGAATGCGAGGCAGAATAGCAGGAAACAGATTTCAAGAGGTACATTAGAATCGCCTGTAAAGCACAGGAAGAGGGGCACAACTTCGACAATGATGCACTTGGCCAAAAAGGGCGTATGCGTTTTCTCCTGAATATATTCAGGAGAAAACGCATACGCCCTTTTTGGCCAAGCAAGCAAGCGGGCAATGCAAATCTGCACTACAAAGAAGTATCACTTCCCACCGGTCAAAAGGGACATCCACAAAATGTGTAAAAACCAGAAAGGCAAGACAGGCCCTGGAGAACAGCGAGCCTTGTTATGCTGATGGGCGGGATATAAGTTGCCAACTGCCTCACTGGAGGAGTGCATTGTGTTCCCTAAAACAAGTAAACAACAGAGCTACAGAGCCAAGGGCACTTCCAGTCTAGGGAATATACCTTGGGAAAACTGAAAATCCATAAGACAGAGCCACCCCCAAATTGAGGGCTGCACTGCTTACAAGAACCTCAACCTGGGTACACCTGAAATATCCCAGGAAATGTAAAAATGGTTCAAAACATTGTGGAACTTACGTACGATGGAATATCCCTCAGCCATGAAATCAATGTCATAAGACCAGTAGCAGCAAAATGAGTGGATTCAGGTACGATGATTCTAAGTGAAAGAAGTCACACAGAAAAAGAAACTTATCATAAGATATCACTTAGGAAGATCCTGTAAACATGGCTACACATGAACTGAGTTAGGAAAGAGAACAGAGTCTCACATTTAGAAAACACTCTTATGCCTGCTTAAGGGGGAAGGAGAGGTGGGGTGATGCATCAAACCAGAGTTTGATATAAGCACAGGTACTGTTCCAAAAACCAACTATGGAATAGACAAGACCTACACCTTCCTCAGTGAAAGGGACTCAAAACCCCATATTTCCCGCAGAGGAATAGATCTGACTAGTAAGAATCTTAAAACCTATGTATTGATATGTCTCCGTAAGGGAATCAAGTGTGTCTAGACTGGCATAAACATGGCAGCGAGAATCAGCTCAAACCCACTCTAAAAAGGAATTTCAAAAACAGAACAAAGAAACAGGGAAATTCTTTACAATTCCTTCAGGGTCTCTGATGCAACCTGGAATGACCCTATCTACGATGACAGCTGGATGTGGCATGAGGCTGGACACTTGGGACTGAGAGGATTGGTGAGATTGGGTGAGCAAATGCAGACCCTTTAAAGCAATAATGCATGGCAACCATTCCATGGGTCCCACCTCTCCAGGTTGAAGGGAATATTACTACAGCTATAACATGTACGGGAAACCTAGAGAATGGACACACTGTGAATACGAAAGGTTTCTAAAACTCAACAAAGAGTCCCTCTCCTGGTGCTCCGGTTTGACTTTCCAACAGCTTTACTATCAATCTCCCAACTTGGAGAGACAGCCCCTTTAAGCTCCTGGTTCACACAGGTTGCCCATTTGGCAGAGGAGGAAAGGGAAGAGGGAGAACCAATGAGAGAGTAGCTGTTAGGCATTTGGATGGGCACATGTCACTCTAATTTCCCGGCAGGAAGAAGAATTCACCAAAGTCTCAGCCACCCACCGGGAACCAGTAGAGGTCCTGAACCAAATGTTTGGACTTGCGTTCAGCTCACAAAAAACGAGTTGAAAAATGGAGCTCAGGGGCACAGCAATTCACAAACTGGCAGAGTAATCAAGGCCAACTATCGTCCAAAAATCTGTTGAGGGAAGGCAACGAGGCGGACTTGAATGCGAGGCAGAATAGCAGGAAACAGATTTCAAGAGGTACGTTAGAATCGCCTGTAAAGCACAGGAAGAGGGGCACAACTTCGACAATGATGCACTTGGCCAAAAAGGGCGTATGCGTTTTCTCCTGAATATATTCAGGAGAAAACGCATACGCCCTTTTTGGCCAAGCAAGCAAGCGGGCAATGCAAATCTGCACTACAAAGAAGTATCACTTCCCACCGGTCAAAAGGGACATCCACAAAATGTGTAAAAACCAGAAAGGCAAGACAGGCCCTGGAGAACAGGGAGCCTTGTTATGCTGATGGGCGGGATGTAAGTTGCCAACTGCCTCACTGGAGGAGTGCATTGTGTTCCCTAAAACAAGTGAACAACAGAGCTACAGAGCCAAGGACACTTCCAGTCTAAGGAATATACCTTGGGAAAACTGAAAATCCATAAGACAGAGCCACCCCCAAATTGAGGGCTGCACTGCTTACAAGAACCTCAACCTGTGTACACCTGAAATATCCCAGGAAATATAAAAATGGTTCAAAACATTGTGGAACTTACGTACGATGGAATATCCCTCAGCCATGAAATCAATGTCATAAGACCAGTAGCAGCAAAATGAGTGGATTCAGGTACGATGATTCTAAGTGAAAGAAGTCACACAGAAAAAGAAACTTATCATAAGATATCACTTAGGAAGATCCTGTAAACATGGCAACACATGAACTGAGTTAGGAAAGAGAACAGAGTCTCACATTTAGAAAACACTCTTATGCCTGCTTAAGGGGGAAGGAGAGGTGGGGTGATGCATCAAACCAGAGTTTGATATAAGCACAGGTACTGTTCCAAAAACCAACTATGGAATAGACAAGACCTACACCTTCCTCAGTGAAAGGGACTCAAAACCCCATATTTCCCGCAGAGGAATAGATCTGACTAGTAAGAATCTTAAAACCTATGTATTGATATGTCTCCGTAAGGGAATCAAGTGTGTCTAGACTGGCATAAACATGGCAGCGAGAATCAGCTCAAACCCACTCTAAAAAGGAATTTCAAAAACAGAACAAAGAAACAGGGAAATTCTTTACAATTCCTTCAGGGTCTCTGATGCAACCTGGAATGACCCTATCTACGATGACAGCTGGATGTGGCATGAGGCTGGACACTTGGGACTGAGAGGATTGGTGAGATTGGGTGAGCAAATGCAGACCCTTTAAAGCAATAATGCATGGCAACCATTCCATGGGTCCCACCTCTCCAGGTTGAAGGGAATATTACTACAGCTATAACATGTACGGGAAACCTAGAGAATGGACACACTGTGAATACGAAAGGTTTCTAAAACTCAACAAAGAGTCCCTCTCCTGGTGCTCCGGTTTGACTTTCCAACAGCTTTACTATCAATCTCCCAACTTGGAGAGACAGCCCCTTTAAGCTCCTGGTTCACACAGGTTGCCCATTTGGCAGAGGAGGAAAGGGAAGAGGGAGAACCAATGAGAGAGTAGCTGTTAGGCATTTGGATGGGCACATGTCACTCTAATTTCCCGGCAGGAAGAAGAATTCACCAAAGTCTCAGCCACCCACCGGGAACCAGTATAGGTCCTGAACCAAATGTTTGGACTTGCGTTCAGCTCACAAAAAACGAGTTGAAAAATGGAGCTCAGGGGCACAGCAATTCACAAACTGGCAGAGTAATCAAGGCCAACTATCGTCCAAAAATCTGTTGAGGGAAGGCAACGAGGCGGACTTGAATGCGAGGCAGAATAGCAGGAAACAGATTTCAAGAGGTACGTTAGAATCGCCTGTAAAGCACAGGAAGAGGGGCACAACTTCGACAATGATGCACTTGGCCAAAAAGGGCGTATGCGTTTTCTCCTGAATATATTCAGGAGAAAACGCATACGCCCTTTTTGGCCAAGCAAGCAAGCGGGCAATGCAAATCTGCACTACAAAGAAGTATCACTTCCCACCGGTCAAAAGGGACATCCACAAAATGTGTAAAAACCAGAAAGGCAAGACAGGCCCTGGAGAACAGGGAGCCTTGTTATGCTGATGGGCGGGATGTAAGTTGCCAACTGCCTCACTGGAGGAGTGCATTGTGTTCCCTAAAACAAGTAAACAACAGAGCTACAGAGCCAAGGGCACTTCCAGTCTAGGGAATATACCTTGGGAAAACTGAAAATCCATAAGACAGAGCCACCCCCAAATTGAGGGCTGCACTGCTTACAAGAACCTCAACCTGGGTACACCTGAAATATCCCAGGAAATATAAAAATGGTTCAAAACATTGTGGAACTTACGTACGATGGAATATCCCTCAGCCATGAAATCAATGTCATAAGACCAGTAGCAGCAAAATGAGTGGATTCAGGTACGATGATTCTAAGTGAAAGAAGTCACACAGAAAAAGAAACTTATCATAAGATATCACTTAGGAAGATCCTGTAAACATGGCAACACATGAACTGAGTTAGGAAAGAGAACAGAGTCTCACATTTAGAAAACACTCTTATGCCTGCTTAAGGGGGAAGGAGAGGTGGGGTGATGCATCAAACCAGAGTTTGATATAAGCACAGGTACTGTTCCAAAAACCAACTATGGAATAGACAAGACCTACACCTTCCTCAGTGAAAGGGACTCAAAACCCCATATTTCCCGCAGAGGAATAGATCTGACTAGTAAGAATCTTAAAACCTATGTATTGATATGTCTCCGTAAGGGAATCAAGTGTGTCTAGACTGGCATAAACATGGCAGCGAGAATCAGCTCAAACCCACTCTAAAAAGGAATTTCAAAAACAGAACAAAGAAACAGGGAAATTCTTTACAATTCCTTCAGGGTCTCTGATGCAACCTGGAATGACCCTATCTACGATGACAGCTGGATGTGGCATGAGGCTGGACACTTGGGACTGAGAGGATTGGTGAGATTGGGTGAGCAAATGCAGACCCTTTAAAGCAATAATGCATGGCAACCATTCCATGGGTCCCACCTCTCCAGGTTGAAGGGAATATTACTACAGCTATAACATGTACGGGAAACCTAGAGAATGGACACACTGTGAATACGAAAGGTTTCTAAAACTCAACGAAGAGTCCCTCTCCTGGTGCTCCGGTTTGACTTTCCAACAGCTTTACTATCAATCTCCCAACTTGGAGAGACAGCCCCTTTAAGCTCCTGGTTCACACAGGTTGCCCATTTGGCAGAGGAGGAAAGGGAAGAGGGAGAACCAATGAGAGAGTAGCTGTTAGGCATTTGGATGGGCACATGTCACTCTAATTTCCCGGCAGGAAGAAGAATTCACCAAAGTCTCAGCCACCCACCGGGAACCAGTATAGGTCCTGAACCAAATGTTTGGACTTGCGTTCAGCTCACAAAAAACGAGTTGAAAAATGGAGCTCAGGGGCACAGCAATTCACAAACTGGCAGAGTAATCAAGGCCAACTATCGTCCAAAAATCTGTTGAGGGAAGGCAACGAGGCGGACTTGAATGCGAGGCAGAATAGCAGGAAACAGATTTCAAGAGGTACGTTAGAATCGCCTGTAAAGCACAGGAAGAGGGGCACAACTTCGACAATGATGCACTTGGCCAAAAAGGGCGTATGCGTTTTCTCCTGAATATATTCAGGAGAAAACGCATACGCCCTTTTTGGCCAAGCAAGCAAGCGGGCAATGCAAATCTGCACTACAAAGAAGTATCACTTCCCACCGGTCAAAAGGGACATCCACAAAATGTGTAAAAACCAGAAAGGCAAGACAGGCCCTGGAGAACAGGGAGCCTTGTTATGCTGATGGGCAGGATATAAGTTGCCAACTGCCTCACTGGAGGAGTGCATTGTGTTCCCTAAAACAAGTAAACAACAGAGCTACAGAGCCAAGGGCACTTCCAGTCTAGGGAATATACCTTGGGAAAACTGAAAATCCATAAGACAGAGCCACCCCCAAATTGAGGGCTGCACTGCTTACAAGAACCTCAACCTGGGTACACCTGAAATATCCCAGGAAATATAAAAATGGTTCAAAACATTGTGGAACTTACGTACGATGGAATATCCCTCAGCCATGAAATCAATGTCATAAGACCAGTAGCAGCAAAATGAGTGGATTCAGGTACGATGATTCTAAGTGAAAGAAGTCACACAGAAAAAGAAACTTATCATAAGATATCACTTAGGAAGATCCTGTAAACATGGCAACACATGAACTGAGTTAGGAAAGAGAACAGAGTCTCACATTTAGAAAACACTCTTATGCCTGCTTAAGGGGGAAGGAGAGGTGGGGTGATGCATCAAACCAGAGTTTGATATAAGCACAGGTACTGTTCCAAAAACCAACTATGGAATAGACAAGACCTACACCTTCCTCAGTGAAAGGGACTCAAAACCCCATATTTCCCGCAGAGGAATAGATCTGACTAGTAAGAATCTTAAAACCTATGTATTGATATGTCTCCGTAAGGGAATCAAGTGTGTCTAGACTGGCATAAACATGGCAGCGAGAATCAGCTCAAACCCACTCTAAAAAGGAATTTCAAAAACAGAACAAAGAAACAGGGAAATTCTTTACAATTCCTTCAGGGTCTCTGATGCAACCTGGAATGACCCTATCTACGATGACAGCTGGATGTGGCATGAGGCTGGACACTTGGGACTGAGAGGATTGGTGAGATTGGGTGAGCAAATGCAGACCCTTTAAAGCAATAATGCATGGCAACCATTCCATGGGTCCCACCTCTCCAGGTTGAAGGGAATATTACTACAGCTATAACATGTACGGGAAACCTAGAGAATGGACACACTGTGAATACGAAAGGTTTCTAAAACTCAACGAAGAGTCCCTCTCCTGGTGCTCCGGTTTGACTTTCCAACAGCTTTACTATCAATCTCCCAACTTGGAGAGACAGCCCCTTTAAGCTCCTGGTTCACACAGGTTGCCCATTTGGCAGAGGAGGAAAGGGAAGAGGGAGAACCAATGAGAGAGTAGCTGTTAGGCATTTGGATGGGCACATGTCACTCTAATTTCCCGGCAGGAAGAAGAATTCACCAAAGTCTCAGCCACCCACCGGGAACCAGTATAGGTCCTGAACCAAATGTTTGGACTTGCGTTCAGCTCACAAAAAACGAGTTGAAAAATGGAGCTCAGGGGCACAGCAATTCACAAACTGGCAGAGTAATCAAGGCCAACTATCGTCCAAAAATCTGTTGAGGGAAGGCAACGAGGCGGACTTGAATGCGAGGCAGAATAGCAGGAAACAGATTTCAAGAGGTACGTTAGAATCGCCTGTAAAGCACAGGAAGAGGGGCACAACTTCGACAATGATGCACTTGGCCAAAAAGGGCGTATGCGTTTTCTCCTGAATATATTCAGGAGAAAACGCATACGCCCTTTTTGGCCAAGCAAGCAAGCGGGCAATGCAAATCTGCACTACAAAGAAGTATCACTTCCCACCGGTCAAAAGGGACATCCACAAAATGTGTAAAAACCAGAAAGGCAAGACAGGCCCTGGAGAACAGGGAGCCTTGTTATGCTGATGGGCGGGATATAAGTTGCCAACTGCCTCACTGGAGGAGTGCATTGTGTTCCCTAAAACAAGTAAACAACAGAGCTACAGAGCCAAGGGCACTTCCAGTCTAGGGAATATACCTTGGGAAAACTGAAAATCCATAAGACAGAGCCACCCCCAAATTGAGGGCTGCACTGCTTACAAGAACCTCAACCTGGGTACACCTGAAATATCCCAGGAAATATAAAAATGGTTCAAAACATTGTGGAACTTACGTACGATGGAATATCCCTCAGCCATGAAATCAATGTCATAAGACCAGTAGCAGCAAAATGAGTGGATTCAGGTACGATGATTCTAAGTGAAAGAAGTCACACAGAAAAAGAAACTTATCATAAGATATCACTTAGGAAGATCCTGTAAACATGGCAACACATGAACTGAGTTAGGAAAGAGAACAGAGTCTCACATTTAGAAAACACTCTTATGCCTGCTTAAGGGGGAAGGAGAGGTGGGGTGATGCATCAAACCAGAGTTTGATATAAGCACAGGTACTGTTCCAAAAACCAACTATGGAATAGACAAGACCTACACCTTCCTCAGTGAAAGGGACTCAAAACCCCATATTTCCCGCAGAGGAATAGATCTGACTAGTAAGAATCTTAAAACCTATGTATTGATATGTCTCCGTAAGGGAATCAAGTGTGTCTAGACTGGCATAAACATGGCAGCGAGAATCAGCTCAAACCCACTCTAAAAAGGAATTTCAAAAACAGAACAAAGAAACAGGGAAATTCTTTACAATTCCTTCAGGGTCTCTGATGCAACCTGGAATGACCCTATCTACGATGACAGCTGGATGTGGCATGAGGCTGGACACTTGGGACTGAGAGGATTGGTGAGATTGGGTGAGCAAATGCAGACCCTTTAAAGCAATAATGCATGGCAACCATTCCATGGGTCCCACCTCTCCAGGTTGAAGGGAATATTACTACAGCTATAACATGTACGGGAAACCTAGAGAATGGACACACTGTGAATACGAAAGGTTTCTAAAACTCAACGAAGAGTCCCTCTCCTGGTGCTCCGGTTTGACTTTCCAACAGCTTTACTATCAATCTCCCAACTTGGAGAGACAGCCCCTTTAAGCTCCTGGTTCACACAGGTTGCCCATTTGGCAGAGGAGGAAAGGGAAGAGGGAGAACCAATGAGAGAGTAGCTGTTAGGCATTTGGATGGGCACATGTCACTCTAATTTCCCGGCAGGAAGAAGAATTCACCAAAGTCTCAGCCACCCACCGGGAACCAGTATAGGTCCTGAACCAAATGTTTGGACTTGCGTTCAGCTCACAAAAAACGAGTTGAAAAATGGAGCTCAGGGGCACAGCAATTCACAAACTGGCAGAGTAATCAAGGCCAACTATCGTCCAAAAATCTGTTGAGGGAAGGCAACGAGGCGGACTTGAATGCGAGGCAGAATAGCAGGAAACAGATTTCAAGAGGTACGTTAGAATCGCCTGTAAAGCACAGGAAGAGGGGCACAACTTCGACAATGATGCACTTGGCCAAAAAGGGCGTATGCGTTTTCTCCTGAATATATTCAGGAGAAAACGCATACGCCCTTTTTGGCCAAGCAAGCAAGCGGGCAATGCAAATCTGCACTACAAAGAAGTATCACTTCCCACCGGTCAAAAGGGACATCCACAAAATGTGTAAAAACCAGAAAGGCAAGACAGGCCCTGGAGAACAGGGAGCCTTGTTATGCTGATGGGCGGGATATAAGTTGCCAACTGCCTCACTGGAGGAGTGCATTGTGTTCCCTAAAACAAGTAAACAACAGAGCTACAGAGCCAAGGGCACTTCCAGTCTAGGGAATATACCTTGGGAAAACTGAAAATCCATAAGACAGAGCCACCCCCAAATTGAGGGCTGCACTGCTTACAAGAACCTCAACCTGGGTACACCTGAAATATCCCAGGAAATATAAAAATGGTTCAAAACATTGTGGAACTTACGTACGATGGAATATCCCTCAGCCATGAAATCAATGTCATAAGACCAGTAGCAGCAAAATGAGTGGATTCAGGTACGATGATTCTAAGTGAAAGAAGTCACACAGAAAAAGAAACTTATCATAAGATATCACTTAGGAAGATCCTGTAAACATGGCAACACATGAACTGAGTTAGGAAAGAGAACAGAGTCTCACATTTAGAAAACACTCTTATGCCTGCTTAAGGGGGAAGGAGAGGTGGGGTGATGCATCAAACCAGAGTTTGATATAAGCACAGGTACTGTTCCAAAACCCAACTATGGAATAGACAAGACCTACACCTTCCTCAGTGAAAGGGACTCAAAACCCCATATTTCCCGCAGAGGAATAGATCTGACTAGTAAGAATCTTAAAACCTATGTATTGATATGTCTCCGTAAGGGAATCAAGTGTGTCTAGACTGGCATAAACATGGCAGCGAGAATCAGCTCAAACCCACTCTAAAAAGGAATTTCAAAAACAGAACAAAGAAACAGGGAAATTCTTTACAATTCCTTCAGGGTCTCTGATGCAACCTGGAATGACCCTATCTACGATGACAGCTGGATGTGGCATGAGGCTGGACACTTGGGACTGAGAGGATTGGTGAGATTGGGTGAGCAAATGCAGACCCTTTAAAGCAATAATGCATGGCAACCATTCCATGGGTCCCACCTCTCCAGGTTGAAGGGAATATTACTACAGCTATAACATGTACGGGAAACCTAGAGAATGGACACACTGTGAATACGAAAGGTTTCTAAAACTCAACGAAGAGTCCCTCTCCTGGTGCTCCGGTTTGACTTTCCAACAGCTTTACTATCAATCTCCCAACTTGGAGAGACAGCCCCTTTAAGCTCCTGGTTCACACAGGTTGCCCATTTGGCAGAGGAGGAAAGGGAAGAGGGAGAACCAATGAGAGAGTAGCTGTTAGGCATTTGGATGGGCACATGTCACTCTAATTTCCCGGCAGGAAGAAGAATTCACCAAAGTCTCAGCCACCCACCGGGAACCAGTATAGGTCCGGAACCAAATGTTTGGACTTGCGTTCAGCTCACAAAAAACGAGTTGAAAAATGGAGCTCAGGGGCACAGCAATTCACAAACTGGCAGAGTAATCAAGGCCAACTATCGTCCAAAAATCTGTTGAGGGAAGGCAACGAGGCGGACTTGAATGCGAGGCAGAATAGCAGGAAACAGATTTCAAGAGGTACGTTAGAATCGCCTGTAAAGCACAGGAAGAGGGGCACAACTTCGACAATGATGCACTTGGCCAAAAAGGGCGTATGCGTTTTCTCCTGAATATATTCAGGAGAAAACGCATACGCCCTTTTTGGCCAAGCAAGCAAGCGGGCAATGCAAATCTGCACTACAAAGAAGTATCACTTCCCACCGGTCAAAAGGGACATCCACAAAATGTGTAAAAACCAGAAAGGCAAGACAGGCCCTGGAGAACAGGGAGCCTTGTTATGCTGATGGGCGGGATGTAAGTTGCCAACTGCCTCACTGGAGGAGTGCATTGTGTTCCCTAAAACAAGTGAACAACAGAGCTACAGAGCCAAGGGCACTTCCAGTCTAGGGAATATACCTTGGGAAAACTGAAAATCCATAAGACAGAGCCACCCCCAAATTGAGGGCTGCACTGCTTACAAGAACCTCAACCTGGGTACACCTGAAATATCCCAGGAAATATAAAAATGGTTCCAAACATTGTGGAACTTACGTACGATGGAATATCCCTCAGCCATGAAATCAATGTCATAAGACCAGTAGCAGCAAAATGAGTGGATTCAGGTACGATGATTCTAAGTGAAAGAAGTCACACAGAAAAAGAAACTTATCATAAGATATCACTTAGGAAGATCCTGTAAACATGGCAACACATGAACTGAGGTAGGAAAGAGAACAGAGTCTCACATTTAGAAAACACTCTTATGCCTGCTTAAGGGGGAAGGAGAGGTGGGGTGATGCATCAAACCAGAGTTTGATATAAGCACAGGTACTGTTCCAAAAACCAACTATGGAATAGACAAGACCTACACCTTCCTCAGTGAAAGGGACTCAAAACCCCATATTTCCCGCAGAGGAATAGATCTGACTAGTAAGAATCTTAAAACCTATGTATTGATATGTCTCCGTAAGGGAATCAAGTGTGTCTAGACTGGCATAAACATGGCAGCGAGAATCAGCTCAAACCCACTCTAAAAAGGAATTTCAAAAACAGAACAAAGAAACAGGGAAATTCTTTACAATTCCTTCAGGGTCTCTGATGCAACCTGGAATGACCCTATCTACGATGACAGCTGGATGTGGCATGAGGCTGGACACTTGGGACTGAGAGGATTGGTGAGATTGGGTGAGCAAATGCAGACCCTTTAAAGCAATAATGCATGGCAACCATTCCATGGGTCCCACCTCTCCAGGTTGAAGGGAATATTACTACAGCTATAACATGTACGGGAAACCTAGAGAATGGACACACTGTGAATACGAAAGGTTTCTAAAACTCAACGAAGAGTCCCTCTCCTGGTGCTCCGGTTTGACTTTCCAACAGCTTTACTATCAATCTCCCAACTTGGAGAGACAGCCCCTTTAAGCTCCTGGTTCACACAGGTTGCCCATTTGGCAGAGGAGGAAAGGGAAGAGGGAGAACCAATGAGAGAGTAGCTGTTAGGCATTTGGATGGGCACATGTCACTCTAATTTCCCGGCAGGAAGAAGAATTCACCAAAGTCTCAGCCACCCACCGGGAACCAGTATAGGTCCTGAACCAAATGTTTGGACTTGCGTTCAGCTCACAAAAAACGAGTTGAAAAATGGAGCTCAGGGGCACAGCAATTCACAAACTGGCAGAGTAATCAAGGCCAACTATCGTCCAAAAATCTGTTGAGGGAAGGCAACGAGGCGGACTTGAATGCGAGGCAGAATAGCAGGAAACAGATTTCAAGAGGTACGTTAGAATCGCCTGTAAAGCACAGGAAGAGGGGCACAACTTCGACAATGATGCACTTGGCCAAAAAGGGCGTATGCGTTTTCTCCTGAATATATTCAGGAGAAAACGCATACGCCCTTTTTGGCCAAGCAAGCAAGCGGGCAATGCAAATCTGCACTACAAAGAAGTATCACTTCCCACCGGTCAAAAGGGACATCCACAAAATGTGTAAAATCCAGAAAGGCAAGACAGGCCCTGGAGAACAGGGAGCCTTGTTATGCTGATGGGCGGGATGTAAGTTGCCAACTGCCTCACTGGAGGAGTGCATTGTGTTCCCTAAAACAAGTAAACAACAGAGCTACAGAGCCAAGGGCACTTCCAGTCTAGGGAATATACCTTGGGAAAACTGAAAATCCATAAGACAGAGCCACCCCCAAATTGAGGGCTGCACTGCTTACAAGAACCTCAACCTGGGTACACCTGAAATATCCCAGGAAATATAAAAATGGTTCAAAACATTGTGAAACTTACGTACGATGGAATATCCCTCAGCCATGAAATCAATGTCATAAGACCAGTAGCAGCAAAATGAGTGGATTCAGGTACGATGATTCTAAGTGAAAGAAGTCACACAGAAAAAGAAACTTATCATAAGATATCACTTAGGAAGATCCTGTAAACATGGCAACACATGAACTGAGTTAGGAAAGAGAACAGAGTCTCACATTTAGAAAACACTCTTATGCCTGCTTAAGGGGGAAGGAGAGGTGGGGTGATGCATCAAACCAGAGTTTGATATAAGCACAGGTACTGTTCCAAAAACCAACTATGGAATAGACAAGACCTACACCTTCCTCAGTGAAAGGGACTCAAAACCCCATATTTCCCGCAGAGGAATAGATCTGACTAGTAAGAATCTTAAAACCTATGTATTGATATGTCTCCGTAAGGGAATCAAGTGTGTCTAGACTGGCATAAACATGGCAGCGAGAATCAGCTCAAACCCACTCTAAAAAGGAATTTCAAAAACAGAACAAAGAAACAGGGAAATTCTTTACAATTCCTTCAGGGTCTCTGATGCAACCTGGAATGACCCTATCTACGATGACAGCTGGATGTGGCATGAGGCTGGACACTTGGGACTGAGAGGATTGGTGAGATTGGGTGAGCAAATGCAGACCCTTTAAAGCAATAATGCATGGCAACCATTCCATGGGTCCCACCTCTCCAGGTTGAAGGGAATATTACTACAGCTATAACATGTACGGGAAACCTAGAGAATGGACACACTGTGAATACGAAAGGTTTCTAAAACTCAACGAAGAGTCCCTCTCCTGGTGCTCCGGTTTGACTTTCCAACAGCTTTACTATCAATCTCCCAACTTGGAGAGACAGCCCCTTTAAGCTCCTGGTTCACACAGGTTGCCCATTTGGCAGAGGAGGAAAGGGAAGAGGGAGAACCAATGAGAGAGTAGCTGTTAGGCATTTGGATGGGCACATGTCACTCTAATTTCCCGGCAGGAAGAAGAATTCACCAAAGTCTCAGCCACCCACCGGGAACCAGTAGAGGTCCTGAACCAAAAGTTTGGACTTGCGTTCAGCTCACAAAAAACGAGTTGAAAAATGGAGCTCAGGGGCACAGCAATTCACAAACTGGCAGAGTAATCAAGGCCAACTATCGTCCAAAAATCTGTTGAGGGAAGGCAACGAGGCGGACTTGAATGCGAGGCAGAATAGCAGGAAACAGATTTCAAGAGGTACGTTAGAATCGCCTGTAAAGCACAGGAAGAGGGGCACAACTTCGACAATGATGCACTTGGCCAAAAAGGGCGTATGCGTTTTCTCCTGAATATATTCAGGAGAAAACGCATACGCCCTTTTTGGCCAAGCAAGCAAGCGGGCAATGCAAATCTGCACTACAAAGAAGTATCACTTCCCACCGGTCAAAAGGGACATCCACAAAATGTGTAAAAACCAGAAAGGCAAGACAGGCCCTGGAGAACAGGGAGCCTTGTTATGCTGATGGGCGGGATGTAAGTTGCCAACTGCCTCACTGGAGGAGTGCATTGTGTTCCCTAAAACAAGTAAACAACAGAGCTACAGAGCCAAGGGCACTTCCAGTCTAGGGAATATACCTTGGGAAAACTGAAAATCCATAAGACAGAGCCACCCCCAAATTGAGGGCTGCACTGCTTACAAGAACCTCAACCTGGGTACACCTGAAATATCCCAGGAAATATAAAAATGGTTCCAAACATTGTGGAACTTACGTACGATGGAATATCCCTCAGCCATGAAATCAATGTCATAAGACCAGTAGCAGCAAAATGAGTGGATTCAGGTACGATGATTCTAAGTGAAAGAAGTCACACAGAAAAAGAAACTTATCATAAGATATCACTTAGGAAGATCCTGTAAACATGGCTACACATGAACTGAGTTAGGAAAGAGAACAGAGTCTCACATTTAGAAAACACTCTTATGCCTGCTTAAGGGGGAAGGAGAGGTGGGGTGATGCATCAAACCAGAGTTTGATATAAGCACAGGTACTGTTCCAAAAACCAACTATGGAATAGACAAGACCTACACCTTCCTCAGTGAAAGGGACTCAAAACCCCATATTTCCCGCAGAGGAATAGATCTGACTAGTAAGAATCTTAAAACCTATGTATTGATATGTCTCCGTAAGGGAATCAAGTGTGTCTAGACTGGCATAAACATGGCAGCGAGAATCAGCTCAAACCCACTCTAAAAAGGAATTTCAAAAACAGAACAAAGAAACAGGGAAATTCTTTACAATTCCTTCAGGGTCTCTGATGCAACCTGGAATGACCCTATCTACGATGACAGCTGGATGTGGCATGAGGCTGGACACTTGGGACTGAGAGGATTGGTGAGATTGGGTGAGCAAATGCAGACCCTTTAAAGCAATAATGCATGGCAACCATTCCATGGGTCCCACCTCTCCAGGTTGAAGGGAATATTACTACAGCTATAACATGTACGGGAAACCTAGAGAATGGACACACTGTGAATACGAAAGGTTTCTAAAACTCAACGAAGAGTCCCTCTCCTGGTGCTCCGGTTTGACTTTCCAACAGCTTTACTATCAATCTCCCAACTTGGAGAGACAGCCCCTTTAAGCTCCTGGTTCACACAGGTTGCCCATTTGGCAGAGGAGGAAAGGGAAGAGGGAGAACCAATGAGAGAGTAGCTGTTAGGCATTTGGATGGGCACATGTCACTCTAATTTCCCGGCAGGAAGAAGAATTCACCAAAGTCTCAGCCACCCACCGGGAACCAGTATAGGTCCTGAACCAAATGTTTGGACTTGCGTTCAGCTCACAAAAAACGAGTTGAAAAATGGAGCTCAGGGGCACAGCAATTCACAAACTGGCAGAGTAATCAAGGCCAACTATCGTCCAAAAATCTGTTGAGGGAAGGCAACGAGGCGGACTTGAATGCGAGGCAGAATAGCAGGAAACAGATTTCAAGAGGTACGTTAGAATCGCCTGTAAAGCACAGGAAGAGGGGCACAACTTCGACAATGATGCACTTGGCCAAAAAGGGCGTATGCGTTTTCTCCTGAATATATTCAGGAGAAAACGCATACGCCCTTTTTGGCCAAGGAAGCAAGCGGGCAATGCAAATCTGCACTACAAAGAAGTATCACTTCCCACCGGTCAAAAGGGACATCCACAAAATGTGTAAAAACCAGAAAGGCAAGACAGGCCCTGGAGAACAGGGAGCCTTGTTATGCTGATGGGCGGGATGTAAGTTGCCAACTGCCTCACTGGAGGAGTGCATTGTGTTCCCTAAAACAAGTAAACAACAGAGCTACAGAGCCAAGGGCACTTCCAGTCTAGGGAATATACCTTGGGAAAACTGAAAATCCATAAGACAGAGCCACCCCCAAATTGAGGGCTGCACTGCTTACAAGAACCTCAACCTGGGTACACCTGAAATATCCCAGGAAATATAAAAATGGTTCAAATCATTGTGGAACTTACGTACGATGGAATATCCCTCAGCCATGAAATCAATGTCATAAGACCAGTAGCAGCAAAATGAGTGGATTCAGGTACGATGATTCTAAGTGAAAGAAGTCACACAGAAAAAGAAACTTATCATAAGATATCACTTAGGAAGATCCTGTAAACATGGCAACACATGAACTGAGTTAGGAAAGAGAACAGAGTCTCACATTTAGAAAACACTCTTATGCCTGCTTAAGGGGGAAGGAGAGGTGGGGTGATGCATCAAACCAGAGTTTGATATAAGCACAGGTACTGTTCCAAAAACCAACTATGGAATAGACAAGACCTACACCTTCCTCAGTGAAAGGGACTCAAAACCCCATATTTCCCGCAGAGGAATAGATCTGACTAGTAAGAATCTTAAAACCTATGTATTGATATGTCTCCGTAAGGGAATCAAGTGTGTCTAGACTGGCATAAACATGGCAGCGAGAATCAGCTCAAACCCACTCTAAAAAGGAATTTCAAAAACAGAACAAAGAAACAGGGAAATTCTTTACAATTCCTTCAGGGTCTCTGATGCAACCTGGAATGACCCTATCTACGATGACAGCTGGATGTGGCATGAGGCTGGACACTTGGGACTGAGAGGATTGGTGAGATTGGGTGAGCAAATGCAGACCCTTTAAAGCAATAATGCATGGCAACCATTCCATGGGTCCCACCTCTCCAGGTTGAAGGGAATATTACTACAGCTATAACATGTACGGGAAACCTAGAGAATGGACACACTGTGAATACGAAAGGTTTCTAAAACTCAACGAAGAGTCCCTCTCCTGGTGCTCCGGTTTGACTTTCCAACAGCTTTACTATCAATCTCCCAACTTGGAGAGACAGCCCCTTTAAGCTCCTGGTTCACACAGGTTGCCCATTTGGCAGAGGAGGAAAGGGAAGAGGGAGAACCAATGAGAGAGTAGCTGTTAGGCATTTGGATGGGCACATGTCACTCTAATTTCCCGGCAGGAAGAAGAATTCACCAAAGTCTCAGCCACCCACCGGGAACCAGTATAGGTCCTGAACCAAATGTTTGGACTTGCGTTCAGCTCACAAAAAACGAGTTGAAAAATGGAGCTCAGGGGCACAGCAATTCACAAACTGGCAGAGTAATCAAGGCCAACTATCGTCCAAAAATCTGTTGAGGGAAGGCAACGAGGCGGACTTGAATGCGAGGCAGAATAGCAGGAAACAGATTTCAAGAGGTACGTTAGAATCGCCTGTAAAGCACAGGAAGAGGGGCACAACTTCGACAATGATGCACTTGGCCAAAAAGGGCGTATGCGTTTTCTCCTGAATATATTCAGGAGAAAACGCATACGCCCTTTTTGGCCAAGCAAGCAAGCGGGCAATGCAAATCTGCACTACAAAGAAGTATCACTTCCCACCGGTCAAAAGGGACATCCACAAAATGTGGAAAAACCAGAAAGGCAAGACAGGCCCTGGAGAACAGGGAGCCTTGTTATGCTGATGGGCGGGATGTAAGTTGCCAACTGCCTCACTGGAGGAGTGCATTGTGTTCCCTAAAACAAGTAAACAACAGAGCTACAGAGCCAAGGGCACTTCCAGTCTAGGGAATATACCTTGGGAAAACTGAAAATCCATAAGACAGAGCCACCCCCAAATTGAGGGCTGCACTGCTTACAAGAACCTCAACCTGGGTACACCTGAAATATCCCAGGAAATATAAAAATGGTTCAAAACATTGTGGAACTTACGTACGATGGAATATCCCTCAGCCATGAAATCAATGTCATAAGACCAGTAGCAGCAAAATGAGTGAATTCAGGTACGATGATTCTAAGTGAAAGAAGTCACACAGAAAAAGAAACTTATCATAAGATATCACTTAGGAAGATCCTGTAAACATGGCAACACATGAACTGAGTTAGGAAAGAGAACAGAGTCTCACATTTAGAAAACACTCTTATGCCTGCTTAAGGGGGAAGGAGAGGTGGGGTGATGCATCAAACCAGAGTTTGATATAAGCACAGGTACTGTTCCAAAAACCAACTATGGAATAGACAAGACCTACACCTTCCTCAGTGAAAGGGACTCAAAACCCCATATTTCCCGCAGAGGAATAGATCTGACTAGTAAGAATCTTAAAACCTATGTATTGATATGTCTCCGTAAGGGAATCAAGTGTGTCTAGACTGGCATAAACATGGCAGCGAGAATCAGCTCAAACCCACTCTAAAAAGGAATTTCAAAAACAGAACAAAGAAACAGGGAAATTCTTTACAATTCCTTCAGGGTCTCTGATGCAACCTGGAATGACCCTATCTACAATGACAGCTGGATGCGGCATGAGGCTGGACACTTGGGACTGAGAGGATTGGAGAGATTGGGTGAGCAAATGCAGACCCTTTATAGCAATAATGCATGGCACCCATTCCATGATTCCCAACTCTCCAGGTTGAAGGGAATATTACTACAGCTTTAACATGTACGGGAAATCTAGAGAATGGACACACTGTGAATACGAAAGGTTTCTAAAACTCAACGAAGAGTCCCTCTCCTGGTGCTCCGGTTTGACTTTCCAACTGCTTTACTATCAATCTCCCAACTTGGAGAGACAGCCCCTTTAAGCTCCTGGTTCACACTGGTTGCCCATTTGGCAGAGGATGAAAGGGAAGAGGGAGAACCAATGAGAGAGTCGCTGTTAGGCATTTGGATGGGCACATGTCACTCTAATTTCCCGGCAGGAAGAAGAATTAACCAAAGTCTCAGCCACCCACCGGGAACCAGTATAGGTCCTGAACCAAAAGTTTGGACTTGCGTTCAGCTCACAAAAAACGAGTTTGAAAATGGAGCTCAGGGGCACAGCAATTCACAAACAGGCAGAGTAATCAAGGCCAACAATCGTCCAAAAATCTGTTGAGGGAAGGCAACGAGGCGGACTTGAAATCGAGGCAGAATAGCAGGAAACAGATTTCAAGAGGTACGTTGGAATCACCTGTAAAGCACAGGAAGAGGGGCACAACTTCGACAATGATGCACTTGGCCAAAAAGGGCGTATGCGTTTTCTCCTGAATATATTCAGGAGAACACGCATACGCCCTTTTGGCCAAGCAAGCAAGCGGGCAATGCAAATCTGCACTACAAAGAAGTATCACTTCCCACGGGTCAAAAGGGACATCCACAAAATGTGTAAAAACCAGAAAGGCAAGACAGGCCGTGGCGAAATGGGAGCCTTGTTATGCTGATGGGTGGGATGTAAGTTGCCAACTGCCTCACTGGAGGAGTGCATTGTGCTCCCTAAAACAAGTAAACAACAGAGCTACAGAGCCAAGGGCACTTCCAGTCTAGGGAATATACCTTGGGAAAACTGAAAATCCATAAGACAGAGCCACCCCCAAATTGAGGGCTGCACTGCTTACAAGAACCTCAACCTGGGTACACCTGAAATATCCCAGGAAATATAAAAATGGTTCCAAACATTGTGGAAATTACATATGATGGAATATCCCTCCGCCATGAAATCAATGTCATAAGACCAGTAGCAGCAAAATGAGTGGATTCAGGTACGATGATTCTAAGTGAAAGAAGTCACACAGAAAAAGAAACTTATCATAAGATATCACTTAGGAAGATCCTGTAAACATGGCTACACATGAACTGATTTAGGAAAGAGAACAGAGTCTCACATTTAGAAAACACTCTTATGCCTGCTTAAGGGGGAAGGAGAGGTGGGGTGATGCATCAAACCAGAGTTTGATATAAGCACAGGTACTGTTCCAAAAACCAACTATGGAATAGACAAGACCTACACCTTCCTCAGTGAAAGGGACTCAAAACCCCATATTTCCCGCAGAGGAATAGATCTGACTAGTAAGAATCTTAAAACCTATGTATTGATATGTCTCCGTAAGGGAATCAAGTGTGTCTAGACTGGCATAAACATGGCAGCGAGAATCAGCTCAAACCCACTCTAAAAAGGAATTTCAAAAACAGAACAAAGAAACAGGGAAATTCTTTACAATTCCTTCAGGGTCTCTGATGCAACCTGGAATGACCCTATCTACGATGACAGCTGGATGTGGCATGAGGCTGGACACTTGGGACTGAGAGGATTGGTGAGATTGGGTGAGCAAATGCAGACCCTTTAAAGCAATAATGCATGGCAACCATTCCATGGGTCCCACCTCTCCAGGTTGAAGGGAATATTACTACAGCTATAACATGTACGGGAAACCTAGAGAATGGACACACTGTGAATACGAAAGGTTTCTAAAACTCAACGAAGAGTCCCTCTCCTGGTGCTCCGGTTTGACTTTCGAACAGCTTAACTATCAATCTCCCAACTTGGAGAGACAGCCCCTTTAAGCTCCTGGTTCACACAGGTTGCCCATTTGGCAGAGGAGGAAAGGGAAGAGGGAGAACCAATGAGAGAGTAGCTGTTAGGCATTTGGATGGGCACATGTCACTCTAATTTCCCGGCAGGAAGAAGAATTCACCAAAGTCTCAGCCACCCACCGGGAACCAGTATAGGTCCTGAACCAAATGTTTGGACTTGCGTTCAGCTCACAAAAAACGAGTTGAAAAATGGAGCTCAGGGGCACAGCAATTCACAAACTGGCAGAGTAATCAAGGCCAACTATCGTCCAAAAATCTGTTGAGGGAAGGCAACGAGGCGGACTTGAATGCGAGGCAGAATAGCAGGAAACAGATTTCAAGAGGTACGTTAGAATCGCCTGTAAAGCACAGGAAGAGGGGCACAACTTCGACAATGATGCACTTGGCCAAAAAGGGCGTATGCGTTTTCTCCTGAATATATTCAGGAGAAAACGCATACGCCCTTTTTGGCCAAGCAAGCAAGCGGGCAATGCAAATCTGCACTACAAAGAAGTATCACTTCCCACCGGTCAAAAGGGACATCCACAAAATGTGTAAAAACCAGAAAGGCAAGACAGGCCCTGGAGAACAGGGAGCCTTGTTATGCTGATGGGCGGGATGTAAGTTGCCAACTGCCTCACTGGAGGAGTGCATTGTGTTCCCTAAAACAAGTAAACAACAGAGCTACAGAGCCAAGGGCACTTCCAGTCTAGGGAATATACCTTGGGAAAACTGAAAATCCATAAGACAGAGCCACCCCCAAATTGAGGGCTGCACTGCTTACAAGAACCTCAACCTGGGTACACCTGAAATATCCCAGGAAATATAAAAATGGTTCCAAACATTGTGGAACTTACGTACGATGGAATATCCCTCAGCCATGAAATCAATGTCATAAGACCAGTAGCAGCAAAATGAGTGGATTCAGGTACGATGATTCTAAGTGAAAGAAGTCACACAGAAAAAGAAACTTATCATAAGATATCACTTAGGAAGATCCTGTAAACATGGCTACACATGAACTGAGTTAGGAAAGAGAACAGAGTCTCACATTTAGAAAACACTCTTATGCCTGCTTAAGGGGGAAGGAGAGGTGGGGTGATGCATCAAACCAGAGTTTGATATAAGCACAGGTACTGTTCCAAAAACCAACTATGGAATAGACAAGACCTACACCTTCCTCAGTGAAAGGGACTCAAAACCCCATATTTCCCGCAGAGGAATAGATCTGACTAGTAAGAATCTTAAAACCTATGTATTGATATGTCTCCGTAAGGGAATCAAGTGTGTCTAGACTGGCATAAACATGGCAGCGAGAATCAGCTCAAACCCACTCTAAAAAGGAATTTCAAAAACAGAACAAAGAAACAGGGAAATTCTTTACAATTCCTTCAGGGTCTCTGATGCAACCTGGAATGACCCTATCTACGATGACAGCTGGATGTGGCATGAGGCTGGACACTTGGGACTGAGAGGATTGGTGAGATTGGGTGAGCAAATGCAGACCCTTTAAAGCAATAATGCATGGCAACCATTCCATGGGTCCCACCTCTCCAGGTTGAAGGGAATATTACTACAGCTATAACATGTACGGGAAACCTAGAGAATGGACACACTGTGAATACGAAAGGTTTCTAAAACTCAACGAAGAGTCCCTCTCCTGGTGCTCCGGTTTGACTTTCCAACAGCTTTACTATCAATCTCCCAACTTGGAGAGACAGCCCCTTTAAGCTCCTGGTTCACACAGGTTGCCCATTTGGCAGAGGAGGAAAGGGAAGAGGGAGAACCAATGAGAGAGTAGCTGTTAGGCATTTGGATGGGCACATGTCACTCTAATTTCCCGGCAGGAAGAAGAATTCACCAAAGTCTCAGCCACCCACCGGGAACCAGTATAGGTCCTGAACCAAATGTTTGGACTTGCGTTCAGCTCACAAAAAACGAGTTGAAAAATGGAGCTCAGGGGCACAGCAATTCACAAACTGGCAGAGTAATCAAGGCCAACTATCGTCCAAAAATCTGTTGAGGGAAGGCAACGAGGCGGACTTGAATGCGAGGCAGAATAGCAGGAAACAGATTTCAAGAGGTACGTTAGAATCGCCTGTAAAGCACAGGAAGAGGGGCACAACTTCGACAATGATGCACTTGGCCAAAAAGGGCGTATGCGTTTTCTCCTGAATATATTCAGGAGAAAACGCATACGCCCTTTTTGGCCAAGCAAGCAAGCGGGCAATGCAAATCTGCACTACAAAGAAGTATCACTTCCCACCGGTCAAAAGGGACATCCACAAAATGTGTAAAAACCAGAAAGGCAAGACAGGCCCTGGAGAACAGGGAGCCTTGTTATGCTGATGGGCGGGATGTAAGTTGCCAACTGCCTCACTGGAGGAGTGCATTGTGTTCCCTAAAACAAGTAAACAACAGAGCTACAGAGCCAAGGGCACTTCCAGTCTAGGGAATATACCTTGGGAAAACTGAAAATCCATAAGACAGAGCCACCCCCAAATTGAGGGCTGCACTGCTTACAAGAACCTCAACCTGGGTACACCTGAAATATCCCAGGAAATATAAAAATGGTTCAAAACATTGTGGAACTTACGTACGATGGAATATCCCTCAGCCATGAAATCAATGTCATAAGACCAGTAGCAGCAAAATGAGTGAATTCAGGTACGATGATTCTAAGTGAAAGAAGTCACACAGAAAAAGAAACTTATCATAAGATATCACTTAGGAAGATCCTGTAAACATGGCAACACATGAACTGAGTTAGGAAAGAGAACAGAGTCTCACATTTAGAAAACACTCTTATGCCTGCTTAAGGGGGAAGGAGAGGTGGGGTGATGCATCAAACCAGAGTTTGATATAAGCACAGGTACTGTTCCAAAAACCAACTATGGAATAGACAAGACCTACACCTTCCTCAGTGAAAGGGACTCAAAACCCCATATTTCCCGCAGAGGAATAGATCTGACTAGTAAGAATCTTAAAACCTATGTATTGATATGTCTCCGTAAGGGAATCAAGTGTGTCTAGACTGGCATAAACATGGCAGCGAGAATCAGCTCAAACCCACTCTAAAAAGGAATTTCAAAAACAGAACAAAGAAACAGGGAAATTCTTTACAATTCCTTCAGGGTCTCTGATGCAACCTGGAATGACCCTATCTACAATGACAGCTGGATGCGGCATGAGGCTGGACACTTGGGACTGAGAGGATTGGAGAGATTGGGTGAGCAAATGCAGACCCTTTATAGCAATAATGCATGGCACCCATTCCATGATTCCCAACTCTCCAGGTTGAAGGGAATATTACTACAGCTTTAACATGTACGGGAAATCTAGAGAATGGACACACTGTGAATACGAAAGGTTTCTAAAACTCAACGAAGAGTCCCTCTCCTGGTGCTCCGGTTTGACTTTCCAACTGCTTTACTATCAATCTCCCAACTTGGAGAGACAGCCCCTTTAAGCTCCTGGTTCACACTGGTTGCCCATTTGGCAGAGGATGAAAGGGAAGAGGGAGAACCAATGAGAGAGTCGCTGTTAGGCATTTGGATGGGCACATGTCACTCTAATTTCCCGGCAGGAAGAAGAATTAACCAAAGTCTCAGCCACCCACCGGGAACCAGTATAGGTCCTGAACCAAAAGTTTGGACTTGCGTTCAGCTCACAAAAAACGAGTTTGAAAATGGAGCTCAGGGGCACAGCAATTCACAAACAGGCAGAGTAATCAAGGCCAACAATCGTCCAAAAATCTGTTGAGGGAAGGCAACGAGGCGGACTTGAAATCGAGGCAGAATAGCAGGAAACAGATTTCAAGAGGTACGTTGGAATCACCTGTAAAGCACAGGAAGAGGGGCACAACTTCGACAATGATGCACTTGGCCAAAAAGGGCGTATGCGTTTTCTCCTGAATATATTCAGGAGAACACGCATACGCCCTTTTGGCCAAGCAAGCAAGCGGGCAATGCAAATCTGCACTACAAAGAAGTATCACTTCCCACGGGTCAAAAGGGACATCCACAAAATGTGTAAAAACCAGAAAGGCAAGACAGGCCGTGGCGAAATGGGAGCCTTGTTATGCTGATGGGCGGGATGTAAGTTGCCAACTGCCTCACTGGAGGAGTGCATTGTGCTCCCTAAAACAAGTAAACAACAGAGCTACAGAGCCAAGGGCACTTCCAGTCTAGGGAATATACCTTGGGAAAACTGAAAATCCATAAGACAGAGCCACCCCCAAATTGAGGGCTGCACTGCTTACAAGAACCTCAACCTGGGTACACCTGAAATATCCCAGGAAATATAAAAATGGTTCCAAACATTGTGGAAATTACATATGATGGAATATCCCTCCGCCATGAAATCAATGTCATAAGACCAGTAGCAGCAAAATGAGTGGATTCAGGTACGATGATTCTAAGTGAAAGAAGTCACACAGAAAAAGAAACTTATCATAAGATATCACTTAGGAAGATCCTGTAAACATGGCTACACATGAACTGATTTAGGAAAGAGAACAGAGTCTCACATTTAGAAAACACTCTTATGCCTGCTTAAGGGGGAAGGAGAGGTGGGGTGATGCATCAAACCAGAGTTTGATATAAGCACAGGTACTGTTCCAAAAACCAACTATGGAATAGACAAGACCTACACCTTCCTCAGTGAAAGGGACTCAAAACCCCATATTTCCCGCAGAGGAATAGATCTGACTAGTAAGAATCTTAAAACCTATGTATTGATATGTCTCCGTAAGGGAATCAAGTGTGTCTAGACTGGCATAAACATGGCAGCGAGAATCAGCTCAAACCCACTCTAAAAAGGAATTTCAAAAACAGAACAAAGAAACAGGGAAATTCTTTACAATTCCTTCAGGGTCTCTGATGCAACCTGGAATGACCCTATCTACGATGACAGCTGGATGTGGCATGAGGCTGGACACTTGGGACTGAGAGGATTGGTGAGATTGGGTGAGCAAATGCAGACCCTTTAAAGCAATAATGCATGACAACCATTCCATGGGTCCCACCTCTCCAGGTTGAAGGGAATATTACTACAGCTATAACATGTACGGGAAACCTAGAGAATGGACACACTGTGAATACGAAAGGTTTCTAAAACTCAACGAAGAGTCCCTCTCTGGTGCTCCGGTTTGACTTTCCAACAGCTTTACTATCAATCTCCCAACTTGGAGAGACAGCCCCTTTAAGCTCCTGGTTCACACAGGTTGCCCATTTGGCAGAGGAGGAAAGGGAAGAGGGAGAACCAATGAGAGAGTAGCTGTTAGGCATTTGGATGGGCACATGTCACTCTAATTTCCCGGCAGGAAGAAGAATTCACCAAAGTCTCAGCCACCCACCGGGAACCAGTAGAGGTCCTGAACCAAATGTTTGGACTTGCGTTCAGCTCACAAAAAACGAGTTGAAAAATGGAGCTCAGGGGCACAGCAATTCACAAACTGGCAGAGTAACCAAGGCCAACTATCGTCCAAAAATCTGTTGAGGGAAGGCAACGAGGCGGACTTGAATGCGAGGCAGAATAGCAGGAAACAGATTTCAATAGGTACGTTAAAATCGCCTGTAAAGCACAGGAAGAGGGGCACAACTTCGACAATGATGCACTTGGCCAAAAAGGGCGTATGCGTTTTCTCCTGAATATATTCAGGAGAAAACTACAATGAGGTATCACCTCACACCTGTTAGAATCGGCATCATCAGAAAATCTACAAACAACCAATTCTGGGGAGGGTGTGGACAAAAGGAGCCCTCTTCCACTATTGGTGGGGATGTAATTTGATACAGTCACTATGGAGAACAGTATGGAGTTTCCTTAAAAAAACTAGAAATAGAATTACCATCTGATCCAGCAATCCCACTTCTGGGCATATACCCAGAGAAAACCGTATTTCAAAAAGGCACATTCACCACAATGTTCGTTGCAGCACTATTTACAATAGCCAGGTAATGGAAGCAACCTAAATGCCCACAGACAGATGAATGGATAAAGATGTGGTACATATATAAAATGGAATATGACTCGGCCATAAAAAGGAATGAAACTGGGTCATTTGTAGAGACATCGATGGATCGAGAGACTGTCATACAGAATGAAGTAATTCAGAAAGAGGAAAACAAATATTGTATATTAATGCATATATGTGGAGCCTAAAAATGGTACAGATGAACTGGTTTGCAGGGAAGAAATAGAGACACAGAGGTAGAGAACAAACGTATGGACACCAAGTGTGGGAAGCCATGGGGTGGTGGTGGTGGGATGAGTTGGGAGATTGGGATTGACCTGTATAAATGTATATGCATAAAATACATAACTAATAATAACGTGCTGTATAAAAACATAAATAAAATAAAATTTCAAAATTTTAAAAATTAAAATTTAAAAATAAAACAGAAAAAATTCTTCCCGTCACACAGATGTATTTATAGGAATGAATTATTCCCATGCTTATATTTATAAATACATAAAAGAGGAATAAAATCTAACTTGAACCATAAAAGAAAAAAAAAAGTAAACACACTAGTTATACAGAGGAAAACCCTATCAGGGCCCTTGCTCCAGCGGTAAACAATTCTGAAATTGGTCAGAGGTGGGGAACCATCTCCCATATAGCCAGCAACCCACCCCCCACGCAAGGAGCGTCGTCATTGCAAAGATGGGGTTCAGTGTCGAGGCATCTGTGAGTAAACGTGAGCTGAGCCCCAGGCCAGCTGCTGCTGAACTGTTCCCACCCTTTCCAGGTAAAACACCTGAATATGTACAAGGGCTTGAAAGCCTAGAGGAAGGACCGTGGAGCCACACCAGCGACAGCACGCAGGCCAACTTGGTGCCTGTAGGCCAGCCAGGGTGGTCCTGGACCCTGGCGCTCTTCCAGAAGCTTCCCATTGCCCTGCCTGAGATACCCCTCCTGTCCCGGCCCCCACTGCTTTTTTCCTTCCTCACCTCTGTCCAGAGAGAAATTCCAGCGGAAGGTATGTGTGACACATCCTCTTCTTTACAGGCGGCAGCCTGGCAACTCCTGCAGAAAGGCCAGCAGAACCCCACACACACCGGGACACCCACAAAGCTGTGGCCCCTCAATCCCTCCCACCAGCACAGCCCCGAGACTGCTGACGGGGCAGAGAATATGGAGTCAGGCACAGCTTCAGGGGCTATTGCTGCCTGGAGCGCTGTTTATATTGACCTCAACGAGGCACACCTGGGGAGGGCGGGCCGGCAGGGTAAGGCTGCCCAGGTCAGCTAATCCACAACCCTGAGGGAATCAAATTGCTGAAAATGGACCCCGCTAAGGCAGAAGAGAAGCCAAGGGAAAAAAGGACACAATGCAATTTGTAGCACCGTAGATGAGTCTAGAAGTAATCACGTGACTTGTAGTAAGTCAGAAAGTGAAAGACACATATCATATCATATCACTTATAGGTGTTACCTAAAAATGGATACCAGGGCAGATATGTCCACGGAGAAGGGCAATCACAGATTCATTAAACAAACTTATGGTTCACCAATGGAAAGGTGTGAGGATTGGTTTCATTACGATATCGGGGTTAACAGACATACACAAACACAGGTGACATATATAATCACCAAAGACCTACAGAATACCAAGAGAGGACTACTCAACATTCTGTCATAACGTACATGGGAAAAGGATCCCAGGAAGAACAGACATGTGTATATGTGTAAAAGAACCACATCTTCCACACCTACAACAAACCAAACATTGTAATCAAATTTGCTGTAATAAAAAATAAAAAAATTCAATTAAAAACACGAACAAGAAGTAGTGAGACAAACGTGAGGGGCTTTCTCCTGGCACATTCCATTCTAAACTCCAATCTAGAACACCACTTCCACTGAGGCTCTCTTGCCCTAGTAACCAGATTTGGTAAGGGTGAACTGCTGCCACCTTGTGGCCGTTTCACACAACAGCAGCTTTAATCCCAGCGCTAATGGTCAGTTGATATTCAAAATCATTGCAGGCCTGTAAATGACACCTGCCCTGAAAACAAATCCTGGGGTCACATATCGACCAAAAAATTCAAAGGACGTCCATATTTCAAAACGACCGTTTCAAAAGGCATATTTTACGCACATTAGTGTTCTGCTTCTTTTCCTTTCTTTCCTTTTTTGTTAAAAAACACGGGAATGGAAAAAGGCATCCCTCAGAATGGGCGAAAATCGTTGCAGACGAATCAATGGACAGAGGTTTAATCTCCAATATATATAAACAGCTCATGCAGCTTAATATTAAAAAAACAAACAACCCAATACAAAAATGGTCAGAAGATCTAAAGAGACGTTTCTTCAAAGAAGACACAGAGATGGCCAAGATGCACATGAAAAGCTGCTCAACAGCACTGATTATTAGAGAAATGCAAATCAAAACTACAATGAGGTATCACCTCACACCTGTTAGAATCGGCATCATCAGAAAATTTACAAACAACAAATTCTGGGGAGGGTGTGGACAAAAGGAGCCCTCTTCCACTATTGATGGGAATGTAAATTGATACAGTCACTATGGAGAACAGTATGGAGTTTCCTTAAAAAAACTAGAAATAGAATTACCATCTGATCCAGCAATCCCACTTCTGGGCATATACCCAGAGAAAACCGTATTTCAAAAAGGCACATTCACCACAATGTTCGTTGCAGCACTATTTACAATAGCCAGGTAATGGAAGCAACCTAAATGCCCACAGACAGATGAATGGATAAAGATGTGGTACATATATAAAATGGAATATTACTCGGCCATAAAAAGGAATGAAACTGGGTCATTTGTAGAGACATCGATGGATCGAGAGACTGTCATACAGAATGAAGTAAGTCAGAAAGAGGAAAACAAATATTGTCTATTAACGCATATATGTGGAGCCTAAAAATGGTACAGATGAACTGGTTTGCAGGGAAGAAATAGAGACACAGAGGTAGAGAACAAACGTATGGACACCAAGTGTGGGAAGCCATGGGGTGGTGGTGGTGGGATGAGTTGGGAGTTTGGGATTGACCTGTATACATGTATATGCATAAAATACATAACTAATAATAACGTGCTGTATAAAAAAATAAATAAAATAAAATTTCAAAATTTTAAAAAATAAAATTTAAAAATAAAACAGAAAAAAGTTCTTCCCTTCACACAGATGTATTTATAGGAATGAATTATTTCCATGCTTATATCTATAAATACATAAAAGAGGAATAACATCTAACTTGAAACATAAAAGAAAAAAAAAGTGAACCCACGAGTTATACAGAGGAAAACTCTATCACGGCACTTGCTCCAGTGGTAAACAATTCTGAAATTGGTCAGAGGTGGGGAACCATCTCCCATACAGCCAGCAACCCAACCCCCAAGCAAGGAGCGTCCTCATTGCAAAGCTGGGGGACCGTTCCGAGGCATCTGTGAGTAAATGTGAGCTGAGCCCCAGGCCAGCTGCTGCTGAACTGTTCCCACCCTTTCCAGGTAAAACACCTGAATATGTACAAGGGCTTGAAAGCCTAGAGGAAGGACCGTGGAGCCACACCAGCGACAGCACGCAGGCCAACTTGCTGCCTGCAGGCCAGCCACGGTGGTCGTGGCCCCGGGATCTCTTCCAGAAGCTTTCCATTGCCCTGCCTGAGATACCCCTCCTGTCCTGGCCCCCACTGCTTTTTTCCTTTCTCACCTCTGTCCGGAGAGAAATTCCAGCGGAAGGTATGGGTGACCCATCCTCTTCTTTACAGGCGGCAGCCTGGCAACTCCTGCAGAAAGGCCAGCAGAGCCCCACTCACACCAGGCCACACACAAAGCTGTGGCCCCTCACTACCTCCCAGCAGCACAGCCCCGAGACTGCTGACGGGGCATAGAATATGGAGTCAGGCACAGCTTCAGGGGCTATTGCTGCCTGGAGCGCTCTTTATATTGACCTCAACAAGGCACACCTGGGGAGGGCGGGCCGGCAGGTTAATGTTGCCCAGGTCAGCTAATCCACACCCCTCAGGGAATCACATTGTTGAAAATGGACCTCGCTAAGGCAGAAGAGAAGCCAAGGGAAAAAAGGACACAATGCCATTTGCAGCACCGTAGATGAGTCTAGAAGTAATCACGTGACTTGTAGTAAGTCAGAAAGTGAAAGACACATATCATATCATATCACTTATAGGTGTTACCTAAAAATGGATACCAGGGCAGATATTTCCACGGAGAAGGGCAATCACAGATTCATTAAACAAACTTATGGTTCACCAATGGAAAGGTGTGAGGATTGGTTTCATTACGATATCGGGGTTAACAGACATATACAAACACAGGTGACATATATAATCACCAAAGACCTACAGAATAGCAAGAGAGGACTACTCAACATTCTGTCATAACATACATGGGAAAAGGATCCCAGGAAGAACAGTCATCTGTATATGTGTAAAAGAACCACATCTTCCACAGCTACAACAAGCCAAACATTGTAATCAAACTTGCTGTAATAAAAAATAAAAAATTAAATTAAAAACACGAACAAGAAGTAGTGAGACAAACGTGAGGGGCTTTCTCCTGGCACATTCCATTCTAAACTCCAATCTAGAACACCACTTCCACTGAGGCTCTCTTGCCCTAGTAACCAGATTTGGTAAGGGTGAACTGCTGCCACCTTGTGGCCGTTTCACACAACATCAGCTTTAATCCCAGCGCTAATGGTCAGTTGATATTCAAAATCATTGCAGGCCTGTAAATGACACCTGCCCTGAAAACAAATCCTGGGGTCACATATCGACCAAAAATTTCAAAGGACGTCCATATTTCAAAACGACCATTTCAAAAGGCATATTTTACGCACATTAGTGTTCTGCTTCTTTTCCTTTCTTTCCTTTTTTGTTAAAAAAAAAAAGGGAATGGAAAAAGGCATCCCTCAGAATGGGCAAAAATCGTTGCAGACGAATCAATGGACAGAGGTTTAATCTCCAATATAATTAAACAGCTCATGCAGCTTAATATTAAAAAAAAAACAACCGATACAAAAATGGGCAGAAGATCTAAAGAGACGTTTCTTCAAAGGAGACACAGAGATGGCCAAGACGCACATGAAAAGCTGCTCAACAGCACTAATTATTAGAGAAATGCAAATCAAAACTACAATGAGGTATCACCTCACACCTGTTAGAATCGGCATCATCAGAAAATCTACAAACAACCAATTCTGGGGAGGGTGTGGACAAAAGGAGCCCTCTTCCACTATTGGTGGGAATGTAAATTGATACAGTCACTATGGAGAACAGTATGGAGTTTCCTTAAAAAAAACTAGAAATAGAATTACCATCTGATCCAGCAATCCCACTTCTGGGCATATACCCAGAGAAAACCGTAAATCAAAAAGGCACATTCACCACAATGTTCGTTGCAGCACTATTTACAATAGCCAGGTAATGGAAGCAACCTAAATGCCCACAGACAGATGAATGGATAAAGATGTGGTACGTATATGAAATGGAATATTACTCGGCCATAAAAAGGAATGAAACTGGGTCATTTGTAGAGACATTGATGGATCGAGAGACTGTCATACAGAATGAAGTAAGTCAGAAAGAGGAAAACAAATATTGTATATTAATGCATATATGTGGAGCCTAAAAAATGGTACAGATGAACTGGTTTGCAGGGAAGAAATAGAGACACAGAGGTAGAGAACAAACGTATGGACACCAAGTGTGGGAAGCCATGGGGTGGTGGTGGTGGGATGAGTTGGGAGATTGGGATTGACCTGTATACATTTATATGCATAAAATACATAACTAATAATAACCTGCTGTATAAAAAATAAATTAATTAATTTCAAAATTCTAAACAATATAATTTATAAATAAAAGAGAAAAAAGTTGTTCCCGTCTCACAGATGTATTTATAGGAATGAATTATTTCCATGCTTATATCTATAAATACATAAAAGAGGAATAAAATCTAACTTGAAACATAAAAGAAAAAAAAAACCTGAACCCACCATTTATACAGAGGAAAACCCTATCTGGACACTTGCTCCAGCGGTAAACAATTCTGAAATTGGTCAGAGGTGGGGAACCATCTCCCATACAGCCAGCAACCCACCCCCCACGCAAGGAGCGTCCTCATTGCAAAGCTGGGGGACAGTGCCGAGGCATCTGTGAGTAAACGTGAGCTGAGCCCCAGGCCAGCTGCTGCTGAACTGTTCCCACCATTCCCAGGTAAAACACCTGAATATGTACAAGGGCTTGAAAGCCTAGAGGAAGGACCGTGGAGCCACACCAGCGACAGCACGCAGGCCAACTTGGTGCCTGCAGTCCAGCCAGGGTGGTCCTGGCCCTGGACGCTCTTCCAGAAGCTTTCCATTGCCCTGCCTGATATACCCCTCCTCTCCCGGCACCCACTGCTTTTTTCCTTCCTCAACTCAGTCCGGAGAGAAATTCCAGCGGAAGGTTTGCTTGACACATCCTCTTCTTTACAGGCGGCAGCCTGGCAACTCCTGCAGAAAGGCCAGCAGAGCCCCACTCACACCGGGCCACCCACACAGCTGTGGCCCCTCACTCCCTCCCACCAGCACAGCCCCGAGACTGTTGAAGGGGCAGAGAATATGGAGTCAGGCACAGCTTCAGGGGCTATGGCTGCCTGGAGCTCTGTTTATAATGACCTCAACGAGGCACACCTGGGGAGGGCGGGCCGGCAGGGTAAGGCTGCCCAGGTCAGCTAAACCACAAACCTCAGGGAATCACATTGTTGAAAATGGACCTCGCTAAGGCAGAATAGAAGCCAAGGGAAAAAAGGACACAATGCCATTTGCAGCACCGTAGATGAGTCTAGAAGTAATCACGTGACTTGTAGTAAGTCAGAAAGTGAAAGACACATATCATATCATATCACTTATAGGTGTTACCTAAAAGTGGATGCCCGGGCAGATATTTCCACGGAGAAGGGCAATCACAGATTCACTAAACACACTTATGGTTCACCAATGGAAAGGTGTGAGGATTGGTTTCATTACGATATCGGGGTTAACACACATATACAAACACAGGTGACATATATAATCACCAAAGACCTACAGAATACCAAGAGTGGACTACTCAACATTCTGTCATAACGTACATGGGAAAAGGATCCCAGGAAGAACAGACATCTGTATATGTGTAAAAGAACCACATCTTCCACACCTACAACAAGCCATACATTGTAATCAAATTTGCTGTAATAAAAAATAAAAAATTAAATTAAAAACACGAACAAGAAGTAGTGAGACAAACTTGAGGGGCTTTCTCCTGGCATATTCCGTTCTAAATTCCCATCTAGAACACCACTTCCACTGAGGCTCTGTTGCCCTAGTAACCAGATTTGGTAAGGGTGAACTGCTGCCACCTTGTGGCCGTTTCACACAACAGCAGCTTTAATCCCAGCACTAATGGTCAGTAGATATTCAAAATCATTGCAGGCCTGTAAATGACACCTGCCCTGAAAACAAATCCTGGGGTCACATATCGACCAAAAAATTCAAAGGACGTCCATATTTCAAAACGACCATTTCAAAAGGCATATTTTACGCACATTAGTGTTCTGCTTCTTTTCCTTTCTTTCCTTTTTTTGTTAAAAATCACGGGAATGGAAAAAGGCATCCCTCAGAATGGGCGAAAATTGTTGCAGACGAATCAATGGACAGAGGTTTAATCTCCAATATATATAAACAGCTCATGCAGCTTAATATTAAAAAAACAAACAACCCAATACAAAAACGGGCAGAAGATCTAAAGAGACGTTTCTTCAAAGAAGACACAGAGATGGCCAAGACACACATGAATAGCTGCTCAACAGCACTAATTATTAGAGAAATGCAAATCAAAACTACAATGAGGTATCACCACACACCTGTTAGAATCGGCATCATCAGAAAATCTACAAACAACCAATTCTGGGGAGGGTGTGGACAAAAGGAGCCCTCTTCCACTATTGGTGGGAATGTAAATTGATACAGTCACTATGGAGAACAGTATGGAGTTTCCTTAAAAAAACTAGATATAGAATTACCATCTGATCCAGCAATCCCACTTCTGGGCATATACCCAGAGAAAACCGTAAATCCAAAAGGCACATTCACCCCAATGTTCATTACAGCACTATTTACAATAGCCAGGTAATGGAAGCAACCTACATGCCCACAGACAGATGAATGGATAAAGATGTGGTACATATATGAAATGGAATATTACTCGGCCACCAAAAGGAATGAAACTGGGTCATTTGTAGAGACATTGATGGATCGAGAGACTGTCATACAGAATGAAGTAAGTCAGAAAGAGGAAAACAAATATTGTATATTAATGCATATATGTGGAAGCTAAAAAAATGGTACAGATGAACTGGTTTGCAGGGAAGAAATAGAGACACAGAGGTAGAGAACAAACGTATGGACACCAAGTGTGGGAAGCCATGGGGTGGTGGTGGTGGGATGAGTTGGGAGTTTGGGATTGACCTGTATACATGTATATGCATAAACTACATAACTAATAATAACGTGCTGTATAAGAAAATAAATAAAATTAAATTTCAAAATTTTAAAAAATAAAATTTAAAAATAAAACAGAAAAAAGTTCTTCCCGTCACACAGATGTATTTATAGGAATGAATTATTTCCATGCTTATATCTATAAATACATAAAAGAGGAATAAAATCTAACTTTAACCATAAAAGAAAAAAAAAACCTGAACCCACGTGTTATACAGAGGAAAACTCAATCAGGGCACTTGCTCCAGTGGTAAACAATTCTGAAATTGGTCAGAGGTGGGGAACCATCTCCCATACAGCCAGCAACCCACCCCCCACGCAAGGAGCGTCCTCATTGCAAAGCTGGGGGACCGTGCCGAGGCATCTGTGAGTAAACGTGAGCTGAGCCCCAGGCCAGCTGCTGCTGAACTGTTCCCACCCTTTCCAGGTAAAACACCTGAATATGTACAAGGGCTTGAAAGCCTAGAGGAAGGACCATGGAGCCACACCAGCGACACCACGCATGCCAACTTGGTGCCTGCAGGCCAGCCAGGGTGGTCCTGGCCCCGGGTGCTCTTCCGGAAGCTCTCCATTGCCCTGCCTGAGATACCCCTCCTGTCCCGGCCCCCACTGCTTTTTTCCTTCCTCACCTCTGTCTAGAGAGAAATTCCAGTGGAAGGTATGGGTGACACATCCTCTTCTTTACAGGCGGCAGCCTGGCAACTCCTGCAGAAAGGCCAGCAGAACCCCACTCACACCGGGCCACCCACAAAGCTGTGGCCCCTCATTCCCTCCCACCAGCAAGGCCCCGAGACTGCTGACGGGGCAGAGAATATGGAGTCAGGCACAGCTTCAGGGGCTATTGCTGCCTGGAGCGCTGTTTATATTAACCTCAATGAGGCACACCTGGGGAGGGCGGGCCGGCAGGGTAAGGCTGCCCAGGTCAGCTAATCCACAACCCTCAGGGAATCACATTGTTGAAAATGGACCCCGCTAAGGCAGAAGAGAAGCCAAGGGCAAAAAGGACACAATGCCTTTTGCAGCACCGTAGATAAGTCTAGAAGTAATCACGTGACTTGTAGTAAGTCAGAAATTGAAAGACACATATCATATCACTTAGAGGTGTTACCTAAAAATGGATACCAGGGCAGATATTTCCACGGAGAAGGGCAATCACAGATTCATTAAACAAACTTATGGTTCACCAATGGAAAGGTGCGAGGATTGGTTTCATTACGATATCGGGGTTAACAGACATATACAAACACAGGTGACATATATAATCACCAAAGACCTACAGAATACCAAGAGAGGACTACTCAACATTCTGTCATAACGTACATGGGAAAAGGATCCCAGGAAAAACAGTCATCTGTATATGTGTAAAAGAACCACATCTTCCACACCTACAACAAGCCAAACATTGTAATCAAACTTGCTGTAATAAAAAATATTAAATTAAATTAAATACACGAACAAGAAGTAGTGAGACAAACGTGAGGGGCTTTCTCCTGGCACATTCCATTCTAAACTCCAATCTAGAACACCACTTCCACTGAGGTTCTCTTGCCCTAGTAACCAGATTTGGTAAGGGTGAACTGCTGCCACCTTGTGGCCGTTTAAAACAACAGCAGCTTTAATCCCAACGCTAATGGTCAGTTGATATTCAAAATCATTGCAGGCCTGTAAATGACACCTGCCCTGAAAACAAATCCTGGGGTCACATATCGACCAAAAAATTCAAAGGACGTCCATATTTCAAAACGACCATTTCAAAAGGCATATTTTACGCACATTAGTGTTCTGCTTCTTTTCCTTTCTTTCCTTTTTTTGTTAAAAATCACGGGAATGGAAAAAGGCATCCCTCAGAATGGGCGAAAATTGTTGCAGACGAATCAATGGACAGAGGTTTAATCTCCAATATATATAAACAGCTCATGCAGCTTAATATTAAAAAAACAAACAACCCAATACAAAAACGGGCAGAAGATCTAAAGAGACGTTTCTTCAAAGAAGACACAGAGATGGCCAAGACACACATGAATAGCTGCTCAACAGCACTAATTATTAGAGAAATGCAAATCAAAACTACAATGAGGTATCACCACACACCTGTTAGAATCGGCATCATCAGAAAATCTACAAACAACCAATTCTGGGGAGGGTGTGGACAAAAGGAGCCCTCTTCCACTATTGGTGGGAATGTAAATTGATACAGTCACTATGGAGAACAGTATGGAGTTTCCTTAAAAAAACTAGATATAGAATTACCATCTGATCCAGCAATCCCACTTCTGGGCATATACCCAGAGAAAACCGTAAATCCAAAAGGCACATTCACCCCAATGTTCATTACAGCACTATTTACAATAGCCAGGTAATGGAAGCAACCTACATGCCCACAGACAGATGAATGGATAAAGATGTGGTACATATATGAAATGGAATATTACTCGGCCACCAAAAGGAATGAAACTGGGTCATTTGTAGAGACATTGATGGATCGAGAGACTGTCATACAGAATGAAGTAAGTCAGAAAGAGGAAAACAAATATTGTATATTAATGCATATATGTGGAAGCTAAAAAAATGGTACAGATGAACTGGTTTGCAGGGAAGAAATAGAGACACAGAGGTAGAGAACAAACGTATGGACACCAAGTGTGGGAAGCCATGGGGTGGTGGTGGTGGGATGAGTTGGGAGTTTGGGATTGACCTGTATACATGTATATGCATAAACTACATAACTAATAATAACGTGCTGTATAAGAAAATAAATAAAATTAAATTTCAAAATTTTAAAAAATAAAATTTAAAAATAAAACAGAAAAAAGTTCTTCCCGTCACACAGATGTATTTACAGGAATGAATTATTTCCATGCTTATATCTATAAATACATAAAAGAGGAATAAAATCTAACTTTAACCATAAAAGAAAAAAAAAACCTGAACCCACGAGTTATACAGAGGAAAACTCAATCAGGGCACTTGCTCCAGTGGTAAACAATTCTGAAATTGGTCAGAGGTGGGGAACCATCTCCCATACAGCCAGCAACCCACCTCCCACGCAAGGAGCGTCCTCATTGCAAAGCTGGGGGACCGTGCCGAGGCATCTGTGAGTAAACGTGAGCTGAGCCCCAGGCCAGCTGCTGCTGAACTGTTCCCACCCTTTCCAGGTAAAACACCTGAATATGTACAAGGGCTTGAAAGCCTAGAGGAAGGACCGTGGAGCCACACCAGCGACACCACGCATGCCAACTTGGTGCCTGCAGGCCAGCCAGGGTGGTCCTGGCCCCGGGTGCTCTTCCGGAAGCTCTCCATTGCCCTGCCTGAGATACCCCTCCTGTCCCGGCCCCCACTGCTTTTTTCCTTCCTCACCTCTGTCTAGAGAGAAATTCCAGCGGAAGGTATGGGTGACACATCCTCTTCTTTACAGGCGGCAGCCTGGCAACTCCTGCAGAAAGGCCAGCAGAACCCCACTCACACCGGGCCACCCACAAAGCTGTGGCCCCTCATTCCCTCCCACCAGCAAGGCCCCGAGACTGCTGACGGGGCAGAGAATATGGAGTCAGGCACAGCTTCAGGGGCTATTGCTGCCTGGAGTGCTGTTTATATTAACCTCAATGAGGCACACCTGGGGAGGGCGGGCCGGCAGGGTAAGGCTGCCCAGGTCAGCTAATCCACAACCCTCAGGGAATCACATTGTTGAAAATGGACCCCGCTAAGGCAGAAGAGAAGCCAAGGGCAAAAAGGACACAATGCCTTTTGCAGCACCGTAGATAAGTCTAGAAGTAATCACGTGACTTGTAGTAAGTCAGAAATTGAAAGACACATATCATATCACTTAGAGGTGTTACCTAAAAATGGATACCAGGGCAGATATTTCCACGGAGAAGGGCAATCACAGATTCATTAAACAAACTTATGGTTCACCAATGGAAAGGTGCGAGGATTGGTTTCATTACGATATCGGGGTTAACAGACATATACAAACACAGGTGACATATATAATCACCAAAGACCTACAGAATACCAAGAGAGGACTACTCAACATTCTGTCATAACGTACATGGGAAAAGGATCCCAGGAAAAACAGTCATCTGTATATGTGTAAAAGAACCACATCTTCCACACCTACAACAAGCCAAACATTGTAATCAAACTTGCTGTAATAAAAAATATTAAATTAAATTAAATACACGAACAAGAAGTAGTGAGACAAACGTGAGGGGCTTTCTCCTGGCACATTCCATTCTAAACTCCAATCTAGAACACCACTTCCACTGAGGTTCTCTTGCCCTAGTAACCAGATTTGGTAAGGGTGAACTGCTGCCACCTTGTGGCCGTTTCAAACAACAGCAGCTTTAATCCCAACGCTAATGGTCAGTTGATATTCAAAATCATTGCAGGCCTGTAAATGACACCTGCCCTGAAAACAAATCCTGGGGTCACATATCGACCAAAAAATTCAAAGGACGTCCATATTTCAAAACGACCATTTCAAAAGGCATATTTTACGCACATTAGTGTTCTGCTTCTTTTCCTTTCTTTCCTTTTTTGTTAAAAAACACGGGAATGGAAAATGGCATCCCACAGAATGGGCTAAAATCGTTGCAGACGAATCAATGGACAGAGGTTTAATCTCCAATATATATAAACAGCTCATGCAGCTTAATATTAAAAAAACAAACAACCCCCAAAAAAAAATGGGCAGAAGATCTAAAGAGACGTTTCTTCAAAGGAGACACAGAGATGGCCAAGACGCACATGAAAAGCTGCTCAACAGAACTAATTATTAGAGAAATGCAAATCAAAAGTACAATGAGGTATCACCTCATACCTGTTAGAATCGGCATCATCAGAAAATCTACAAACAACCAATTCTGGGGAGGGTGTGGACAAAAGGAGCCCTCTTCCACTATTGGTGGGAATGTAAATTGATACAGTCACTATGGAGAACAGTATGGAGTTTCCTTAAAAAAAATAGAAATAGAATTACCATCTGATCCAGCAATTCCACTTCTGGGCATATACCCAGAGATAACCGTATTTCAAAAAGGCACATTCACCACAATGTTCGTTGCAGCACTTTTTACAATAGCCAGGTAATGGAAGCAACCTAAATGCCCACAGACAGAAGAATGGATAAAGATGTGGTACATATATAAAATGGAATATTACTCGGCCATAAAAAGGAATGAAACTGGGTCATTTGTAGAGACATCGATGGATCAAGAGACTGTCATACAGAATGAAGTCAGAAAGAGGAAACCAAATACTGTATATTAATGCATATATGTGGAACCCAAAAAAATGGTACAGATGAACTGGTTTGCAGCGAAGAAATAGAGACACAGAGGTAGAGAACAAACGTATGGACACCAAGTGTGGGAAGCCATGGGGTGGTGGTGGTGGGATGAGTTGGGAGATTGGGATTGACCTGTATACATTTATATACATAAAATACATAACTAATAATAACCTGCTGTATAAAAAAATAAATTAATTAATTTCAAAATTCTAAACAATAAAATTTAAAAATAAAAGAGAAAAAAGTTGTTCCCGTCTCACAGATGTATTTATAGGAATGAATTATTTCCATGCTTATATCTATAAATACATAAAAGAGGAATAAAATCTAACTTGAAACATAAAAGAAAAAAAAAACCTGAACCCACCATTTATACAGCGGAAAACCCTATCTGGACACTTGCTCCAGCGGTAAACAATTCTGAAATTGGTCAGAGGTGGGGAACCATCTCCCATACAGCCAGCAACCCACCCCCCACGCAAGGAGCGTCCTCATTGAAAAGCTGGGGGACAGTGCCGAGGCATCTGTGAGTAAACCTGAGCTGAGCCCCAGGCCAGCTGCTGCTGAACTGTTGCCACCCTTTCCAGGTAAAACACCTGAATATGTACAAGGGCTTGAAAGCCTAGAGGAAGGACCGTGGAGCCACACCAGCGACAGCACGCAGGCCAACTTGCTGCCTGCAGGCCAGCGACGGTGGTCGTGGCCCCGGGATCTCTTCCAGAATCTTTCCATTGCCCTGCCTGAGATACCCCTCCTGTCCCGGCCCCAACAGCTTTTTTCCTTTCTCACCTCTATCCGGAGAGAAATTCCAGCGGAAGGTATGGGTGACACATCCTCTTCTTTACAGGCGGCAGCCTGGCAACTCCTGCAGAAAGGCCAGCAGAGCCCCACTCACACCGGGCCACCAACAAAGCTGTGGCCCCTCACTCCCACCCACCAGCACAGCCCCGAGACTGCTGACGGGGCAGAGAATATGGAGTCAGGCACAGCTTCAGGGGCTATTGCTGCCTGGAGCTCTGTTTATATTGACCTCAACGAGGCACACCTGGGGAGGGCGGGCCGGCAGGGTAAGGCTGCCCAGGTCAGCTAATCCACAACCCTCAGGGAATCACATTGTTGAAAATGGACCCCGCTAAGGCAGAAGAGTTGCCAAGGAAAAAAAGGTCACAATGCCATTTGCAGCACCGTAGATGAGTCTAGAAGTAATCACGTGACTTGTAGTAAGTCAGAAAGTGAAAGACACATATCATATCATATCACTTATAGGTGTTACCTAAAAATGGATACCAGGGCAGATATTTCCACGGAGAAGGGCAATCACAGATTCATTAAACAAACTTATGGTTCACCAATGGAAAGGTGTGAGGATTGGTTTCATTACGATATCGGGGTTAACAGACATATACAAACACAGGTGACATATATAATCACCAAAGACCTACAGAATACCAAGAGAGGACTACTCAACATTCTGTCATAACGTACATGGGAAAAGGATCCCAGGAAGAACAGTCATCTGTATATGTGTAAAAGAACCACATCTTCCACACCTACAACAAGCCAAACATTGTAATCAAACTTGCTGTAATAAAAAATATTAAATTAAATTAAATACACGAACAAGAAGTAGTGAGACAAACGTGAGGGGCTTTCTCCTGGCACATTCCATTCTAAACTCCAATCTAGAACACCACTTCCACTGAGGCTCTCTTGCCCTAGTAACCAGATATGGTAAGGGTGAACTGCTGCCACCTTGTGGCCGTTTCACACAACAGCAGCTTTAATTCCAACTCTAATGGTCAGTTGATATTCAAAATCATTGCAGGCCTGTAAATGACACCTGCCCTGAAAACAAATCCTGGGGTCACATATCGACCAAAAAATTCAAAGGACGTCCATATTTCAAAACGACCATTTCAAAAGGCATATTTTACGCACATTAGTGTTCTGCTTCTTTTCCTTTCTTTCCTTTTTTGTTAAAAAACACGGGAATGGAAAATGGCATCCCACAGAATGGGCGAAAATCGTTGCAGACGAATCAATGGACAGAGGTTTAATCTCCAATATATATAAACAGCTCATGCAGCTTAATATTAAAAAAACAAACAACCCAAAAAAAAAATGGGCAGAAGATCTAAAGAGACGTTTCTTAAAAGGAGACACAGAGATGGCCAAGACGCACATGAAAAGCTGCTCAGCAGAACTAATTATTAGAGAAATGCAAATCAAAAGTACATTGAAGTATCACCTCACACCTGTTAGAATCGGCATCATCAGAAAATGTACAAACAACCAATTCTGGGGAGGGTGTGCACAAAAGGAGCCCTCTTCCACTATTTGTGGGAATGTAAATTTATACAGTCACTATGGAGAACAGTATGGAGTTTCCTTAAAAAAATTAGAAATAGAATTACAATCTGATCCAGCAATTCCACTTCTGGGCATATACCCAGAGAAAACCGTATTTCAAAAAGGAACATTCACCACAATGTTCGTTGCAGCACTATTTACAAGAGCCAGGTAATGGAAGCAACCTAAATGCCCACAGACAGATGAATGGATAAAGATGTGGTACATATATAAAATGGAATATTACTCGGCCATAAAAAGGAATGAAACTGGGTCATTTGTAGAGACATCGTTGGATCGAGAGACTGTCATACAGAATGAAGTAAGTCAGAAAGAGGAAAACAAATATTGTATATTAATGCATATGTGTGGAACCTAAAAAAATGGTACAGATGAACTGGTTTGCAGGGAAGAAATAGAGACACAGAGGTAGAGAACAAACGTATGGACACCAAGTGTGGGAAGCCATGGGGTGGTGGTGGTGGGATGAGTTGGGAGATTAGGATTGACCTGTATACATGTATATGCATAAAATACATAACTAATAATAACCTGCTGTATAAAAACATAAATAAAATTAAATTTCAAAATTTTAAAAAATAAAATTTAAAAATAAAACAGAAAAAATTCTTCCCATCACACAGATGTATTTATGGGAATGAATTATTTCGATGCTTATATCTATAAATACATAAAAGAGGAATAAAATCTAACTTGAAACATAAAAGAAAAAAAAATCTGAACCCACCATTTATACAGAGGAAAACCCTATCTGGACACTTGCTCCAGCGGTAAACAATTCTGAAATTGGTCAGAGCTGGGGAACCATCTCCCATACAGCCAGCACCCCACCCCCCACGCAAGGAGCGTCCTCATTGCAAAGCTGGGGGATGGTGCCGAGGCATCTGTGCGTAAACGTGAGCTGAGCCCCAGGCCAGCTGCTGCTGAACTGTTCCCACCCTTCCCAGGTAAAACACCTGAATATGTACAAGGGCTTGAAAGCCTAGAGGAAGGGCTGTCGAGCCACACCAGCGACAGCACGCAGGCCAACTTGGTGCCTGCAGGACAGCCAGGGTGGTCCTGGCCCCGGGCGCTCTTCCGGATGCTTTCCATTGCCCTGCCTGAGATACCCCTCCTGTCCTGGCCCCCACTGCTTTTTTCCTTCCTCACCTCTGTCCGGAGAGAAATTCCAGCGGAAGGTATGGGTGACACACCCTCTTCTTTACACGTGTCAGCCTGGCAACTCCTGCAGAAAGGCCAGCAGTGCCCGACTCACACCGGGCCACCCACAAAGCTGTGGCCCCTCACTCCCACCCACCAGCACAGCCCCGAGACTGCTGACGGGGCAGAGAATATGGAGTCAGGCACAGCTTCAGGGGCTATTGCTGCCTGGAGCGCTGTTTATATTGACCTCAAGGAGGCACACCTGGGGAGGGCGGGCCGGCAGGGTAAGGCTGCCCAGGTCAGCTAATCCACAACCCTCAGCGAATCACATTGTGGAAAATGGACCTCTCTAAGGCAGAAGAGAAACCAAGGAAAAAAAGGACACAATGCCATTTGCAGCCCCGTAAATGTGTCTAGAAGTAATCACGTGACTTGTAATAAGTCAAAAAGTGAAAGACACATACCATATCATATCACTTATAGGTGTTACCTAAAAATGGATACCAGGGCAGATATTTCCACGGAGAAGGGCAATCACAGATTCATTAAACAAACTTATGGTTCACGAATGGAAAGGTGTGAGGTTTGGTTTCATTACGATATCGGGGTTAACAGACATATACAAACACAGATGACATATATAATCACCAAAGACCTACAGAATACCAAGAGAGGACTACTCAACATTCTGTCATAACGTACATGGGAAAAGGATCCCAGGAAGAACAGACATCTGTATATGTGTAAAAGAACCACATCTTCCACACCTACAACAAGCCAAACATTGTAATCAAACTTGCTGTAATAAAAAATAAAAAAAATAAATTAAAAACACGAACAAGAAGTAGTGAGACAAACTTGAGGGGCTTTCTCCTGGCACATTCCATTCTAAATTCCAATCTAGAACACCACTTCCACTGAGGCTCTCTTGCCCTAGTAACCAGATTTGGTAAGGGTGAACTGCTGCCACCTTGTGGCCGTTTCACACAACAGCAGCTTTAATCCCAGCGCTAATGGTCAGTTGATATTCAAAATCATTGCAGGCCTGTAAATGACACCTGCCCTGAACACAATTCCTGGGGTCACATATCGACCAAAAAATTCAAAGGACGTCCATATTTCAAAACGACCGTTTCAAAAGGCATATTTTACGCACATTAGTGTTCTGCTTCTTTTCCTTTCTTTCCTTTTTTGTTAAAAAAAAACGGGAATGGAAAAAGGCATCCCTCAGAATGGGCAAAAATCGTTGCAAACGAATCAATGGACAGAGATTAATTCTCCAATATATATAAACAGCTCATGCAGCTTAATATTAAAAAAAGAAACAACCCAATACAAAAATGGGCAGAAGATCTAAAGAGGCGTTTCTTCAAAGAAGACACAGAGATTGCCAAGACGCCCATGAAAAGCTGCTCAACAGCACTAATTATTAGAGAAATGCAAATCAAAACTACAATGAGGGCTCACCTCACACCTGTTAGAATCAGCATCATCAGAAAATCTACAAACAACCAATTCTGGGGAGGGTGTGGACAAAAGGAGCCCTCTTCCACTATTGGTGGGAATGTAAATTGATACAGTCACTATGGAGAACAGTATGGAGTTTCCTTAAAAAAACTAGAAATAGAATTACCATCTGATCCAGCAATCCCACTTCTGGGCATATACCCAGAGAAAACCGTAAATCAAAAAGGCACATTCACCACAAAGTTCGTTGCAGCACAATTTACAATAGCCAGGTAATAGAAGCCACCTAAATGCCCATAGACAGATAAATGGATAAAGATGTGGTACATATATAAAATGAAATATTACTCGGCCATAAAAAGGAATGAAACTGGGTCATTTGTAGAGACATCGATGGAACAAGGGACTGTCATACAGAATGAAGTCAGAAAGAGGAAACCAAATACTGTATATTAAGGCATATATGTGGTACCTAAAAAATGGTACAGATGAACTGGTTTGCAGCGAAGAAATAGAGACACAGAGGTAGAGAACAAACGTATGGACACCAAGTGTTGGAAGCCATGGGGTGGTGGTGGTGGGATGAGTTGGGAGATTGGGATTGACCTGTATACATGTATATGCATAAAATACATAACTAATAATAAACTGCTGTATAAAAAATAAATTAATTTCAAAATTCTAAAAAATAAAATTTAAAAATAAAAGAGAAAAAAGTTCTTCCCGTCACACAGATGTATTTATAGGAATGAATTATTTCCATGCTTATATCTATAAATACATAAAAGAGGAATAAAATCTAACTTGAAACATAAAAGAAAAAAAAACCTGAACCCAACATTTATACAGAGGAAAACCCTATCTGGACACTTGCTCCAGCGGTAAACAATTCTGAAATTGGTCAGAGGTGGGGAACCATCTCCCATACAGCCAGCACCCCACCCCCCACGCAAGGAGCGTCCTCATTGCAAAGCTGGGGGATTGTGCCAAAGCATCTGTGCGTAAAGGTGAGCTGAGCCCCAGGCCAGCTGCTGCTGAACTGTTCCCACCCTTCCAAGGTAAAACACCTGAATATGTACAAGGGCTTGAAAGCCTACAGGAAGGGCCGTCGAGCCACACCAGCGACAACACGCAGGCCAACTTGGTGCCTGCAGGCCAGCCAGGGTGGTCCTGGCCCCGGGCGCTCTTCCGGAAGCTTTCCATTGCCCTGCCTGAGATACCCCTCCTGTCCTGGCCCCCACTGCTTTTTTCCTTCCTCCCCTCTGTCCGGAGAGAAATTCCAGCGGAAGGTATGGGTGACACATCCTCTTCTTTACACGTGTCACCCTGGCAACTCCTGCAGAAAGGCCAGCAGAGCCCCACTCACACCGGGCCACCCACAAAGCTGTGGCCCCTCACTCCCTCCCACCAGCACAGCCCCGAGACTGCTGACGGGGCAGAGAATATGGAGTCAGGCACAGCTTCAGGGGCTATTGCTGCCTGGAGCGCTGTTTATATTGACCTCAACGAGGCACACCTGGGGAGGGCGGGCCGGCAGGGTAAGGCTGCCCAGGTCAGCTAATCCACAACCCTCAGGGAATCACATTGTTGAAAATGGACCTCGCTAAGGCAGAACAGAAGCCAAGGAAAAAAAGGACACAATGCCATTTGCAGCCCCGTAAATGAGTCTAGAAGTAATCACGTGACTTGTAGTAAGTCAGAAAGTGAAAGACACATACCATATCATATCACTTATAGGTGTTACCTAAAAATGGATACCAGGGCAGATATTTCCACGGAGAAGGGCAATCACAGATTCATTAAACAAACTTATGGTTCACGAATGGAAAGGTGTGAGGTTTGGTTTCATTACGATATCGGGGTTAACAGACATATACAAACACAGATGACATATATAATCACCAAAGACCTACAGAATACCAAGAGTGGACTACTCAACATTCTGTCATAACGTACATGGGAACAGGATCCCAGGAAGAACAGACATCTGTATATGTGTAAAAGAACCACATCTTCCACACCTACAACAAGCCAAACATTGTAATCAAACTTGCTGTAATAAAAAATAAAAAAAAAATAAATTAAAAACACGAACAAGAAGTAGTGAGACAAACTTGAGGGGCTTTCTCCTGGCACATTCCATTCTAAATTCCAATCTAGAACACCACTTCCACTGAGGCTCTCTTGCCCTAGTAACCAGATTTGGTAAGGGTGAACTGCTGCCACCTTGTGGCCCTTTCACAGAACAGCAGCTTTAATCCCAGCGCTAATGGTCAGTTGATATTCAAAATCATTGCAGGCCTGTAAATGACACCTGCCCTGAACACAATTCCTGGGGTCACATATCGACCAAAAAATTCAAAGGACGTCCATATTTCAAAACGACCGTTTCAAAAGGCATATTTTACGCACATTAGTGTTCTGCTTCTTTTCCTTTCTTTCCTTTTTTGTTAAAAAAAACGGGAATGGAAAAAGGCATCCCTCAGAATGGGCAAAAATCGTTGCAAACGAATCAATGGACAGAGGTTTAATCTCCAATATATATAAACAGCTCATGCAGCTTAATATTAAGAAAAACAAACCACCCAATACAAAAATGGGCAGAAGATCTAAAGAGACGTTTCTTCAAAGAAGACACAGAGATGGCCAAGACGCACATGAAAAGCTGCTCAACATCACTAATTGTTAGAGAAATGCAAATCAAAACTACAATAAGGTATGACGTCACACCCATTAGAATCGGCATCATCAGAAAATCTACAAACAAAAATTCTGAGGAGGGTGTGGACAAAAGGAACCCTCTTCCACTATTGGTGGGAATGTAAATTGATACAGTCACTATGGTGAACAGTATGGAGGTTCCTTTAAAAAACTAAAAAGAGGAGTACCATCTGATCTAGCAATCCCACTTCTGAGCATATACCCAGAGAAAACCATAAATCAAAGAGACACATTCACCCCAATGTTCATTGCAGCACTATTTACAATAGCCAGGTAATGGAAGCAACCTAAATGCCCACAAACAGAAGAACGGATAAAGATGTGGTACATATATAAAATGGAGTATTACTCAACCATATAAAGGAATGAAACTGGGTCATTTGTAGATAACTCGATGGATCTAGAGACTGTCATACAGAGTGGAGTAAGTCAGAAACAGAAAAACAAATATTGTATATTAATGCCTATATTTGGTACCTAGAAAAGTGGTACAGATGAACTTGTTTGCAGGGCAGAAATAGAGACACAGAGGTAGAGAACAAACGTATGGACACAAAGAGGGTGAAGCCATGGGGTGGTGGTGGTGTTGGGATGAGTTGGGAGATTGGGATTGACCTGTATACATGTAAATGCATAAAATACATAACTAATAATAACCTGCTGTATAAGAAAATAAATTTAAATTTCAAAATTTTTAAAAATAAAACAGAAAAAAGTTCTTCCATTCACACAGATGTATTTATATGAATGACTTATTTCCATGCTTATATCTATAAATACATAAAAGAGGAATAAAATTTAACTTGAAACAATGGAGAAAAAAAAACCTGAACCCAACAGTTATACAGAGGAAAACCCTATCAAGACACTTACTCCAGCGGTAAACAATTCTGAAATTGGTCAGATGTGGAGAATCATCTCCCATACAGCCAGCAGCCCAACCCCACGCAAGAAAGGTCCTCATTGCCAAGCTGCGGGACCGTGCCGAGGCGTCTGTGAGTAAATGTGAGCTGAGCCCCAGGCCAGCTGCTGCTGAACTGTTCCCACCCTTCCCAGGTAAAACACCTGAATATGTACAAGGGCTTGAAAGCCTAGAGGAAGGGCAGTGGAGCCACACCAGCGACAGCACACAGCCCCACTTGGTGCCTGCAGGCCAGCCAGGATGGTCCTGGCCACGGGCGCTCTTCTGGAAGCTTTCCATTTTCCTGCCTGAGATACCCATCATATCCCGGCCCCCACTCCTTTTTTTCCTTCCTCACCTCAGCCCAGAGAGAAATTTCAGCAGACATTATGGGTGACGCATCCTCTTCTTTACAGGTGACAGCCTGGCAACTCCTAAGCCTTGCCGTTCCCTAACCCCAACGCTAGCCTGGAATGGAAAACCTAGACCAGCCCTAAACCTTACCCTATGCCGTAACCTACACCTGGCCCGTACGCTGGCACAGACCCGTGCGTCAGCACGTAGCCTGACCCTCCCTCGTTTCCGTACCCTCACCTGTGCCCTAAGCCTTGCCATTCCCTAACCCTAAACCTAGCCGGAAACGGAAACCCACCACCAGCCCTACACCATACCCTACGCCGTAGCCTACTCCTGGCCCGTACGCTGGCACTGACCGGTGCGTCAGCATGTAGCCTGACCCTCCCAAGTTTCCGTACCCTCACCTGTGCCCTAAGCCTTGCCGTTCCCTAACCCTAACCCTAGCCCAGAACGGAAACCCACCACCATCCCTACACGTTACCCCCAAGCCGTAGCCTACTCCTGGCCCGTATGCTGGCACTGACACGTGCGTCACCACATAGCCTGACCCTCCCACGTTTCTGTAACCTCACCTGTGCCCTAAGCCTTGCCTTTCCCTAACCCTAACCCTAGTCCGGAATGGAAACCCACCACGAACCCTACAGCTTACCCTACGCCGTAGCCTACTCCTGGCCTGTACACTGGCACTGAACCGTGTGTCAGCACGTAGCCTGACCCTCCCACGTTTCCGTACCCTCACCTGTGCCCTAAGCCTTGACGTTCCCTAACCCTAACCCTAGCCCGGAACAGAAACCCACCACCAGCCCTAGACATTACCCTCCGGCGTAGCCTACTCCTGGCCTGTATGCTGGCACTGACCCGTGCGTCAGCACGTAGCCGGACCCTCCCACGTTTCCGTACCCTCACCTGAGCACTAAGCCTTGCCGTTCAGTAACCCTAACCCTAGCCCGGAATGGAAACCCACCACCAGCCCTACACCTAACCCCCAAGCCGTAGCCTACGCCTGGCCCGTACTCGGCACTGACACGTGCGTCAGCAAGTAGCCTGACCCTCCCACGTTTCAGGACCCTCAACTGTGCCCTAAGCCTGGCCGTTCCTATCACTAACCCTAGCCCAGAAAGGAAACCCACCACCAGCTCTACACCTTACCCACAAGCCGTAGCCTACTCCTGGCCCGTATGCTGACACTGACCCGTGTGTCAGCACGTAGCCTGACCCTCCCACGTTTCCGTACCCTCACCTGTCCCCTAAGCCTTGCCGTTCCCTAACCCTAACCCTAGCCGGAACGGAAAACCACCACCAGCCCTACACCTCACCATATGTCGTAGCCTACACCTGGCCCGTACGCGGGCACTGACCCGTCCGTCAGCACGTAGCCTGACCCTTCCACGTTTCCGTACCCTCACCTGTGCCGTAAGACTTGCCGTTCCCTAACCCTAAACCTAGCCCCGAACGGAAACCCACCACCAGCTCTAAAACTTACCCACAAGCCGTAGCCTACTCCTGGCCCGTACACTGGCACTGACCCGTGCGTCAGCACGTAGCCTGACCCTCCCACGTTTCCATACCCTCACATGTGCCCTAAGCTTTGCCGTTCCCTAACCCTAAATGTAGCCCGGAACGGAAACCAACAACCAGCCCTACACCTTACCCTACACCGTAACCTACTCCTGGCCCGTACGCTGGCACTGACCCGTGCGTCAGTACGTAGCCTGACCCTCCCATGTTTCCGTACCCTCACCTGTGCCCTAAGCCTTGACGTTCCCTAACCCTAACCCTAGCCGTGAATGGAAACCCACCACCAGCCCTACACCTTAACCTACGCCGTAGCCTACTCCTGGACTGTACGGTGGCACTGAACCTTGCGTCAGCATGTAGCCTGACCCTCCCACGTTTCCGTACCCTCACCTGTGCCCTAAGTCTTTCCGTTCCGTAACCCTAACCCTAGCCCGGAACGGAAACCGACCACCAGCCCTAAACCTTACCCTATGACGTAGCCTACACCTGGCCCGTACGCGGGCACTGACATGTGCTTCAGCACGTAGCCTGACCCTCCCATGTTACCGTACCGTCACCTCTGCCCTAAGCCTTGCCGTTCCCTAACTCTAACCCTAGCCCGGAACGGAAACCCACCACCAGCCCTAAACCTTACCTACAAGCCGTAGCCTACTCCTGGCCCGTACGCTGGCACTGACCGATGCGTCAGCATGTAGCCTGACCCTCCAACGTTTCCGTACCCTCACCTGTGCCCTAAGCCTTGCCGTTCCCGAACCCTAAACCTAGCCCCCAACGGAAACCCACCACCAGCCCTACACATTACCCCCAAGCCGTAGCCTACTCCTGGTCCATACGCTGACACTGACATGTGCATCAGCACGTAGCCTGACCTTCCCACATTATCGTAACGTCACCTGTGCCCTAAGCCTTGCCGTTCTTTAACCCTAACACTAGTACGGAAGGGAAACACACCACCAGCCCTACAACTAACCCCCAAGCCGTAGCCTACTCCTGGCCGGTACGCTGGCACTGGCCCATGCGTCAGCACGTAGCCTGACCCTCCCACGTTTCCGTACCCTCACCTGTGCCCTAAGCCTTGACGTTCCCTAACCCTAACCCTAGCCCGGAACAGAAACCCACCACCAGCCCTAGACATTAACCTCCGGCGTAGCCTACTCCTGGCCTGTATGCTGGCACTGACCCGTGCGTCAGCATGTAATCTGACCACCCCACGTTTCCGTAACCACACCGGGGCCCGAAGCCTTGCCGTTCCCTAACACTAACCCTAGCCCGGAACGGAAACACACCACCAGTCCTACACCTTACCCTACGCCGTAGCCTACTCCTGGCCGGAACGCTGGCACTGACCCATGCGTCAGCACGTAGCCTGACCCTACCACGTTTCCGTACCCTCACCTGTGCCCTAAGTCTTGCAGTTCCCTAACCCTAAAGCTAGCCCGGAAAGGAAACCCACCACCAGCCCTACACCTTACCCTACGCCGTAGCCTACTCCTGGCCCGTACGCTGGCACTGACACGTGCGTCAGCACGTAGCCTGACCTTCTCACATTTCCGTACCCACACCTGTGCCCTAAGCCTTGCCGTTCCCTAACCCTAACCCTAGCCCGGAACGGAAACCCACCACCAGCCTGAAACCTTTCCCTACGCCGTAGCTTACTTCTGGCCCGTACGCTGGCACTGACCCGTGCGTCAGCATGTAGTCTGACCCCCACAAGTTTCCGTACCCTCACCTGGAGCCTAAGCCTTGCCGTTCCCTAACCCTAACCCTAGCCCGGAACGGAAACCCACCACCAGCCCTACACCTTACCCTACGCCGTAGCCTACTCCTGGCCCGAACGCTGGCACTGACCCGTGCGTCAGCACGTAGCCTGACCCTACCACGTTTCCGTACCCTCACCTGTGCCCTAAGTCTTGCCGTTCCCTAACCCTAACCCTAGCCTGGAACGGAAACCCACCACCAGCCCTACACCTTACCCTATGCCGTAGCCTACTTCTGGCCCGTACGCTGGCACTGACACGTGCGTCAGCACGTAGCCTGACCTTCCCACATTTCCGTACCCTCACCTGTGCCCTAAGCCTTGCCGTTCCCTTACCCTAACCCTAGTATGGAACGGAAACCCACCACCAGCCCTACACCTAACCTCCAAGCCATAGCCTACTCATGGCCCGTACCGTGGCACTGACCCGTGCGTCAGCACGTAGCCTGACCCTCCCACGTTTCCGTACCCTCACCTGCGCCCTAAGCCTTGCCGTTCCCTAACCATAACCCTAGCCCGGAACGGAAACCCACCACCAGCCCTACACTATACCCTACGCCGTAGCCTACTCCTGGCCCGTACGCTGGCACTGACCCTTGCGTCAGAACGTTGTCTGACCCTCCCACGTTTCCGTACCCTCACCTGTGCCCTAAGCCTTGCCGTTCCCTAACCCTAACCCTAGCCCCCAACGGAAACCCACCACCAGCCCTACACCTTACCCCCAAGCCGTAGCCTATTCCTGGCCCGTATTCTGGCACTGACACGTGCGTCAGCACGTAGCCTGACCCTCCCACGTTTCAGTATCCTCACCTGTGCCCTAAGCCTTGCCTTTCACTAACCCTAACTATAGCACGGAATGGAAACCCACCACCAACCCTACACCTTACCCTATGCCGTAGCCTACTCCTGGCCCGTACGCTGGCACTGACCCGTGTGTCAGCACGTAGCCTGACCTTCCCACATTTCCGTACCCTCACCTGTGCCCTAAGCCTTGCCGTTCCCTAACCCTAACCCTAGTACGGAACGGAAACACACCACCAGCCCTACACCTAACACCCAAGCCATAGCCTACTCCTGGCCTGTACGCGGGCACTGACCCATGCGTCAGCACGTAGCCTGACCCTCCCACGTTTCCGTACCCTCACCTGTGCCCTAAGCCTTGCCGTTTCCTATCCCTAACCCTAGCCCAGAACGGAAACCCAGAACCAGCCATACACCTTTCTCTACGACGTAGCCTACTCCTGGCCCATACGCTGGCATTGACACGTGCTTTAGCACGTAGCCTGAACCTCCAACTTTTCTGTACCCTCACCTGTGCCCTAAGCCTTGCCGTTCCCTAACACTAACCCTAGCCCGGAACGGAAACCCACCACCAGCCCTAGACCTTACCCTACCCCGTAGCCCACTCCTTGCCTGTACGCTGGCACTGACCCGTGTGTCAGCACGTAGCCTGACCCGCCCACGTTTCCGTTCCCTCACCTGTGCCCTAAGCCTTGCCGTTCCGTAACCCTAACCGTACCCCGCAATGAAAACCCACCAACAGCCCTACACGTTACCCTACACCGTAGCCTACTCCTGGCCCGTACGCTGGCACTGACGCATGCATCAGTACGTAGCCTGACCCTCCCACGTTTCCGTACCCTCACCTGTGCCCTAAGCCTTGATGTTCCCTAACCCTAACCCTAGTCCGGAACGGAAACCCACCACGAACCCTACAGCTTACCCTATGCCGTAGCCTACTCCTAGCCTGTACACTGGCACTGACCCGTGTGTCAGCACGTAGCCTGACACTCCCACGTTTCCGTACCCTCACCTGAGCACTAAGCCTTGCCGTTCGGTAACCCTAACCCTAGCCCGGAATGGAAAACCACCACCAGCCCTACACCTTAACCCCAAGCCGTAGCCTACTCCTGGCCCGTACTCGGCACTGACACGTGCGTCAGCAAGTAGCCTGACCCTCCCACGTTTCAGGACCCTCAACTGTGCTTAAGCCTGGCCGTTCCTAACACTAACCCTAGCCCAGAACGGAAACCCACCACCAGCTCTACACCTTACCCACAAGCCGTAGCCTACTCCTGGCCCGTATGCTGACACTGACCCGTGCGTCAGCACGTAGCCTGACCCTCCCACGTTTCCGTACCCTCACCTGTCCCCTAAGCCTTGCCGTTCCCTAACCCTAACCCTAGCCGGAACGGAAAATCACCACCAGCCCTACACCTTACCCTACGCCGTAGCCTACACCTGGCCTGTACGATGGCACTGACCCATGCGTCAGTACGTAGCCTGACCCTCCCATGTTTCCGTACCCTCACCTGTGACCTAAGCCTTGACGTTCCCTATCCCTAACCCTAGCCCTGAACGGAAACCCACCACCAGCCCTACACCTTAACCAACGCTGTAGCCTACTCCTGGACTGTACGGTGGCACTGAACCTTGCGTCAGCATGTAGCCTGACCCTCCCACGTTTCCGTACCCTCACCTGTGCCCTAAGTCTTGCCGTTCCGTAACCCTAACCCTAGCCCGGTACGGAAACCGACCAACAGCCCTAAACCTTACCCTATGACGTAGCCTACACCTGGCCCATACGTGGGCACTGACATGTGCTTCAGCACGTAGCCTGACCCTCCCATGTTACCGTACCGTCACCTCTGCCCTAAGCCTTGCCATTCCCTAACTCTAACCCTAGCCCGGAACGGAAACCCACCACCAGCCCTAAACCTTACCCACAAGCCGTAGCCTACTCCTGGCCCGTACGCTGGCACTAACCCATGCGTCAGCATGTAGCCTGACCCTCCAACGTTTCCGTACCCTCACCTGTGCCCTAAGCCTTGCCGTTCCCTAACCCTAACCCTAGCCCCCAACGGAAACCCACCACCAGGCCTAAACCTAACTCCCAAGCCGTAGCCTACTCCTGGCCGGTATGCTGGCACTGGCCCGTGCCTCAGCACGTAGCCTGACCCTCCCACGTTTCCGTACCCTCCCCTGTGCCCTAAGACTTGCTGTTCCCTAACACTAACCCTAGCCTGGAACGGAAAACAACCACCAGCCCTACACCTAACCCCTAAGCCGTAGCCTACTCCGGGCCGGTATGCTGGCACTGGCCCGTGCGTCAGCATGTAATCTGACCACCCCACGTTTCCGTACCCACACCGGGTCCCGAAGCCTTGCCGTTCCCTAACACTAACCCTAGCCCGGAACGGAAACACACCACCAGTCCTACACCTTACACTACGCCGTAGCCTACTCCTGGCCCGAACACTGGCACTGACCCATGCGTCAGCACGTAGCCTGACCCTACCACGTTTCCATACCCTCACCTGTGCCCTAAGTCTTGCCGTTCCCTAACCCTAAACCTAGCCCGGAAAGGAAACCCACCACCAGCCCTACACCTTACCCTACGCCGTAGCCTACTCCTGGCCCGTACGCTGGCACTGACACGTGCGTCAGCACGTAGCCTGACCTTCTCATATTTCCGTACCCTCACCTGTGCCCTAAGCCTTGCCGTTCCCTAACCCTAACCCTAGCCCGGAACGGAAACCCACCACCAGCCCTACAACTAACCCCAAAGCCGTAGCCTACACTTGGCCGGTACGCTGGCACTGACACGTGCGTCAGCACGTAGCCTGACCCTCCCACGTTTCCGTAACCTCACCTGTGCCCTAAGCCTTGCCGTACCCTAACGCTAACCCTAGCCCAGAACGGAAAAACACCACCATCGCTACAGCTTACCCCCAAGCCATAGCCTACTCCTGGCCGTTACGCTGGCACTGACACATGCATCAGCACGTAGCCTGACCCTCCCACGTTTCCGTACCCTCACCTGTGCCCTAAGCCTTGCAGTTCCCTAACCCTAACCCTAGCCCGGAACGGAAACCCACCACCAGCCTGAAACCTTTCCCTACGCCGTAGCTTACTTCTGGCCCGTACGCTGGCACTGAGCCGTGCGTCAGCATGTAGTCTGACCCCCACACGTTTCCGTACCCTCACCTGAGCCCTAAGCCTTGCCGTTCCCTAACCCTAACACTAGCCCGGAACGGAAACCCACCACCAGCCCTACACCTTACCCTACGCCGTAGCCTACTCCTGGCCCGAACGCTGGCACTGACCCGTGCGTCAGCACGTAGCCTGACCCTACCACGTTTCCGTACCCTCACCTGTGCCCTAAGTCTTGCCGTTCCCTAACCCTAACCCTAGCCTGGAACGGAAACCCACCACCAGCCCTACACCTTACCCTATGCCGTGCCTACACCTGGCCCGTACGCTGGCACTGACACGTGCGTCAGCACGTAGCCTGACCTTCCCACATTTCCGTACCCTCACCTGTGCCCTAAGCCTTGCCGTTCCCTTACCCTAACCCTAGTACGGAACGGAAACCCACCACCAGCCCTACACCTAACCTCCAAGCCATAGCCTACTCATGGCCCGTACGCTGGCACTGACCCGTGCGTCAGCACGTAGCCTGACCCTCCCACGTTTCCGTACCCTCACCTGCGCCCTAAGCCTTGCCGTTCCCTAACCATAACCCTAGCCCGGAACGGAAACCCACCACAAGCCCTACACTTTACCCTATGACGTAGCCTACTCCTGGCCCGTACGCTGGCACTGACCCGTGCGTCAGCACGTTGTCTGACCCTCCCACGTTTCCGTACCCTCACCTGTGCCCTAAGCCTTGCCGTTCCCTAACCCTAACCCTAGCCCCCAACGGAAACCCACTACCAGCCCTACAACTTACCCCCAAGCCGTAGCCTACTCCTGGCCCGTATTCTGGCACTGACACGTGCGTCAGCAGGTAGCCTGACCCTCCCACGTTTCAGTATCCTCACCTGTGCCCTAAGCCTTGTCTTTCACTAACCCTAACTATAGCACGGAATGGAAACCCACCACCAACCCTACACCTTACCCTATGCCGTAGCCTACTCCTGGCCCGTACGCTGGCACTGACCCGTGTGTCAGCACGTAGCCTGACCTTCCCACATTTCCGTACCCTCACCTGTGCCCTAAGACTTGCCGTTCCCTAACCCTAACCCTAGTACGGAACGGAAACACACCACCAGCCCTACACCTAACACCCAAGCCATAGCCTACTCCTGGCCTGTACGCTGGCACTGACCCATGCGTCAGCACGTAGCCTGACCCTCCCACGTTTCCGTACCCTCACCTGTGCCCTAAGCCTTGCCGTTCCCTATCCCTAACCCTAGACCAGAACAGAAACCCACCACCAGCCATACACCTTTCTCTACGACGTAGCCTACTCCTGGCCCATACGCTGGCATTGACACGTGCTTTAGCACGTAGCCTGAACCTCCAACTTTTCTGTACCCTCACCTGTGCCCTAAGCCTTGCCGTTCCCTAACACTAACCCTAGCCTGGAATGGAAACAAACCACCAGCCCTAGACCTTACCCACCCCGTAGCCTACTCCTTGCCCGTACGCTGGCACTGACCCGTGTGTCAGCACGTAGCCTGACCCTCCCACGTTTCCGTTCCCTCACCTGTGCCCTAAGCCTTGCCGTTCCCTAACCCTAACCGTACCCCGCAATGAAAACCCACCAACAGCCCTACACGTTACCCTACACCGTAGCCTACTCCTGGCCCGTACGCTGGCACTGACCCATGCATCAGTACGTAGCCTGACCCTCCCACGTTTCCTTACCCTCACCTGTGCCCTAAGCCTTGACGTTCCCTAAACCTAACCCTAGCCAGGAACGGAAACCCACCACCATCCCTAGACATTACCCTACGCCGTAGCGTACTCCTGGCCTGTACGCTGGCACTGACACGTGCGTCATCACGTAGCCTGACACTCCCACGTTTCCGTACCCTTACCTGTGTCCTAAGCCTTGCCGTTCCCTCACCCTAACCCTAGCGAGGAACGGAAACCCACCACCAGCCCTAAAACTTACCCTATGCTGTAGCCTACACCTGGCCCGTACGCGGGCACTGACCCATGTGTCAGCACGTAGCCTGACCCTCCCACGTTTCTGTACCCTCACCTGTGCCCTAAGCCTTGCCGTTCTCTAACCCTAACCCTACCCCGGAATGGAAAGCCACCACCAGCCCTATAGCTTAGCCACAAGCCGTAGCCTACTCCTGACCCGTACGCTGGCACAGACCCGTGCGTCAGCACGTAGCCTGACCCTCCCTCGTTTCCGTACCCTCACCTGTGCCCTAAGCCTTGCCGTTCCCTAACCCTAACCCTAGCCCGGAACGGAAACCCACCACCAGCCCTACACCTTACCCTACGCCGTAGCCTACTCCTGGCCCGTACGCTGGCACTGACACGTGCGTCAGCATGTAGCCTGACCCTCCCACGTTTCCGTACCCTCACCTGTGCCCTAAGCCTTGCCGTTCCCTAACCCTAACCCTAGCCCGGAACGGAAACCCACCACCAGGCCTACACGTTACCCCCAAGCCGTAGCCTACTCCTGGCCCGTATGCTGGCACTGACACGTGCGTCACCACATAGCCTGACCCTCCCACGTTTCTGTAACCTCACCTGTGCCCTAAGCCTTGCCTTACCCTAACCCTAACCCTAGTCCGGAACGGAAACCCACCACGAACCCTACAGCTTACCCTACGCCGTAGCCTACTCCTGGCCTGTACACTGACACTGACCCGTGTGTCAGCACGTAGCCTGACCCTCCCACGTTTCCGTACACTCACCTGTGCCCTAAGCCTTGACGTTCCCTTACCCTAACCCTAGCCCGGAACAGAAACCCACCACCAGCCGTAGACATTACCCTCCGGCGTAGCCTACTGCTGGCCCGTACGCTGGCACTGACACGTGCATCAGCACGTAGCCTGACCTTCCCACATTTCCGTAACCTCACTTGTGCCCTAAGCCTTGCCGTTCCCTTACCCTAACGCTAGTACGGAACGGAAAACCACCACCAGCCCTACACCTAACCTCCACGCCATAGCCTACTCATGGCCCATACGCTGGCACTGACCCGTGCGTCAGCATGTAGCCTCACCCTCCCACGTTTCCGTACCCTCACCTGTGCCCTAAGCCTTGCCGTTCCCTAACCCTAACCCTAGCCCGGAACGGAAACCCACCACCAGCCCTACACCTAACCCCCAAGCCGTAGCCTACTCCTGGCCGGTACGCTGGCACTGACACGTGCGTCACCACGTAGCCTGACCCTCCCACGTTTCAGTACCCTAAACTGTGCCCTAAGACTTGCTGTTCCCTAACCCTAACCCTAGCCCGGAAGGGAAACCCAGCACCAGCCCTACACTTTACCCTACGCCGTAGCCTACTCCTGGCCCGTACGCTGGCACTGACACGTGCATCAGCACGTAGCCTGACCCTCCCACGTTTCCGTAACCTCAACTGTGCCCTAAGCCTTGCCGTTCCCTAACCCTAACCCTAGCCCGGAACGGAATCCCACCACCAGCCCTACAACTTACCCCCAAGCCGTAGCCTACTCCTGGCCCGTACGCTGGCACTGACCCGTGCATTAGCACGTAGCCTGAAACTCCCACCTTTCCGTACCCTCACCTGTGCCCTAAGCCTTGCCGTTCCCTAACCCTAACCCCAGCCCGGAACGGAATCCCACCACAAGCCCTAAACCTTTCCCTACGCCGTAGCCTATTCCTGGATCGTACGCAGGCACTGACACTTTCATTGGCACGTAGCCTGACCCTCCCACGTTTCTGTACCCTCACCTGTGCCCTAAGCATTGCCGTTCACTAACCCTAACCCTAGCCCGGAACGGAAACCCACCACCACCCCTACAACTTACCCCCAAGCCGTAGCCTACTCCTGGCCGGTACGCTGGCACTGACACGTGCGTCAGCATGTAGCCTGACCCTCACACGTTTCCGTACCCTCACCTGTGCCCTAAGCCTTGCCGTTCCCTAACCCTAACCTTAGCCCGGAACAGAAACCCACCACCAGCCCTACACTATACCCTACGCCGTAGCCTACTCCTGGCCCGTACGCTGGCACTGACCCGGGAGTCAGCACGTAGACTGACCCTCCCACGTTTCCGTACCCTCACCTGTGCTCTAAGCCTTGCCGTTCCCTCACCCTAACCCTAGCCAAGAACGGAAACCCACCAGCAGCCCTAAACCTTACCCTACACCGTAGCCTACTCCTGGCCGGTACGCTGGCACTGACCCGTGCGTCAACACGTAGCCTGACCCTCCCACGTTTCCGTACCCTCACCTGTGCCCTAAGCCTTGCTGTTCCCTAACACTAACCCTAGCCTGGAACGGAAACCCACCACCAGCCCTACACCTTACCCCCAAAATGCAGCCTACTCCTGGTCCATACGCTGGCACTGACCCGTGCGTCAGAACATATCCTGACCCTGCGACATTGCCGTACCCTCAACTGTGCCCTAAACCTTGCCGTTCCCTAACCCTAACCCTAGCCCTGAATGGAAACCCACCAGCAGCCCTGCAGCTAAACCCCAAGCCGTAGCCTACTCCTGGCCGGTACGCTTGCACTGACACGTGCGTCAGCACGTAGCCTGACCCTCCCATGTTTCTTTACCTTCACCTGTGCCTTAAGCCTTGCCGTTTCCTAACCCTAACCCTAGCCCGGAACGGAAACCCACCATCAGCCCTTCACTTTACCCTACGCCGTAGCCTACTCCTGGCCCGTATGCTGGCACTGACCCGTGCGTCAGCACGTTGCCTGACCATCCCACGTTTCCGTACCCTCACCTGTGCCCTAAGCCTTGGTGTTCCCTCACCCTAACCCTAACCCGGAACGGAAACCCACCACCAGCCCTACACCTTACCCTACGCCGTAGCCTACTCCTGGCCCGTACGCTGGCACTGACCCGTGCGTCAGCACGTAGCCTGACCCTCCAACTTTTCTGTACCCTCACCTGTGCCCTAAGCCTTGCCGTTCCCTAACACTAACCCTAGCCCAAAATGGAAACCCACTACCAGCCCTAAACCTTACCCTACGCCGTAGCCTACTCCTGGTCCATACGGTGACACTGACACTTGCGTCAGCACGAAGCCTGACCCTCCCACGTTTCGTACCCTCACCTGTGCCCTAAGCCTTGCTGTTCCCTTACCATAACCCTAGCCCGGAACGGAAACCCACCACCAGCCCTACACCTTACCGTATGCCATAGCCTACTCGTGGCCCGTAAGCTGGCACTGACACGTGCGTCAGCATGTAGCCTGACCCTCCCACGTTTCTGTACACTCACCTGTGCCCTAATCCTTGCTGTTCCCTATCCCTAACCCTAGCCCGAAACGGAAAGCCACCACCAGCCCTACACCTTACCCTACGCCGAAGCCTAATCCTGGCCCTAATGCTGGCACTGACCCGTGCGTCATCATGTAGCCTGACCCTCCCACGTTTCCGTACCCTCACCTGTGCCCTAAGCCTTGCAGTTCCCTAACCCTAACCCTAGCCCGGAACGGAAACTCACCACCAGCCCTAAACTTTACCCCCAAGCTGAAGCCTACTGCTGGCCCTTACGCTGGCACTGACACGTGTGTGAGCCTGAACCTCCCACGTTTCCGTACCCTCACCTGGGCCCTAAGCCTTGCAGTTCCCTAACCCTAACCCTAGCCCGGAATGGAAAACCACGACCAGCCCTAAACCATACCCTACGCCATACCCTACTCCTGGCCCATACGCTGGCACTGACCCGTGAATCAGCACGTAGCCTGACCCTCCCACGTTTCCGTACCCTCACCAGTGTCCTAAGCCTTGCAGTTCCCTCACCCTAACCCTAGCCCGGAATGGAAACCCACCACCAGCCCTACATCTAACCCTATGCCGTAGCCTACTCCTGGCCCGTACGCTGGCACTGACCTGTGCGTCAGCACGAAGCCTGACCTTCCCATATTTCCGCAACCTCATCTGTGCCCTAAGCCTTGACGTTCCCTAACACTAACCCTAACCCGGAACGGAAACCCACCACCAGCCCTACAACTTACCCCCAAGCCGTAGCCTATTCCTGTCCCGTACGCTGGCACTGACCCGTGCATCAGCACGTAGCCTGACCCTCCCACGTTTCCGTACCTTCACCTGTGCCCTAAGCCTTGCGGTTCCCTAACCCTAACCCTAGCCCGGAAAGGAAACCCACCACCAGCCCTACACCTTATCCTACACTGTAGCCTACTCCGGGCCCGTACGCTGGCACTGACCCGTGCGTCAGCACGTAGCCTGACCCTCCCACGTTTCCGGAGCCTCACCTGTGCCCTAAGACTTGACGTTCCCTAACTCTAACCATAGCCCGGAACGGAAACACACCACCAGCCCTACACCTTACCCCCAAGCCATAGCCTTCTCCTGGCCCGTACGCTGGCACTGATGCGTGCGTCAGCACGTAGCAATGAAACTCCCACGTTTCTGTACCCTCAAGTGTGCCCTAAGCCTTGCGGTTCCCTAACCCTAACCCTAGCCCAGAAGGGAAACCCACCACCAACACTACACCTTACCCTACGCCGTAGCCTACTCCTGGCCCGTACGCGGGCACTGACCCGTGCATTCAGCAGGTAGCCTGACCCTCCCACGTTTCCGTACCCTCACCTGTGCCCTAAGCCTTGCCATTACCTAACCCTAACCCTAGCCCAGAACAGAAACCCATCACCAGCCTAAAACTTACCCACAACCTATAGCCTACTCCTGGCCCTTACGCTGGCACTGACCCGTGCATCAGCACGGAGCCTGACCTTCCCTCGTTTCTGTACCCTCACGTGGGCCCTAAGCCTTGCCGTTCCCTAACCCTAACCCTAGACTGGAACGGAAACCAACCACCAGCCCTACAACTTACCCCCAAGCCGTAGCCTACTCCTGGCCCGTACGCTGGCACTGACATGTGCGTCAGCACGTAGCCTGACCCTCCCACGTTTCCGTACCATCACCTGTGCCCTAAGCCTTGCCGTTCCCTAACCCTAACCCTAGACCGGAATGGAAACACACCACCAGCCCTATACCTAACCCCCAAGCCGTAGCCTACTCCTGGCCCGTACGCGGGCACTGACCTGTGCTTCAGCACATAGCCTAACCCTCCCATGTTACTCTACCCTCACCTGTGCCCTAAGCCTTGCCGTTCCCTTATCCTAACCCTAGCCCCGAACGGAAAACCACCACCAGCCCTACACTCTACCCTACGCTGTAGCCTACTCCTGGCCCGTACGCTGGCACTGAGCCGTGCGTCAGCACGTAGCCTGACCCTCCCACGTTTCCGTACCATCACCTGTGCCCTAAGCCTTGCCGTTCCTTAACCCTAACCCTAGCCCATCACGGAAACCCACCACCAGCCCCACACATTACCCTACGCCGTAGCCTAATCCTGGCCCGTACGCTGGCACTGACCCGTGCGTCAGCACGTAGCCGGAACCTCACACGTTTCCGTACCCTCACCTGTGCCCTAAGCCTTGCCGTTCCCTAACCCTAACCCTAGTCCGGAACGGAAACCCACCACCAGCCCTACAGCTTGCCCCCAAGCCATAGCCTACTCGTGGCCCATACGCTGGCACTGACCGGTATGTCAGCATATAGCCTGACGAGGCACACCATGGGAGGGCGGGCCGGAAGGGTAAGGCTACCCAGGTCAGCTAATCCACAACCCTCAGGGAATCACATTGGTGAAAATGGACCTCGCTAAAGCAGAATAGAAGCCAACGGAAAAAAGGACACGGTGCCATTTGCAGCACCGTAGATGAGTCTAGAAGTAATCACGTGACATGTAGTAAGTCAGAAAGTGAAAGACACATATCATATCGTATCACTTATAGGTGTTACCTAAAAATGGATACCAGGGCAGATATTTCCACGGAGAAGGGCAATCACAGATTCATTAAACAAACTTATGGTTCACCAATGGAAAGGTGTGAGGATTGGTTTCATTACGATATCGGGGTTAACACACATATACAAACACAGGTGACATATATAATCACCAAAGACCTACAGAATACCAAGAGAGGACTACTCAACATTCTGTCATAACGTACATGGGAAAAGGATCCCAGGAAGAACAGTCATCTGTATATGTGTAAAAGAACCACATCTTCCACACCTACAACAAGCCAAACATTGTAATCAAACTTGCTGTAATAAAAAATAATAAATTAAATTAAAAACACAAACAAGAAATAGTGAGACAAACTTGAGGGGCTTTCTCCTGGCACATTCCATTCTAAATTCCAATCTAGAACACCACTTCCACTGAGGCTCTCTTGCCCTAGTAACCAGATTTGGTAAGGGTGAACTGCTGCCAACTTGTGGCCGTTTCACACAACAGCAGCTTTAATCCCAGCACTAATGGTCAGTTGATATTCAGAATCATTGCAGGCCTGTAAATGACACCTGCCCTGAAAACAAATCCTGGGGTCACATATCGACCAAAAAATTCAAAGGACGTCCATATTTCAAAACGACCGTTTCAAAAGGCATATTTTACGCACATTAGTGTTCTGCTTCTTTTCCTTTCTTTCCTTTTTTGTTAAAAAAAAACGGGAATGGAAAAAGGCATCCCTCAGAATGGGCGAAAATCGTTGCAAACGAATCAATGGACAGAGGTTTAATCTCCAATATATATAAACAGCTCATGCAGCTTAATATTAAAAAAAACAACAACCCAATACAAAAATGGGCAGAAGATCTAAAGAGACATTTCTTCAAAGAAGACACAGAGATGGCCAAGACGCACATGAAAAGCTGCTCAACAGCACTAATTATTAGAGAAATGCAAATCAAAACTACAATGAGGTAACACCTCACACCTGTTAGAATCGGCATCATCAGAAAATCTACAAACAACAAATTCTGGGGAGGGTGTGGACAAAAGGAGCCCTCTTCCACTATTGGTGGGAATGTAACTTGATACAGTCACTATGGAGAACAGTATGCAGTTTCCTTAAAAAAAAACTAGAAATAGAATTACCATCTGATCCAGCAATCCCACTTCTGGGCATATACCCAGAGAAAACCGTAAATCAAAAAGGCACATTCACCACAATGTTCATTGCAGCACTATTTACAATAGCCAGGTAATGGAAGCAACCTAAATGCCCACAGACAGATGAATGGATAAAGATGTGGTACATATATAAAATGGAATATTACTCCGCCATAAAAAGGAATGAAACTGGGTCATTTGTAGAGACATAGATGGATCGAGAGACTGTCATACAGAATGAAGTAAGTCAGAAAGAGGAAAACAAATATTGTATATAAATGCATATATGTGGAGCCTAAAAAATGGTACAGATGAACTGGTTTGCAGGGAAGAAATAGAGACACAGAGGTAGAGAACAAACGGATGGACACCAAGTGTGGGAAGCCATGGGGTGGTGGTGGTGGGATGAGTTGGGAGATTGGGATTGACCTGAATACATATATATGCATAAAATACATAACTAATAATAACGTGCAGTATAAAAGAAATAAATAAAATTAAATTTCAAAATTTTACAAAATAAAATAAAAAAATAAAACAGAGAAAAGTTCTTCCCGTCACACAGATGTATTTATAGGAATGAATTATTTCCATGCTTATATCTATAAATACATAAAAGAGGAATAAAATCTAACTTGAACCATAAAAGAAAAAAAAAACTGAACCCACGAGTTATACAGAGAAAAACCCTATCAGGGCAATTGCTCCAGTGGTAAACAATTCTGAAATTGGTCAGAGGTGGGGAACCATCTCCCATACAGCCAGCAACCCACCCCCCACGCAAGGAGCGTCCTCATTGCAAAGCTGGGGGACCGTGCCGAGGCATCTGTGAGGAAACGTGAGCTGAGCCCCAGGCCAGCTGCTGCTGAACTGTTCCCAACCTTTCCAGGTAAAACACCTGAATATGTACAAGGGCTTGAAAGCCTAGAGGAAGGACCCTGGAGCCACACCAGCGACAGCACGCAGGCCAACTTGGTGCCTGCAGGGCAGCCAGGGTGGTCCTGGCCCCGGGCGCTCTTCTAGAAGCTTTCCATTGCCCTTCCTGAGATACCCCTCCTGTCCCGGCTCCCACTGCTTTTTTCCTTTCTCATCTCTGTCCGCAGAGAAATTCCAGCAGAAGGTATGGGTGACACATCCTCTTCTTTACAGGCGGCTTCCTGGCAACTCCTGCAGAAAGGCCAGCAGAACCCCACTCACACCGGGCCACCCACAAAGCTGTGGCACCTCTCTCCCTCCCACGAGCACAGCCCCGAGACTGCTGATGGGGCAGAGAATATGGAGTCAGGCACAGCTTCAGGGGCTATTGCTGCCTGGAGCTCTGTTTATATTGACCTCAATGAGGCACACCTGGGGAGGGCGGGCCGGCAGGGTAAGGCTGCCCAGGTCAGCTAATCCACAACCCTCAGGGAATCACATTGTTGAAAATGGACCTCGCTAAGGCAGAAGAGGAGCCAAGGAAAAAAAGGACACCATGCCATTTGCAGCCCCGTAGATGAGTCTAGAAGTAATCACGTGACCTGTAGTAAGTCAGAAAGTGAAAGACACATATCATATCATATCACTTATAGGTGTTACCTAAAAATGGATACCAGGGCAGATATTTCCACGGAGAAGGGCAATCACAGATTCATTAAACAAACTTATGGTTCACCAATGGAAACGTGTGAGGATTGGTTTTATTACGATATCGGCGTTAACACACATATACAAACACAGGTGACATATATAATCACCAAAGACCTACAGAATACCAAGAGAGGACTACTCAACTCTGTCATAACGTACATGGGAAAAGGATCCCAGGAAGAACAGACATCTGTATATGTGTAAAAGAACCACATCTTCCACACCTACAACAAGCCAAACATTGTAATCAAACTTGCTGTAATAAAAAATATAAAAAATTAAATTAAAAACACGAACAAGAAGTAGTGAGACAAACTTGAGGGGCTTTCTCCTGGCACATTCCATTCTAAATTCCAATCTAGAACACCACTTCCACTGAGGCTCTCTTGCCCTAGTAACCAGATTTGGTAAGGGAGAACTGCAGCCACCTTGTGGCCGTTTCACACAACAGCAGCTTTAATCCCAGTGCTAATGGTCAGTTGATATTCAAAATCATTGCAGGCCTGTAAATGACACCTGCCCTGAAAACAAATCCTGGGGTCACATATCGACCAAAAAATTCAAAGCACGTCCATATTTCAAAAAGACCATTTCAAAAGGCATATTTTACGCACATTAGTGTTCTGCTTCTTTTCCTTTCTTTCCTTTTTTGTTAAAAAACACGGGAATGGAAAAAGGCATCCCTCAGAATGGGCGAAAATCGTTGCAAACGAATCAATGGACAGAGGTTTAATCTCCAATATATATAAACAGCTCATGCAGCTTAATATTAAAAAAAAACAAACAACCCAATACAAAAATGGGCAGAAAATCTAAAGAGACGTTTCTTCAAAGGAGACACAGAGATGGCCAAGACGCACATGAAAAGCTGCTCAACAGCAGTAATTATTAGAGAAATGCAAATCAAAACTACAATGAGGTATCACCTCACACCTGTTAGAATCGGCATCATCAGAAAATCTACAAACAACAAATTCTAGGGAGGGTGTGGACAAAAGGAGCCCTCTTCCACTATTGGTGGGAATGTAACTTGATACAGTCACTATGGAGAACAGTATGGAGTTTCCTTAAAAAAACTAGAAATAGAATTACCATCTGATCCAGCAATCCCACTTCTGGGCATATACCCAGAGAAAACCGTAAATCAAAAAGGCACATTCACCACAATGTTCATTGCAGCACTATTTACAATAGCCAGGTAATGGAAGCAACCTAAATGCCCACAGACAGATGAATGGATAAAGATGTGGTACATATATAAAATGGAATATTACTCGGCCATAAAAAGGAATGAAACTGGGTCATTTGTAGAGACATCGATGGATCGAGAGTCTGTCATACAGAATGAAGTAAGTCAGAAAGAGGAAAACAAATATTGTATATTAATGCATATATGTGGAAGCTAAAAAAATGGTACAGATGAACTGGTTTGCAGGGAAGAAATAGAGACACAGAGGTAGAGAACAAACGTATGGACACCAAGTGTGGGAAACCATGGGGTGGTGGTGGTGGGATGAGTTGGGAGATTTGGATTGACCTGTATACATATATATGCATAAAATACATAACTAATAAAAACCTGCTGTATAAAAACATAAATAAAATTATATTTCAAAATTTCAAAAAAAATAGAATTTAACAATAAAACAGAAAAAAATTTCTTGTGTCACACAGATGTATTTATAGGAATGACTTATTACAATGCTTATATCTATAAATACATAAAAGAGGAATAAAATCTAACTTGAACCATAAAAGAAAAAAAAAACTGAACCCACGAGTTATACAGAGGAAAACCCTATCAGGGCACAATTGCTCCAGCGGTAAACAATTCTGAAATTGGTCAGAGGTGGGTAACCATCTCCCATACAGCCAGCAACCCACCCCCCACACAAGGAGCGTCCTCATTGCAAAGCTGGGGGACCGTGCCGAGGCATCTGTGAGTAAACGTGAGCTGAGCCCCAGGCCAGCTGCTGCTGAACTGTTCCCACCCTTTCCAGGTAAAACACCTGAATATGTACAAGGGCTTGAAAGCCTAGAGGAAGGACCGTGGAGCCACACCAGCGACAGCACGCAGGCCAACTTGGTGCCTGCAGGCCAGCCAGGGTGGTCCTGGACCCGGGCGCTCCTCCAGAAGCTTTCCATTGCCCTGCGTGAGATTCCCCTCCTGTCCCGGCCCCCACTGCTTTTTTCCTTCCTCACCTCTGTCCGGAGAGAAATTCCAGCGGAAGGTATGGGTGACACATCCTCTTCTTTACAGGCGGCAGCCTGGCAACTCCTGCAAAAAGGCCAGCAGAACCCCACTCAAACCGGGCCACCCACAAAGCTGTGGCCCCTCAATCCCTCCCCCCAGCACAGCCCCGAGACTGCTGACGGGGCAGAGAATATGGAGTCAGGCACAGCTTCAGGGGCTATTGCTGCCTGGAGCTCTGTTTATATTGACCTCAACGAGGCACACCTGGGGAGGGCGGGCCGGCAGGGTAAGGCTGCCCAGGTCAGCTAATCCACAACCCTCAGGGAATCACATTGTTGAAAATGGACCCCGCTAAGGCAGAAGAGATACCAAGGAAAAAAAGGACACAATGCCATTTGCAGCACCGTAGATGAGTCTAGAAGTAATCACGTGACTTGTAGTAAGTCAGAAAGTGAAAGACACATATCATATCATATCACTTATAGGTGTTACCTAAAAATGGATACCAGGGCAGATATTTCCATGGAGAAGGGCAATCACAGATTCATTAAACAAACTTATGGTTCACCAATGGAAAGGTGTGAGGATTGGTTTCATTACGATATCGGGGTTAACAGACATATACAAACACAGGTGACATATATAATCACCAAAGACCTACAGAATACCAAGAGAGGACTACTCAACATTCTGTCATAACGTACATGGGAAAAGGATCCCAGGAAGAACAGTCATCTGTATATGTGTAAAAGAACCACATCTTCCACACCTACAACAAGCCAAACATTGTAATCAAACTTGCTGTAATAAAAAATAAAAAATTAAATTAAAAACACGAACAAGAAGTAGTGAGACAAACGTGAGGGGCTTTCTCCTGGCACATTCCATTCTAAACTCCAATCTAGAACACCACTTCCACTGAGGCTCTCTTGCCCTAGTAACCAGATTTGGTAAGGGTGAACTGCTGCCACCTTGTGGCCGTTTCACACAACAGCAGCTTTAATCCCAGCGCTAATGGTCAGTTGATATTCAAAATCATTGCAGGCCTGTAAATGACACCTGCCCTGAAAACAAATCCTGGGTCACATATCGACCAAAAAATTCAAAGGACGTCCATATTTCAAAACGACCGTTTCAAAAGGCATAGTTTACGCACATCAGTGTTCTGCTTCTTTTCCTTTCTTTCCATTTTTGTTAAAAAACACGGGAATGGAAAAAGGCATCCCTCAGAATGGGCGAAAATCGTTGCAGACGAATCAATGGACAGAGGTTTAATCTCCAATATATATAAACAGCTCATGCAGCTTAATATTAAAAAAAACAAACCACCCAAAAAAAAATGGGCAGAAGATCTAAAGAGACGTTTCTTCAAAGGAGACACAGAGATGGCCAAGACGCACATGAAAAGCTGCTCAACAGCACTAATTATTAGAGAAATGCAAATCAAAACTACAATGAGGTATCACCTCACACCTGTTAGAATCGGCATCATCAGGAAATCTACAAACAACCAATTCTGGGGAGGGTGTGGACAAAAGGAGCCCTCTTCCACTATTGGTGGGAATGTAAATTGATACAGTCACTATGGAGAACAGTATGGAGTTTCCTTAAAAAAATTAGAAATAGAATTACCATCTGATCCAGGAATCCCACTTCTGGGCATATACCCAGAGAAAACCGTATTTCAAAAAGGCACATTCACCACAATGTTCGTTGCAGCACTATTTAAAATAGCCAGGTAATGGAAGCAACCTAAATGCCCACAGACAGATGAATGGATAAAGATGTGGTACATATATAAAATGGAATATTACTCGGCCATAAAAAGGAATGAAACTGGGTCATTTGTAGAGACATCGATGGATCGAGAGTCTGTCATACAGAATGAAGTAAGTCAGAAAGAGGAAAACAAATATTGTATATTAATGCATATATGTGGAAGCTAAAAAAATGGTACAGATGAACTGGTTTGCAGGGAAGAAATAGAGACACAGAGGTAGAGAACAAACGTATGGACACCAAGTGTGGGAAACCATGGGGTGGTGGTGGTGGGATGAGTTTGGAGATTTGGATTGACCTGTATACATATATATGCATAATATACATAACTAATAAAAACCTGCTGTATAAAAACATAATTAAAATTATATTTCAAAATTTAAAAAAAATAGAATTTAACAATAAAACAGAAAAAATTTCTTCTGTCACACAGATGTATTTATAGGAATGAATTATTACAATGCTTATATCTATAAATACATAAAAGAGGAATAAAATCTAACTTGAACCATAAAAGAAAAAAAAAACTGAACCCACGAGTTATACAGAGGAAAACCCTATCAGGGCACAATTGCTCCAGCGGTAAACAATTCTGAAATTGGTCAGAGGTGGGGAACCATCTCCCATACAGCCAGCAACCCACCCAACACGCAAGGAGCGTCCTCATTGAAAAGCTGGAGGACCGTGCCAAGGCATCTGTGAGTAATCGTGAGCTGAGCCCCAGGCCAGCTGCTGCTGAACTGTCCCCACCCTTTCCAGGTAAAATACCTGAATATATACAAGGGCTTGAAAGCCTAGAGGAAGGACCGTGGAGCCACACCAGCGACAGCACGCAGGCCAACTTGGTGCCTGCAGGCCAGCCAGGGTGGTCCTGGACCCTGGCGCTCTTCCAGAAGCTTTCCATTGCCCTGCGTGAGATTCCCCTCCTGTCCCGGCCCCCACTGCTTTTTTCCTTCCTCACCTCTGTCCGGAGAGAAATTCCAGCGGAAGGTATGGGTGACACATCCTCTTCTTTACAGGCGGCAGCCTGGCAACTCCTGCAAAAAGGCCAGCAGAACCCCACTCAAACCGGGCCACCCACAAAGCTGTGGCCCCTCACTCCCTCCCACCAGCACAGCCCCGAGACTGCTGACGGGGCAGAGAATATGGAGTCAGGCACAGCTTCAGGGGCTATTGCTGCCTGGAGCTCTGTTTATATTGACCTCAACGAGGCACACCTGGGGAGGGCGGGCCGGCAGGGTAAGGCTGCCCAGGTCAGCTAATCCACAACCCTCAGGGAATCACATTGTTGAAAATGGACCCCGCTAATGCAGAAGAGTTGCCAAGGAAAAAAAGGTCACAATGCCATTTGCAGCACCGTAGATGAGTCTAGAAGTAATCACGTGACTTGTAGTAAGTCAGAAAGTGAAAGACACATATCATATCATATCACTTATAGGTGTTACCTAAAAATGGATACCAGGGCAGATATTTCCACGGAGAAGGGCAATCACAGATTCATTAAACAAACTTATGGTTCACCAATGGAAAGGTGTGAGGATTGGTTTCATTACGATATCGGGGTTAACAGACATATACAAACACAGGTGACATATATAATCACCAAAGACCTACAGAATACCAAGAGAGGACTACTCAACATTCTGTCATAACGTACATGGGAAAAGGATCCCAGGAAGAACAGTCATCTGTATATGTGTAAAAGAACCACATCTTCCACACCTACAACAAGCCAAACATTGTAATCAAACTTGCTGTAATAAAAAATAAAAAATTAAATTAAAAACACGAACAAGAAGTAGTGAGACAAACGTGAGGGGCTTTCTCCTGGCACATTCCATTCTAAACTCCAATCTAGAACACCACTTCCACTGAGGCTCTCTTGCCCTAGTAACCAGATTTGGTAAGGGTGAACTGCTGCCACCTTGTGGCCGTTTCACACAACAGCAGCTTTAATCCCAGCGCTAATGGTCAGTTGATATTCAAAATCATTGCAGGCCTGTAAATGACACCTGCCCTGAAAACAAATCCTGGGTCACATATCGACCAAAAAATTCAAAGGACGTCCATATTTCAAAACGACCGTTTCAAAAGGCATATTTTACGCACATCAGTGTTCTGCTTCTTTTACTTTCTTTCCTTTTTTGTTAAAAAACACGGGAATGGAAAAAGGCATCCCTCAGAATGGGCGAAAATCGTTGCGGATGAATTAATGGACAGAGGTTTAATCTCCAATATATATAAACAGCTCATGCAGCTTAATATTAAAAAATTAACAACCCCAAAAAAATGGGAAGAAGATCTAAAGGGACGTTTCTTCAAAGGAGACACAGAGATGGCCAAGACACACATGAAAAGCTGCTCAACAGCTCTAATTATTAGAGAAATGCAAATCAAAACTACAATGAGGTATCACCTCACACCTGTTAGAATCGGCATCATCAGGAAATCTACAAACAACCAATTCTGGGGAGGGTGTGGACAAAAGGAGCCCTCTTCCACTATTGGTGGGAATGTAAATTGATACAGTCACTATGGAGAACAGTATGGAGTTTCCTTTAAAAATCTAGAAATAGAATTACCATCTGATCCAGCAATCCCACTTCTGGGCATATACCCAGAGAAAACCGTATTTCAAAAAGGCACATTCACCACAATGTTCGTTGCAGCACTATTTACAATAGCCAGGTAATGGAAGCAACCTAAATGCCCACAGACAGATGAATGGATAAAGATGTGGTACATATATAAAATGGAATATTACTCGGCCATAAAAAGGAATGAAACTGGGTCATTTGTAGAGACATCGATGGATCGAGAGACTGTCATACAGAATGAAGTAAGTCAGAAAGAGGAAAACAAATATTGTATATTAATGCATATATGTGGAGCCTAAAAATGGTACAGATGAACTGGTTTGCAGGGAAGAAATAGAGACACAGAGGTAGAGAACAAACGTATGGACACCAAGTGTGGGAAGCCATGGGGTGGTGGTGGTGGGATGAGTTGGGAGTTTGGGATTGACCTGTATACATGTATATGCATAAAATTCATAACTAATAATAACGTGCTCTTTAAAAAAATAAATAAAATTAAATTTCAAAATTTTAAAAAATAAAATTTAAAAATAAAACAGAAAAAATTTCTTCCCGTCACACAGATGTATTTATAGGAATGAATTATTTTCATGCTTATATCTATAAATACATAAAAGAGGAATAATATCTAACTTGAACCATAAAAGAAAAAAAAAGTGAACCCACGAGTTATACAGAGGAAATCCCTATCACGGCACTTGCTCCAACGGTAAACAATTCTGAAATTGGTCAGAGGTGGGGAACCATCTCCCATACAGCCAGCAACCCACCCCCCACGCTAGGAGCGTCCTCATTGCAAAGCTGGGGGACCGTGCCGAGGCATCTGTGAGTAAACGTGAGCTGAGCCCCAGGCCAGCTGCTGCTGAACTGTCCCCACCCTTTCCAGGTAAAACACCTGTATATGTACAAGGGCTTGAAAGCCTAGAGGAAGGACCGTGGAGCCACACCAGCGACAGCACGCAGGCCAACTTGGTGCCTGCAGGCCAGCCAGGGTGGTCCTGGACCCTGGCACTCTTCCAGAAGCTTTCCATTGCCCTGCCTGAGATACCCCTCCTGTCCCGGCCCCCACTGCTTTTTTCCTTCCTCACCTCTGTCTGGAGAGAAATTCCAGCGGAAGGTATGGTTCACACATCCTCTTCTTTACAGGTGGCAGCCTGGCAACTCCTGCAGAAAGGCCAGCAGAACCCCACTCACACCGGGCCACCCACAAAGCTGTGGCCCCTCACTCCCTCCCACCAGCACAGCCCCGAGACTGCTGACGGGGCAGAGAATATGGAGTCAGGCACAGCTTCAGGGGCTATTGCTCCCTGGAGCTCTGTTTATATTGACCTCAACGAGGCACAGCTGGGGAGGGCGGGCCGGCAGTGTAAGGCTGCCCAGGTCAGCTAATCCACAACCCTCAGGGAATCACATTGTTGAAAATGGACCCCGCTAAGGCAGAAGAGTTGCCAAGGAAAAAAAGGTCACAATGCCATTTGCAGCACCGTAGATGAGTCTAGAAGTAATCACGTGACTTGTAGTAAGTCAGAAAGTGAAAGACACATATCATATCATATCACTTATAGGTGTTACCTAAAAATGGATACCAGGGCAGATATTTCCACGGAGAAGGGCAAGCACAGATTCATTAAACAAACTTATGGTTCACCAATGGAAAGGTGTGAGGATTGGTTTCATTACGATATCGGGGTTAACAGACATATACAAACACAGGTGACATATATAATCACCAAAGACCTACAGAATACCAAGAGAGGACTACTCAACATTCTGTCATAACGTACATGGGAAAAGGATCCCAGGAAGAACAGTCATCTGTATATGTGTAAAAGAACCACATCTTCCACACCTACAACAAGCCAAACATTGTAATCAAACTTGCTGTAATAAAAAATAAAAAATTAAATTAAAAACACGAACAAGAAGTAGTGAGACAAACGTGAGGGGCTTTCTCCTGGCACATTCCATTCTAAACTCCAATCTAGAACACCACTTCCACTGAGGCTCTCTTGCCCTAGTAACCAGATTTGGTAAGGGTGAACTGCTGCCACCTTGTGGCCGTTTCACACAACAGCAGCTTTAATCCCAGCGCTAATGGTCAGTTGATATTCAAAATCATTGCAGGCCTGTAAATGACACCTGCCCTGAAAACAAATCCTGGGGTCACATATTGACCAAAAAATTCAAAGGACGTTCATATTTCAAAACGACCATTTCAAAAGGCATATTTTACGCACATCAGTGTTCTGCTTCTTTTCCTTTCTTTCCTTTTTTGTTAAAAAACACGGGAATGGAAAAAGGCATCCCTCAGAATGGGCGAAAATCGTTGCGGATGAATTAATGGACAGAGGTTTAATCTCCAATATATATAAACAGCTCATGCAGCTTAATATTAAAAAATTAACAACCCCAAAAAATGGGAAGTAGATCTAAAGGGACGTTTCTTCAAAGGAGACACAGAGATGGCCAAGACACACATGAAAAGCTGCTCAACAGCACTAATTATTAGAGAAATGCAAATCAAAACTACAATGAGGTATCACCTCACACCTGTTAGAATCGGCATCATCAGAAAATCTACAAACAACCAATTCTGGGGAGGGTGTGGACAAAAGGAGCCCTCTTCCACTATTGGTGGGAATGTAAATTGATACAGTCACTATGGAGAACAGTATGGAGTTTCCTTTAAAAATCTAGAAATAGAATTACCATCTGATCCAGCAATCCCACTTCTGGGCATATACCCAGAGAAAACCGTATTTCAAAAAGGCACATTCACCACAATGTTCGTTGCAGCACTATTTACAATAGCCAGGTAATGGAAGCAACCTAAATGCCCACAGACAGATGAATGGATAAAGATGTGGTACATATATAAAATGGAATATTACTCGGCCATAAAAAGGAATGAAACTGGGTCATTTGTAGAGACATCGATGGATCGAGAGACTGTCATACAGAATGAAGTAAGTCAGAAAGAGGAAAACAAATATTGTATATTAATGCATATATGTGGAGCCTAAAAATGGTACAGATGAACTGGTTTGCAGGGAAGAAATAGAGACACAGAGGTAGAGAACAAACGTATGGACACCAAGTGTGGGAAGCCATGGGGTGGTGGTGGTGGGATGAGTTGGGAGTTTGGGATTGACCTGTATACATGTATATGCATAAAATTCATAACTAATAATAACGTGCTCTTTAAAAAAATAAATAAAATTAAATTTCAAAATTTTAAAAAATAAAATTTAAAAATAAAACAGAAAAAAGTTCTTCCCGTCACACAGATGTATTTATAGGAATGAATTATTTCCATGCTTATATCTATAAATACATAAAAGAGGAATAATATCTAACTTGAACCATAAAAGAAAAAAAAAGTGAACCCACGAGTTATACAGAGGAAATCCCTATCACGGCACTTGCTCCAACGGTAAACAATTCTGAAATTGGTCAGAGGTGGGGAACCATCTCCCATACAGCCAGCAACCCACCCCCCACGCTAGGAGCGTCCTCATTGCAAAGCTGGGGGACCGTGCCGAGGCATCTGTGAGTAAACGTGAGCTGAGTCCCAGGCCAGCTGCTGCTGAACTGTCCCCAACCTTTCCAGGTAAAACACCTGAATATGTACAAGGGCTTGAAAGCCTAGAGGAAGGACCGTGGAGCCACACCAGCGACAGCACGCAGGCCAACTTGGTGCCTGCAGGCCAGCCAGCGTGGTCCTGGACCCTGGCGCTCTTCCAGAAGCTTTCCATTGCCCTGCCTGAGATACCCATCCTGTCCCGGCCCCCACTGCTTTTTTCCTTCCTCACCTCTGTCCGGAGAGAAATTCCAGCGGAAGGTATGGGTGACACATCCTCTTCTTTACAGGTGGCAGCCTGGCAACTCCTGCAGAAAGGCCAGCAGAACCCCACTCACACCGGGCCACCCACAAAGCTGTGGCCCCTCACTCCCTCCCACCAGCACAGCCCCGAGACTGCTGACGGGGCAGAGAATATGGAGTCAGGCACAGCTTCAGGGGCTATTGCTGCCTGGAGCTCTGTTTATATTGACCTCAACGAGGCACAGCTGGGGAGGGCGGGCCGGCAGTGTAAGGCTGCCCAGGTCAGCTAATCCACAACCATCAGGGAATCACACTGTTGAAAATGGACCCCGCTAAGGCAGAAGAGTTGCCAAGGAAAAAAAGGTCACAATGCCATTTGCAGCACCGTAGATGAGTCTAGAAGTAATCACGTGACTTGTAGTAAGTCAGAAAGTGAAAGACACATATCATATCATATCACTTATAGGTGTTACCTAAAAATGGATACCAGGGCAGATATTTCCACGGAGAAGGGCAATCACAGATTCATTAAACAAACTTATGGTTCACCAATGGAAAGGTGTGAGGATTGGTTTCATTACGATATCGGGGTTAACAGACATATACAAACACAGGTGACATATATAATCACCAAAGACCTACAGAATACCAAGAGAGGACTACTCAACATTCTGTCATAACGTACATGGGAAAAGGATCCCAGGAAGAACAGTCATCTGTATATGTGTAAAAGAACCACATCTTCCACACCTACAACAAGCCAAACATTGTAATCAAACTTGCTGTAATAAAAAATAAAAAATTAAATTAAAAACACGAACAAGAAGTAGTGAGACAAACGTGAGGGGCTTTCTCCTGGCACATTCCATTCTAAACTCCAATCTAGAACACCACTTCCACTGAGGCTCTCTTGCCCTAGTAACCAGATTTGGTAAGGGTGAACTGCTGCCACCTTGTGGCCGTTTCACACAACAGCAGCTTTAATCCCAGCGCTAATGGTCAGTTGATATTCAAAATCATTGCAGGCCTGTAAATGACACCTGCCCTGAAAACAAATCCTGGGGTCACATATCGACCAAAAAATTCAAAGGACGTTCATATTTCAAAACGACCATTTCAAAAGGCATATTTTACGCACATTAGTGTTCTGCTTCTTTTCCTTTCTTTCCTTTTTTGTTAAAAAACACGGGAATGGAAAAAGGCATCCCTCAGAATGGGCGAAAATCGTTGCGGATGAATTAATGGACAGAGGTTTAATCTCCAATATATATAAACAGCTCATGCAGCTTAATATTAAAAAATTAACAACCCCAAAAAAATGGGAAGAAGATCTAAAGGGACGTTTCTTCAAAGGAGACACAGAGATGGCCAAGACACACATGAAAAGCTGCTCAACAGCTCTAATTATTAGAGAAATGCAAATCAAAACTACAATGAGGTATCACCTCACACCTGTTAGAATCGGCATCATCAGGAAATCTACAAACAACCAATTCTGGGGAGGGTGTGGACAAAAGGAGCCCTCTTCCAGTATTAGTGGGAATGTAAATTGATACAGTCACTATGGAGAACAGTATGGAGTTTCCTTTAAAAATCTAGAAATAGAATTACCATCTGATCCAGCAATCCCACTTCTGGGCATATACCCAGAGAAAACCGTATTTCAAAAAGGCACATTCACCACAATGTTCGTTGCAGCACTATTTACAATAGCCAGGTAATGGAAGCAACCTAAATGCCCACAGACAGATGAATGGATAAAGATGTGGTACATATATAAAATGGAATATTACTCGGCCATAAAAAGGAATGAAACTGGGTCATTTGTAGAGACATCGATGGATCGAGAGACTGTCATACAGAATGAAGTAAGTCAGAAAGAGGAAAACAAATATTGTATATTAATGCATATATGTGGAGCCTAAAAATGGTACAGATGAACTGGTTTGCAGGGAAGAAATAGAGACACAGAGGTAGAGAACAAACGTATGGACACCAAGTGTGGGAAGCCATGGGGTGGTGGTGGTGGGATGAGTTGGGAGTTTGGGATTGACCTGTATACATGTATATGCATAAAATTCATAACTAATAATAACGTGCGCTTTAAAAAAATAAATAAAATTATTTTTCAAAATTTTAAAAAATAAAATTTAAAAATAAAACAGAAAAAAGTTCTTCCCGTCACACAGATGTATTTATAGGAATGAATTATTTCCATGCTTATATCTATAAATACATAAAAGAGGAATAATATCTAACTTGAACCATAAAAGAAAAAAAAAGTGAACCCACGAGTTATACAGAGGAAATCCCTCTCACGGCACTTGCTCCAACGGTAAACAATTCTGAAATTGGTCAGAGGTGGGGAACCATCTCCCATACAGCCAGCAACCCACCCCCCACGCTAGGAGCGTCCTCATTGCAAAGCTGGGGGACCGTGCCGAGGCCTCTGTGAGTAAACGTGAGCTGAGCCCCAGGCCAGCTGCTGCTGAACTGTCCCCAACCTTTCCAGGTAAAACACCTGAATATGTACAAGGGCTTGAAAGCCTAGAGGAAGGACCGTGGAGCCACACCAGCGACAGCACGCAGGCCAACTTGGTGCCTGCAGGCCAGCCAGGGTGGTCCTGGACCCTGGCGCTCTTCCAGAAGCTTTCCATTGCCCTGCCTGAGATACCCATCCTGTCCCGGCCCCCACTGCTTTTTTCCTTCCTCACCTCTGTCCGGAGAGAAATTCCAGCGGAAGGTATGGGTGACACATCCTCTTCTTTCCAGGTGGCAGCCTGGCAACTCCTGCAGAAAGGCCAGCAGAACCCCACTCACACCGGGCCACCCACAAAGCTGTGGCCCCTCACTCCCTCCCACCAGCACAGCCCCGAGACTGCTGACGGGGCAGAAAATATGGAGTCAGGCACAGCTTCAGGGGCTATTGCTGCCTGGAGCTCTGTTTATATTGACCTCAACGAGGCACAGCTGGGGAGGGCGGGCCGGCAGGCTAAGGCTGCCCAGGTCAGCTAATCCACAACCCTCAGGGAATCACATTGTTGAAAATGGACCCCGCTAAGGCAGAAGAGTTGCCAAGGAAAAAAAGGTCACAATGCCATTTGCAGCACCGTAGATGAGTCTAGAAGTAATCACGTGACTTGTAGTAAGTCAGAAAGTGAAAGACACATATCATATCATATCACTTATAGGTGTTACCTAAAAATGGATACCAGGGCAGATATTTCCACGGAGAAGGGCAATCACAGATTCATTAAACAAACTTATGGTTCACCAATGGAAAGGTGTGAGGATTGGTTTCATTACGATATCGGGGTTAACAGACATATACAAACACAGGTGACATATATAATCACCAAAGACCTACAGAATACCAAGAGAGGACTACTCAACATTCTGTCATAACGTACATGGGAAAAGGATCCCAGGAAGAACAGTCATCTGTATATGTGTAAAAGAACCACATCTTCCACACCTACAACAAGCCAAACATTGTAATCAAACTTGCTGTAATAAAAAATAAAAAATTAAATTAAAAACACGAACAAGAAGTAGTGAGACAAACGTGAGGGGCTTTCTCCTGGCACATTCCATTCTAAACTCCAATCTAGAACACCACTTCCACTGAGGCTCTCTTGCCCTAGTAAACAGATTTGGCAAGGGAGAACTGCTGCCACCTTGTGGCCGTTTCACACAACAGCAGCTTTAATCCCAGCGCTAATGGTCAGTTGATATTCAAAATCATTGCAGGCCTGTAAATGACACCTGCCCTGAAAACAAATCCTGGGGTCACATATCGACCAAAAAATTCAAAGGACGTCCATATTTCAAAACGACCATTTCAAAAGGCATATTTTACGCACATTAGTGTTCTGCTTCTTTTCCTTTCTTTCCTTTTTTGTTAAAAAACACGGGAATGGAAAAAGGCATCCCTCAGAATGGGCGAAAATCATTGCGGATGAATTAATGGACAGAGGTTTAATCTCCAATATATATAAACAGCTCATGCAGCTTAATATTAAAAAATTAACAACCCCAAAAAAATGGGAAGTAGATCTAAAGGGACGTTTCTTCAAAGGAGACACAGAGATGGCCAAGACACACATGAAAAGCTGCTCAACAGCACTAATTATTAGAGAAATGCAAATCAAAACTACAATGAGGTATCACCTCACACCTGTTAGAATCGGCATCATCAGGAAATCTACAAACAACCAATTCTGGGGAGGGTGTGGACAAAAGGAGCCCTCTTCCACTATTGGTGGGAATGTAAATTGATACAGTCACTATGGAGAACAGTATGGAGTTTCCTTTAAAAATCTAGAAATAGAATTACCATCTGATCCAGCAATCCCACTTCTGGGCATATACCCAGAGAAAACCGTATTTCAAAAAGGCACATTCACCACAATGTTCGTTGCAGCACTATTTACAATAGCCAGGTAATGGAAGCAACCTAAATGCCCACAGACAGATGAATGGATAAAGATGTGGTACATATATAAAATGGAATATGACTCGGCCATAAAAAGGAATGAAACTGGGTCATTTGTAGAGACATCGATGGATCGAGAGACTGTCATACAGAATGAAGTAAGTCAGAAAGAGGAAAACAAATATTGTATATTAATGCATATATGTGGAGCCTAAAAATGGTACAGATGAACTGGTTTGCAGGAAAGAAATAGAGACACAGAGGTAGAGAACAAACGTATGGACACCAAGTGTGCGAAGCCATGGGGTGGTGGTGGTGGGATGAGTTGGGAGTTTGGGATTGACCTGTATACATGTATATGCATAAAATTCATAACTAATAATAACGTGCTCTTTAAAAAAATAAATAAAATTAAATTACAAAATTTTAAAAAATAAAATTTAAAAATAAAACAGAAAAAAGTTCTTCCCGTCACACAGATGTATTTATAGGAATGAATTATTTCCATGCTTATATCTATAAATACATAAAAGAGGAATAATATCTAACTTGAACCATAAAAGAAAAAAAAAGTGAACCCACGAGTTATACAGAGGAAATCCCTCTCACGGCACTTGCTCCAATGGTAAACAATTCTGAAATTGGTCAGAGGTGGGGAACCATCTCCCATACAGCCAGCAACCCACCCCCCACGCTAGGAGCGTCCTCATTGCAAAGCTGGGGGACCGTGCCGAGGCATCTGTGAGTAAACGTGAGCTGAGTCCCAGGCCAGCTGCTGCTGAACTGTCCCCAACCTTTCCAGGTAAAACACCTGAATATGTACAAGGGCTTGAAAGCCTAGAGGAAGGACCGTGGAGCCACACCAGCGACAGCACGCAGGCCAACTTGGTGCCTGCAGGCCAGCCAGGGTGGTCCTGGACCCTGGCGCTCTTCCAGAAGCTTTCCATTGCCCTGCCTGAGATACCCATCCTGTCCCGGCCCCCACTGCTTTTTTCCTTCCTCACCTCTGTCCGGAGAGAAATTCCAGCGGAAGGTATGGGTGACACATCCTCTTCTTTCCAGGTGGCAGCCTGGCAACTCCTGCAGAAAGGCCAGCAGAACCCCACTCACACCGGGCCACCCACAAAGCTGTGGCCCCTCACTCCCTCCCACCAGCACAGCCCCGAGACTGCTGACGGGGCAGAGAATATGGAGTCAGGCACAGCTTCAGGGGCTATTGCTGCCTGGAGCTCTGTTTATATTGACCTCAACGAGGCACAGCTGGGGAGGGCGGGCCGGCAGTGTAAGGCTGCCCAGGTCAGCTAATCCACAACCCTCAGGGAATCACACTGTTGAAAATGGACCCCGCTAAGGCAGAAGAGTTGCCAAGGAAAAAAAGGTCACAATGCCATTTGCAGCACCGTAGATGAGTCTAGAAGTAATCACGTGACTTGTAGTAAGTCAGAAAGTGAAAGACACATATCATATCATATCACTTATAGGTGTTACCTAAAAATGGATACCAGGGCAGATATTTCCACGGAGAAGGGCAATCACAGATTCATTAAACAAACTTATGGTTCACCAATGGAAAGGTGTGAGGATTGGTTTCATTACGATATCGGGGTTAACAGACATATACAAACACAGGTGACATATATAATCACCAAAGACCTACAGAATACCAAGAGAGGACTACTCAACATTCTGTCATAACGTACATGGGAAAAGGATCCCAGGAAGAACAGTCATCTGTATATGTGTAAAAGAACCACATCTTCCACACCTACAACAAGCCAAACATTGTAATCAAACTTGCTGTAATAAAAAATAAAAAATTAAATTAAAAACACGAACAAGAAGTAGTGAGACAAACGTGAGGGGCTTTCTCCTGGCACATTCCATTCTAAACTCCAATCTAGAACACCACTTCCACTGAGGCTCTCATGCCCTTGTAACCAGATTTGGTAAGGGTGAACTGCTGCCACCTTGTGGCCGTTTCACACAACAGCAGCTTTAATCCCAGCGCTAATGGTCAGTTGATATTCAAAATCATTGCAGGCCTGTAAATGACACCTGCCCTGAAAACAAATCCTGGGGTCACATATCGACCAAAAAATTCAAAGGACGTTCATATTTCAAAACGACCATTTCAAAAGGCATATTTTACGCACATTAGTGTTCTGCTTCTTTTCCTTTCTTTCCTTTTTTGTTAAAAAACACGGGAATGGAAAAAGGCATCCCTCAGAATGGGCGAAAATCGTTGCGGATGAATTAATGGACAGAGGTTTAATCTCCAATATATATAAACAGCTCATGCAGCTTAATATTAAAAAATTAACAACCCCAAAAAAATGGGAAGTAGATCTAAAGGGACGTTTCTTCAAAGGAGACACAGAGATGGCCAAGACACACATGAAAAGCTGCTCAACAGCACTAATTATTAGAGAAATGCAAATCAAAACTACAATGAGGTATCACCTCACACCTGTTAGAATCGGCATCATCAGGAAATCTACAAACAACCAATTCTGGGGAGGGTGTGGACAAAAGGAGCCCTCTTCCACTATTGGTGGGAATGTAAATTGATACAGTCACTATGGAGAACAGTATGGAGTTTCCTTTAAAAATCTAGAAATAGAATTACCATCTGATCCAGCAATCCCACTTCTGGGCATATACCCAGAGAAAACCGTATTTCAAAAAGGCACATTCACCACAATGTTCGTTGCAGCACTATTTACAATAGCCAGGTAATGGAAGCAACCTAAATGCCCACAGACAGATGAATGGATAAAGATGTGGTACATATATAAAATGGAATATTACTCGGCCATAAAAAGGAATGAAACTGGGTCATTTGTAGAGACATCGATGGATCGAGAGACTGTCATACAGAATGAAGTAAGTCAGAAAGAGGAAAACAAATATTGTATATTAATGCATATATGTGGAGCCTAAAAATGGTACAGATGAACTGGTTTGCAGGGAAGAAATAGAGACACAGAGGTAGAGAACAAACGTATGGACACCAAGTGTGGGAAGCCATGGGGTGGTGGTGGTGGGATTAGTTGGGAGTTTGGGATTGACCTGTATACATGTATATGCATAAAATTCATAACTAATAATAACGTGCTCTTTAAAAAAATAAATAAAATTAAATTTCAAAATTTTAAAAAATAAAATTTAAAAATAAAACAGAAAAAAGTTCTTCCCGTCACACAGATGTATTTATAGGAATGAATTATTTTCATGCTTATATCTATAAATACATAAAAGAGGAATAATATCTAACTTGAACCATAAAAGAAAAAAAAACTGAACCCACGAGTTATACAGAGGAAATCCCTCTCACGGCACTTGCTCCAACGGTAAACAATTCTGAAATTGGTCAGAGGTGGGGAACCATCTCCCATACAGCCAGCAACCCACCCCCCACGCTAGGAGCGTCCTCATTGCAAAGCTGGGGGACCGTGCCGAGGCATCTGTGAGTAAACGTGAGCTGAGCCCCAGGCCAGCTGCTGCTGAACTGTCCCCACCCTTTCCAGGTAAAACACCTGAATATGTACAAGGGCTTGAAAGCCTAGAGGAAGGACCGTGGAGCCACACCAGCGACAGCACGCAGGCCAACTTGGTGCCTGCAGGCCAGCCAGGGTGGTCCTGGACCCTGGCGCTCTTCCAGAAGCTTTCCATTGCCCTGCCTGAGATACCCATCCTGTCCCGGCCCCCACTGCTTTTTTCCTTCCTCACCTCTGTCCGGAGAGAAATTCCAGCGGAAGGTATGGGTGACACATCCTCTTCTTTCCAGGTGGCAGCCTGGCAACTCCTGCAGAAAGGCCAGCAGAACCCCACTCACACCGGGCCACCCACAAAGCTGTGGCCCCTCACTCCCTCCCACCAGCACAGCCCCGAGACTGCTGACGGGGCAGAGAATATGGAGTCAGGCACAGCTTCAGGGGCTATTGCTGCCTGGAGCTCTGTTTATATTGACCTCAACGAGGCACAGCTGGGGAGGGCGGGCCGGCAGTGTAAGGCTGCCCAGGTCAGCTAATCCACAACCCTCAGGGAATCACACTGTTGAAAATGGACCCCGCTAAGGCAGAAGAGTTGCCAAGGAAAAAAAGGTCACAATGCCATTTGCAGCACCGTAGATGAGTCTAGAAGTAATCACGTGACTTGTAGTAAGTCAGAAAGTGAAAGACACATATCATATCATATCACTTATAGGTGTTACCTAAAAATGGATACCAGGGCAGATATTTCCACGGAGAATTGCAATCACAGATTCATTAAACAAACTTATGGTTCACCAATGGAAAGGTGTGAGGATTGGTTTCATTACGATATCGGGGTTAACAGACATATACAAACACAGGTGACATATATAATCACCAAAGACCTACAGAATACCAAGAGAGGACTACTCAACATTCTGTCATAACGTACATGGGAAAAGGATCCCAGGAAGAACAGTCATCTGTATATGTGTAAAAGAACCACATCTTCCACACCTACAACAAGCCAAACATTGTAATCAAACTTGCTGTAATAAAAAATAAAAAATTAAATTAAAAACACGAACAAGAAGTAGTGAGACAAACGTGAGGGGCTTTCTCCTGGCACATTCCATTCTAAACTCCAATCTAGAACACCACTTCCACTGAGGCTCTCTTGCCCTAGTAAACAGATTTGGTAAGGGTGAACTGCTGCCACCTTGTGGCCGTTTCACACAACAGCAGCTTTAATCCCAGCGCTAATGGTCAGTTGATATTCAAAATCATTGCAGGCCTGTAAATGACACCTGCCCTGAAAACAAATCCTGGGGTCACATATCGACCAAAAAATTCAAAGGACGTTCATATTTCAAAACGACCATTTCAAAAGGCATATTTTACGCACATTAGTGTTCTGCTTCTTTTCCTTTCTTTCCTTTTTTGTTAAAAAACACGGGAATGGAAAAAGGCATCCCTCAGAATGGGCGAAAATCGTTGCGGATGAATTAATGGACAGAGGTTTAATCTCCAATATATATAAACAGCTCATGCAGCTTAATATTAAAAAATTAACAACCCCAAAAAAATGGGAAGAAGATCTAAAGGGACGTTTCTTCAAAGGAGACACAGAGATGGCCAAGACACACATGAAAAGCTGCTCAACAGCTCTAATTATTAGAGAAATGCAAATCAAAACTACAATGAGGTATCACCTCACACCTGTTAGAATCGGCATCATCAGGAAATCTACAAACAACCAATTCTGGGGAGGGTGTGGACAAAAGGAGCCCTCTTCCAGTATTGGTGGGAATGTAAATTGATACAGTCACTATGGAGAACAGTATGGAGTTTCCTTTAAAAATCTAGAAATAGAATTACCATCTGATCCAGCAATCCCACTTCTGGGCATATACCCAGAGAAAACCGTATTTCAAAAAGGCACATTCACCACAATGTTCGTTGCAGCACTATTTACAATAGCCAGGTAATGGAAGCAACCTAAATGCCCACAGACAGATGAATGGATAAAGATGTGGTACATATATAAAATGGAATATGACTCGGCCATAAAAAGGAATGAAACTGGGTCATTTGTAGAGACATCGATGGATCGAGAGACTGTCATACAGAATGAAGTAAGTCAGAAAGAGGAAAACAAATATTGTATATTAATGCATATATGTGGAGCCTAAAAATGGTACAGATGAACTGGTTTGCAGGGAAGAAATAGAGACACAGAGGTAGAGAACAAACGTATGGACACCAAGTGTGGGAAGCCATGGGGTGGTGGTGGTGGGATGAGTTGGGAGTTTGGGATTGACCTGTATACATGTATATGCATAAAATTCATAACTAATAATAACGTGCGCTTTAAAAAAATAAATAAAATTAAATTTCAAAATTTTAAAAAATAAAATTTAAAAATAAAACAGAAAAAAGTTCTTCCCGTCACACAGATGTATTTATAGGAATGAATTATTTCCATGCTTATATCTATAAATACATAAAAGAGGAATAATATCTAACTTGAACCATAAAAGAAAAAAAAAGTGAACCCACGAGTTATACAGAGGAAATCCCTCTCACGGCACTTGCTCCAACGGTAAACAATTCTGAAATTGGTCAGAGGTGGGGAACCATCTCCCATACAGCCAGCAACCCACCCCCCACGCTAGGAGCGTCCTCATTGCAAAGCTGGGGGACCGTGCCGAGGCATCTGTGAGTAAACGTGAGCTGAGCCCCAGGCCAGCTGCTGCTGAACTGTCCCCAACCTTTCCAGGTAAAACACCTGAATATGTACAAGGGCTTGAAAGCCTAGAGGAAGGACCGTGGAGCCACACCAGCGACAGCACGCAGGCCAACTTGGTGCCTGCAGGCCAGCCAGGGTGGTCCTGGACCCTGGCGCTCTTCCAGAAGCTTTCCATTGCCCTGCCTGAGATACCCATCCTGTCCCGGCCCCCACTGCTTTTTTCCTTCCTCACCTCTGTCCGGAGAGAAATTCCAGCGGAAGGTATGGGTGACACATCCTCTTCTTTCCAGGTGGCAGCCTGGCAACTCCTGCAGAAAGGCCAGCAGAACCCCACTCACACCGGGCCACCCACAAAGCTGTGGCCCCTCACTCCCTCCCACCAGCACAGCCCCGAGACTGCTGACGGGGCAGAAAATATGGAGTCAGGCACAGCTTCAGGGGCTATTGCTGCCTGGAGCTCTGTTTATATTGACCTCAACGAGGCACAGCTGGGGAGGGCGGGCCGGCAGGCTAAGGCTGCCCAGGTCAGCTAATCCACAACCCTCAGGGAATCACATTGTTGAAAATGGACCCCGCTAAGGCAGAAGAGTTGCCAAGGAAAAAAAGGTCACAATGCCATTTGCAGCACCGTAGATGAGTCTAGAAGTAATCACGTGACTTGTAGTAAGTCAGAAAGTGAAAGACACATATCATATCATATCACTTATAGGTGTTACCTAAAAATGGATACCAGGGCAGATATTTCCACGGAGAAGGGCAATCACAGATTCATTAAACAAACTTATGGTTCACCAATGGAAAGGTGTGAGGATTGGTTTCATTACGATATCGGGGTTAACAGACATATACAAACACAGGTGACATATATAATCACCAAAGACCTACAGAATACCAAGAGAGGACTACTCAACATTCTGTCATAACGTACATGGGAAAAGGATCCCAGGAAGAACAGTCATCTGTATATGTGTAAAAGAACCACATCTTCCACACCTACAACAAGCCAAACATTGTAATCAAACTTGCTGTAATAAAAAATAAAAAATTAAATTAAAAACACGAACAAGAAGTAGTGAGACAAACGTGAGGGGCTTTCTCCTGGCACATTCCATTCTAAACTCCAATCTAGAACACCACTTCCACTGAGGCTCTCTTGCCCTAGTAACCAGATTTGGTAAGGGTGAACTGCTGCCACCTTGTGGCCGTTTCACACAACAGCAGCTTTAATCCCAGCGCTAATGGTCAGTTGATATTCAAAATCATTGCAGGCCTGTAAATGACACCTGCCCTGAAAACAAATCCTGGGGTCACATATCGACCAAAAAATTCAAAGGACGTTCATATTTCAAAACGACCATTTCAAAAGGCATATTTTACGCACATTAGTGTTCTGCTTCTTTTCCTTTCTTTCCTTTTTTGTTAAAAAACACGGGAATGGAAAAAGGCATCCCTCAGAATGGGCGAAAATCGTTGCGGATGAATTAATGGACAGAGGTTTAATCTCCAATATATATAAACAGCTCATGCAGCTTAATATTAAAAAATTAACAACCCCAAAAAAATGGGAAGTAGATCTAAAGGGACGTTTCTTCAAAGGAGACACAGAGATGGCCAAGACACACATGAAAAGCTGCTCAACAGCACTAATTATTAGAGAAATGCAAATCAAAACTACAATGAGGTATCACCTCACACCTGTTAGAATCGGCATCATCAGAAAATCTACAAACAACCAATTCTGGGGAGGGTGTGGACAAAAGGAGCCCTCTTCCACTATTGGTGGGAATGTAAATTGATACAGTCACTATGGAGAACAGTATGGAGTTTCCTTTAAAAATCTAGAAATAGAATTACCATCTGATCCAGCAATCCCACTTCTGGGCATATACCCAGAGAAAACCGTATTTCAAAAAGGCACATTCACCACAATGTTCGTTGCAGCACTATTTACAATAGCCAGGTAATGGAAGCAACCTAAATGCCCACAGACAGATGAATGGATAAAGATGTGGTACATATATAAAATGGAATATGACTCGGCCATAAAAAGGAATGAAACTGGGTCATTTGTAGAGACATCGATGGATCGAGAGACTGTCATACAGAATGAAGTAAGTCAGAAAGAGGAAAACAAATATTGTATATTAATGCATATATGTGGAGCCTAAAAATGGTACAGATGAACTGGTTTGCAGGGAAGAAATAGAGACACAGAGGTAGAGAACAAACGTATGGACACCAAGTGTGGGAAGCCATGGGGTGGTGGTGGTGGGATGAGTTGGGAGTTTGGGATTGACCTGTATACATGTATATGCATAAAATTCATAACTAATAATAACGTGCTCTTTAAAAAAATAAATAAAATTAAATTTCAAAATTTTAAAAAATAAAATTTAAAAATAAAACAGAAAAAAGTTCTTCCCGTCACACAGATGTATTTATAGGAATGAATTATTTTCATGCTTATATCTATAAATACATAAAAGAGGAATAATATCTAACTTGAACCATAAAAGAAAAAAAAACTGAACCCACGAGTTATACAGAGGAAATCCCTCTCACGGCACTTGCTCCAACGGTAAACAATTCTGAAATTGGTCAGAGGTGGGGAACCATCTCCCATACAGCCAGCAACCCACCCCCCACGCTAGGAGCGTCCTCATTGCAAAGCTGGGGGACCGTGCCGAGGCATCTGTGAGTAAACGTGAGCTGAGCCCCAGGCCAGCTGCTGCTGAACTGTCCCCACCCTTTCCAGGTAAAACACCTGAATATGTACAAGGGCTTGAAAGCCTAGAGGAAGGACCGTGGAGCCACACCAGCGACAGCACGCAGGCCAACTTGGTGCCTGCAGGCCAGCCAGGGTGGTCCTGGACCCTGGCGCTCTTCCAGAAGCTTTCCATTGCCCTGCCTGAGATACCCCTCCTGTCCCGGCCCCCACTGCTTTTTTCCTTCCTCACCTCTGTCCGGAGAGAAATTCCAGCGGAAGGTATGGGTGACACATCCTCTTCTTTACAGGTGGCAGCCTGGCAACTACTGCAGAAAGGCCAGCAGAACCCCACTCACACCGGGCCACCCACAAAGCTGTGGCCCCTCACTCCCTCCCACCAGCACAGCCCCGAGACTGCTGACGGGGCAGAGAATATGGAGTCAGGCACAGCTTCAGGGGCTATTGCTGCCTGGAGCTCTGTTTATATTGACCTCAACGAGGCACAGCTGGGGAGGGCGGGCCGGCAGTGTAAGGCTGCCCAGGTCAGCTAATCCACAACCCTCAGGGAATCACACTGTTGAAAATGGACCCCGCTAAGGCAGAAGAGTTGCCAAGGAAAAAAAGGTCACAATGCCATTTGCAGCACCGTAGATGAGTCTAGAAGTAATCACGTGACTTGTAGTAAGTCAGAAAGTGAAAGACACATATCATATCATATCACTTATAGGTGTTACCTAAAAATGGATACCAGGGCAGATATTTCCACGGAGAAGGGCAATCACAGATTCATTAAACAAACTTATGGTTCACCAATGGAAAGGTGTGAGGATTGGTTTCATTACGATATCGGGGTTAACAGACATATACAAACACAGGTGATATATATAATCACCAAAGACCTACAGAATACCAAGAGAGGACTACTCAACATTCTGTCATAACGTACATGGGAAAAGGATCCCAGGAAGAACAGTCATCTGTATATGTGTAAAAGAACCACATCTTCCACACCTACAACAAGCCAAACATTGTAATCAAACTTGCTGTAATAAAAAATAAAAAATTAAATTAAAAACACGAACAAGAAGTAGTGAGACAAACGTGAGGGGCTTTCTCCTGGCACATTCCATTCTAAACTCCAATCTAGAACACCACTTCCACTGAGGCTCTCTTGCCCTAGTAAACAGATTTGGCAAGGGAGAACTGCTGCCACCTTGTGGCCGTTTCACACAACAGCAGCTTTAATCCCAGCGCTAATGGTCAGTTGATATTCAAAATCATTGCAGGCCTGTAAATGACACCTGCCCTGAAAACAAATCCTGGGGTCACATATCGACCAAAAAATTCAAAGGACGTCCATATTTCAAAACGACCGTTTCAAAAGGCATATTTTACGCACATTAGTGTTCTGCTTCTTTTCCTTTCTTTCCTTTTTTGTTAATAAACACGGGAATGGAAAAAGGCATCCCTCAGAATGGGCGAAAATCGTTGCGGATGAATTAATGGACAGAGGTTTAATCTCCAATATATATAAACAGCTCATGCAGCTTAATATTAAAAAATTAACAACCCCAAAAAAATGGGAAGTAGATCTAAAGGGACGTTTCTTCAAAGGAGACACAGAGATGGCCAAGACACACATGAAAAGCTGCTCAACAGCACTAATTATTAGAGAAATGCAAATCAAAACTACAATGAGGTATCACCTCACACCTGTTAGAATCGGCATCATCAGGAAATCTACAAACAACCAATTCTGGGGAGGGTGTGGACAAAAGGAGCCCTCTTCCACTATTGGTGGGAATGTAAATTGATACAGTCACTATGGAGAACAGTATGGAGTTTCCTTTAAAAATCTAGAAATAGAATTACCATCTGATCCAGCAATCCCACTTCTGGGCATATACCCAGAGAAAACCGAATTTCAAAAAGGCACATTCACCACAATGTTCGTTGCAGCACTATTTACAATAGCCAGGTAATGGAAGCAACCTAAATGCCCACAGACAGATGAATGGATAAAGATGTGGTACATATATAAAATGGAATATTACTCGGCCATAAAAAGGAATGAAACTGGGTCATTTGTAGAGACATCGATGGATCGAGAGACTGTCATACAGAATGAAGTAAGTCAGAAAGAGGAAAACAAATATTGTATATTAATGCATATATGTGGAGCCTAAAAATGGTACAGATGAACTGGTTTGCAGGGAAGAAATAGAGACACAGAGGTAGAGAACAAACGTATGGACACCAAGTGTGGGAAGCCATGGGGTGGTGGTGGTGGGATGAGTTGGGAGTTTGGGATTGACCTGTATACATGTATATGCATAAAATTCATAACTAATAATAACGTGCTCTTTAAAAAAAATAAATAAAATTAAATTTCAAAATTTTAAAAAATAAAATTTAAAAATAAAACAGAAAAAAGTTCTTCCCGTCACACAGATGTATTTATAGGAATGAATTATTTCCATGCTTATATCTATAAATACATAAAAGAGGAATAATATCTAACTTGAACCATAAAAGAAAAAAAAATTGAACCCACGAGTTATACAGAGGAAATCCCTATCACGGCACTTGCTCCAATGGTAAACAATTCTGAAATTGGTCAGAGGTGGGGAACCATCTCCCATACAGCCAGCAACCCACCCCCCACGCTAGGAGTGTCCTCATTGCAAAGCTGGGGGACCGTGCCGAGGCATCTGTGAGTAAACGTGAGCTGAGCCCCAGGCCAGCTGCTGCTGAACTGTCCCCACCCTTTCCAGGTAAAACACCTGAATATGTACAAGGGCTTGAAAGCCTAGAGGAAGGACTGTGGAGCCACACCAGCGACAGCACGCAGGCCAACTTGGTGCCTGCAGGCCAGCCAGGGTGGTCCTGGACCCTGGCGCTCTTCCAGAAGCTTTCCATTGCCCTGCCTGAGATACCCCTCCTGTCCCGGCCCCCACTGCTTTTTTCCTTCCTCACCTCTGTCCGGAGAGAAATTCCAGCGGAAGGTATGGGTGACACATCCTCTTCTTTCCAGGTGGCAGCCTGGCAACTCCTGCAGAAAGGCCAGCAGAACCCCACTCACACCGGGCCACCCACAAAGCTGTGGCCCCTCACTCCCTCCCACCAGCACAGCCCCGAGACTGCTGACGGGGCAGAGAATATGGAGTCAGGCACAGCTTCAGGGGCTATTGCTGCCTGGAGCTCTGTTTATATTGACCTCAACGAGGCACAGCTGGGGAGGGCGGGCCGGCAGGGTAAGGCTGCCCAGGTCAGCTAATCCACAACCCTCAGGGAATCACATTGTTGAAAATGGACCCCGCTAAGGCAGAAGAGTTGCCAAGGAAAAAAAGGTCACAATGCCATTTGCAGCACCGTAGATGAGTCTAGAAGTAATCACGTGACTTGTAGTAAGTCAGAAAGTGAAAGACACATATCATATCATATCACTTATAGGTGTTACCTAAAAATGGATACCAGGGCAGATATTTCCACGGAGAAGGGCAATCACAGATTCATTAAACAAACTTATGGTTCACCAATGGAAAGGTGTGAGGATTGGTTTCATTACGATATCGGGGTTAACAGACATATACAAACACAGGTGACATATATAATCACCAAAGACCTACAGAATACCAAGAGAGGACTACTCAACATTCTGTCATAACGTACATGGGAAAAGGATCCCAAGAAGAACAGTCATCTGTATATGTGTAAAAGAACCACATCTTCCACACCTACAACAAGCCAAACATTGTAATCAAACTTGCTTTAATAAAAAATAAAAACTTAAATTAAAAACACGAACAAGAAGTAGTGAGACAAACGTGAGGGGCTTTCTCCTGGCACATTCCATTCTAAACTCCAATCTAGAACACCACTTCCACTGAGGCTCTCTTGCCCTAGTAACCAGATTTGGCAAGGAAGAACTGCTGCCACCTTGTGGCCGTTTCACACAACAGCAGCTTTAATCCCAGCGCTAATGGTCAGTTGATATTCAAAATCATTGCAGGCCTGTAAATGACACCTGCCCTGAAAACAAATCCTGGGGTCACATATCGACCAAAAAATTCAAAGGACGTTCATATTTCAAAACGACCATTTCAAAAGGCATATTTTACGCACATTAGTGTTCTGCTTCTTTTCCTTTCTTTCCTTTTTTGTTAAAAAAACGGAAATGGAAAAAGGCATCCCTCAGGATGGGCGAAAATCATTGCAGACGAATCAATGGACAGAGGTTTAATCTCCAATATATATAAACAGCTCATGCAGCTTAATATTAAAATAACAAACAACCCAAAAAAATGGGCAGAAGATCTAAAGAGACGTTTCTTCAAAGGAGACACAGAGATGGCCAAGACGCACATGAAAAGCTGCTCAACAGCACTAATTATTAGAGAAATGCAAATCAAAACTACAATGAGGTATCACCTCACACCTGTTAGAATCGGCATCATCAGAAAATCTACAAACAACCAATTCTGGGGAGGGTGTGGACAAAAGGAGCCCTCTTCCACTATTGGTGGGAATGTAAATTGATACAGTCACTATGGAGAACAGTATGGAGTTTCCTTAAAAAAACTAGAAATAGAATTACCATCGGATCCAGCAATCCCACTTCTAGGCATATACCCAGAGAAAACCGTATTTCAAAAAGGCACATTCACCACAATATTCGTTGCAGCACTATTTACAATAGCCAGGTAATGGAAGCAACCTAAATGCCCACAGACAGATGAATGGATAAAGATGTGGTACATATATAAAATGGAATATGACTCGGCCATAAAAAGGAATGAAACTGGGTCATTTGTAGAGACATCGATGGATCGAGAGACTGTCATACAGAATGAAGTAAGTCAGAAAGAGGAAAACAAATATTGTATATTAATGCATATATGTGGAGCCTAAAAATGGTACAGATGAACTGGTTTGCAGGGAAGAAATAGAGACACAGAGGTAGAGAACAAACGTATGGACACCAAGTGTGGGAAGCCATGGGGTGGTGGTGGTGGGATGAGTTGGGAGATTGGGATTGACCTGTATACATGTATATGCATAAAATACATAACTAATAATAACGTGCTGTATAAAAAATTAAATAAAATTTCAAAATTTTAAAAAATAAAATTTAAAAATAAAACAGAAAAAATTCTTCCCATCACACAGATGTATTTATAGGAAAGAATTATTTCCATGCTTATATCTATAAATACATAAAAGGGGAAAAAAATCTAACTTGAACCATAAAAGAAAATAAAAACCTGAACCCAGGAGTTATACAGAGGAAAACCCTATCAGGGCACTTGCTCCAGTGGTAAACAATTCTGAAATTGGTCAGAGGTGGGGAACCATCTCCCATACAGCCAGCAACCCACCCCCCACGCAAGGAGCGTCGTCATTGCAAAGCTGGGGGACCGTGCCGAGGCATCTGTGAGTAAACGTGAGGTGAGCCCCAGGCCAGCTGCTGCTGAACTGTCCCCACCCTTTCCAGGTAAAACACCTGAATATGTACAAGGGCTTGAAAGCCTAGAGGAAGGACCGTGGAGCCACACCAGCGACAGCACACAGGCCAACTTGGTGCCTGCAGGCCAGCCAGCGTGGTCCTGGCCCCGGCGCTCTTCCAGAAGCTTTCCATTGCCTTGCCTGAGATACCCCACCTGTCCCGGCCCCCACTGCTTTTTTCCTTCCTCATCTCTGTCCGGAGAGAAATTCCAGCGGAAGGTATGGGTGACACATCCTCTTCTTTACAGGCGGCAGCCTGGCAACTCCTGCAGAAAGGCCAGCAGAACCCCACTCACACCGGGCCACCCACAAAGCTGTGGCCCCTCACTCCCTCCCACCAGCACAGCCCCGAGACTGCTGACGGGGCAGAGAATATGGAGTCAGGCACAGCTTCAGGGGCTATTGCTGCCTGGAGCTCTGTTTATATTGACCTCAACGAGGCACACCTGGGGAGGGCGGGCCGGCAGGGTAAGGCTGCCCAGGTCAGCTAATCCACAACCCTCAGGGAATCACATTGTTGAAAATGGACCCCGCTAAGGCAGAAGAGATGCCAAGGAAAAAAAGGACACAATGCCATTTGCAGCACCGTAGATGAGTCTAGAAGTAATCACGTGACTTGTAGTAAGTCAGAAAGTGAAAGACACATATCATATCATATCACTTATAGGTGTTACCTAAAAATGGATACCAGGGCAGATATTTCCACGGAGAAGGGCAATCACAGATTCATTAAACAAACTTATGGTTCACCAATGGAAAGGTGTGAGGATTGGTTTCATTACGATATCGGGGTTAACAGACATATACAAACACAGGTGACATATATAATCACCAAAGACCTACAGAATACCAAGAGAGGACTACTCAACATTCTGTCATAACGTACATGGGAAAAGGATCCCAGGAAGATCAGACATCTGAATATGTGTAAAAGAACCACATCTTCCACACCTACAACATACCAAACATTGTAATCAAACTTGCTGTAATAAAAAAAAAAATTAAATTAAAAAACGAACAAGATGTAGTGAGACAAACGTGAGGGGCTGTCTCCTGGCACATTCCATTCTAAATTGGAATCTAGAACACCACTTCCACTGAGGCTCTCTTGCCCTAGTAACCAGATTTGGTAAGGGTGAACTGCTGCCACCTTGTGGCCGTTTCACACAACAGCAGCTTTAATCCCAACGCTAATGGTCAGTTGATATTCAAAATCATTGCAGGCCTGTAAATGACACCTGCCCTGAAAACAAATCCTGGGGTCACATATCGACCAAAAAATTCAAAGGACGTCCATATTTCAAAACGACCGTTTCAAAAGGCATATTTTACGCACATTAGTGTTCTGCTTCTTTTCCTTTCTTTCCTTTTTTGTTAAAAAAAAACGGGAATGGAAAAAGGCATCCCTCAGGATGGGTGAAAATCGTTGCAAACGAATCAATGGACAGAGGTTTAATCTCCAATATATATAAACAGCTCATGCAGCTTAATATTAAAAAAACAAACAACCCAAAAAAAATGGGCAGAAGATCTAAAGAGACGTTTCTTCAAAGGAGACACAGAGATGGCCAAGACGCACATGAAAAGCTGCTCAACAGCACTAATTATTAGAGAAATGCAAATCAAAACTACAATGAGGTATCACCTCACACCTGTTAGAATCGGCATCATCAGAAAATCTACAAACAACCAATTCTGGGGAGGGTGTGGACAAAAGGAGCCCTCTTCCACTATTGGTGGGAATGTAAATTGATACAGTCACTATGGAGAACAGTATGGAGTTTCCTTTAAAAATCTAGAAATAGAATTACCATCTGATCCAGCAATCCCACTTCTGGGCATATACCCAGAGAAAACCGTATTTCAAAAAGGCACATTCACCACAATGTTCGTTGCAGCACTATTTACAATAGCCAGGTAATGGAAGCAACCTAAATGCCCACAGACAGATGAATGGATAAAGATGTGGTACATATATAAAATGGAATATGACTCGGCCATAAAAAGGAATGAAACTGGGTCATTTGTAGAGACATCGATGGATCGAGAGACTGTCATACAGAATGAAGTAAGTCAGAAAGAGGAAAACAAATATTGTATATTCATGCATATATGTGGAGCCTAAAAATGGTACAGATGAACTGGTTTGCAGGGAAGAAAGAGACACAGAGGTAGAGAACAAACGTATGGACACCAAGTGTGGGAATCCATGGGGGGTGGTGGTGGTATGAGTTGGGAGTTTGGGATTGACCTGTATACATGTATATGCATAAAATACATAACTAATAATAACGTGCTGTATAAAAAAATAAATAAAATTTCAAAATTTTAAAAAATAAAATTTAAAAATAAAACTGAAAAAAGTTCTTCCCGTCACACAGATGTATTTATAGGAATGAATTATTTCCATGCTTATATCTATAAATACATAAAAGAGGAATAACATCTAACTTGAAACATAAAAGAAAAAAAAAATTGAACCCACGAGTTATACAGAGGAAAACCCTATCACGGCACTTGCTCCAGTGTTAAACAATTCTGAAATTGGTCAGAGGTGGGGTACCATCTCCCATACAGACAGCAACCCAACCCCCACACAAGGAGCGTCCTCATTGCAAAGCTGGGGGACCGTGCCAAGGCATCTGTGAGTAAACGTGAGCTGAGCCCCAGGCCAGCTGCTGCTGAACTGTTCCCACACTTTCCAGGTAAAACACCTGAATATGTACAAGGGCTTGAAAGCCTAGAGGAAGGACCATGGAGCCACACCAGTGACAGCACGCAGGCCAACTTGGTGCCTGCAGGCCAGCCAGCGTGGTCCTGGACCCTGGCGCTCTTCCAGAAGTTTTCCATTGCCCTGCCTAAGATACCCCTCCTGTCCCGGACCTCACTGCTTTTTTCCTTCCTCATCTCTGTCCGGAGAGAAATTCCAGCGGAAGGTATGGGTGACACATCCTCTTCTTTACAGGCGGCAGCCTGGCAACTCCTGCAGAAAGGCCAGCAGAACCCCACTCACACCGGGCCACCCACAAAGCTGTGGCCCCTCACTCCCTCCCACCAGCACAGCCCCGAGACTGCTGACGGGGCAGAGAATATGGAGTCAGGCACAGCTTCAGGGGCTATTGCTGCCTGGAGCTCTGTTTATATTGACCTCAACGAGGCACACCTGGGGAGGGCGGGCCGGCAGGGTAAGGCTGCCCAGGTCAGCTAATCCACAACCCTCAGGGAATCACATTGTTGAAAATGGACCCCGCTAAGGCAGAAGAGAAGCCAAGGGAAAAAAGGACACAATGCCATTTGCAGCACCGTAGATGAGTCTAGAAGTAATCACGTGACTTGTAGTAAGTCAGAAAGTGAAAGACACATATCATATCATATCACTTATAGGTGTTACCTAAAAATGGATACCAGGGCAGATATTTCCACGGAGAAGGGCAATCACAGATTCATTAAACAAACTTATGGTTCACCAATGGAAAGGTGTGAGGATTGGTTTCATTACGATATCGGGGTTAACAGACATATACAAACACAGGTGACATATATAATCACCAAAGACCTACAGAATACCAAGAGAGGACTACTCAACATTCTGTCATAACGTACATGGGAAAAGGATCCCAAGAAGTACAGTCATCTGTATATGTGTAAAAGAACCACATCTTCCACACCTACAAGCCAAACATTGTAATCAAACTTGCTGTAATAAAAAATAAAAACTTAAATTAAAAACACGAACAAGAAGTAGTGAGACAAACGTGAGGGGCTTTCTCCTGGTACATTCCATTCTAAACTCCAATCTAGAACACCACTTCCACTGAGGCTCTCTTGCCCTAGTAACCAGATTTGGTAAGGGTGAACTGCTGCCACCTTGTGGCCGTTTCACACAACAGCAGCTTTAATCCCAATGCTAATGGTCAGTTGATATTCAAAATCATTGCAGGCCTGTAAATGACACCTGCCCTGAAAACAAATCCTGGGGTCACATATCGACCAAAAAATTCAAAGGACGTCCATATTTCAAAACGACCGTTTCAAAAGGCATATTTTACGCACATTAGTGTTCTGCTTCTTTTCCTTTCTTTCCTTTTTTGTTAAAAAAAACGGGAATGGAAAAAGGCATCCCTCAGGATGGGTGAAAATCGTTGCAAACGAATCAATGGACACAGGTTTAATCTCCAATATATATAAACAGCTCATGCAGCTTAATATTAAAAAAACAAACAACCCAAAAAAAAATGGGCAGAAGATCTAAAGAGACGTTTCTTCAAAGGAGACACAGAGATGGCCAAGACGCACATGAAAAGCTGCTCAACAGCACTAATTATTAGAGAAATGCAAATCAAAACTACAATGAGGTATCACCTCACACCTGTTAGAATCGGCATCATCAGAAAATCTACAAACAACCAATTCTGGGGAGGGTGTGGACAAAAGGGGCCTTCTTCCACTATTGGTGGGAATGTAAATTGATACAGTCACTATGGAGAACAGTATGGAGTTTCCTTAAAAAAACTAGAAATAGAATTACCATCGGATCCAGCAATCCCACTTCTGGGCATATACCCAGAGAAAACAGTATTTCAAAAAGGCACATTCACCACAATGTTCGTTGCAGCACTATTTACAATAGCCAGGTAATGGAAGCAACCTAAATGCCCACAGACAGATGAATGGATAAAGATGTGGTACATATATAAAATGGAATATGACTCGGCCATAAAAAGGAATGAAACTGGGTCATTTGTAGAGACATCGATGGATCGAGAGACTGTCATACAGAATGAAGTAAGTCAGAAAGAGGAAAACAAATATTGTATATTAATGCATATATGTGGAGCCTAAAAATGGTACAGATGAACTGGTTTGCAGGGAAGAAATAGAGACACAGAGTTAGAGAACAAACGTATGGACACCAAGTGTGGGAAGCCATGGGGTGGTGGTGGTGGGATGAGTTGGGAGATTGGGATTGACCTGTATACATGTATATGCATAAAATACATAACTAATAATAACGTGCTGTATAAAAACATAAATAAAATTAAATTTCAAAATTTTAAAAAATAAAATTTAAAAATAAAACAGAAAAAATTCTTCCCATCACACAGATGTATTTATAGGAAATAATTATTTCCATGCTTATATCTATAAATACATAAAAGGGGAATAAAATCTAACTTGAACCATAAAAGAAAAAAAAAACCTGAACCCAGGAGTTATACAGAGGAAAACCCTATCAGGGCACTTGCTCCAGTGGTAAACAATTCTGAAATTGGTCAGAGGTGGGGAACCATCTCCCATACAGCCAGCAACCCACCCCCCACACAAGGAGCGTCCTCATTGCAAAGCTGGGGGAGCGTGCCGATGCATCTGTGAGTAAACGTGAGCTGAGCCCCAGGCCAGCTGCTGCTGAACTGTTCCCACCCTTTCCAGGTAAAACACCTGAATATGTACAAGGGCTTGAAAGCCTAGAGGAAGGACCGTGGAGCCACACCAGCGACAGCACGCAGGCCAACTTGGTGCCTGCAGGCCAGCCAGTGTGGTCCTGGACCCTGGCGCTCTTCCAGAAGCTTTCCATTGCCCTGCCTGAGATACCCCTCCTGTCCCGGACCTCACTGCTTTTTTCCTTCCTCACCTCTGTCCGAAGAGAAATTCCAGCGGAAGGTATGGGTGACACATCCTCTTCTTTACAGGCGGCAGCCTGTCAACTCCTGCAGAAAGGCCAGCAGAACCCCACTCACACCGGGCCACCCACAAAGCTGTGGCCCCTCACTCCCTCCCACCAGCACAGCCCCGAGACTGCTGACGGGGCAGAGAATATGGAGTCAGGCACAGCTTCAGGGGCTATTGCTGCCTGGAGCGCTGTTTATATTGACCTCAAGGAGGCACACCTGGGGAGGGCGGGCCGGCAGGGTAAGGCTGCCCAGGTCAGCTAATCCACAACCCTCAGGGAATCACATTGTTGAAAATGGAGCCCGCTAAGGCAGAGGAGAAGCCAAGGGAAAAAAGGACACAATGCCATTTGCAGCACCGTAGATGAGTCTAGAAGTAATCACGTGACTTGTAGTAAGTCAGAAAGTGAAAGACACATATCATATCATATCACTTATAGGTGTTACCTAAAAATGGATACCAGGGCAGATATTTCCACGGAGAAGGGCAATCACAGATTCATTAAACAAACTTATGGTTCACCAATGGAAAGGTGTGAGGATTGGTTTCATTACGATATCGGGGTTAACAGACATATACAAACACAGGTGACATATATAATCACCAAAGACCTACAGAATACCAAGAGAGGACTACTCAACATTCTGTCATAACGTACATGGGAAAAGGATCCCAAGAAGAACAGTCATCTGTATATGTGTAAAAGAACCACATCTTCCACACCTACAACAAGCCAAACATTGTAATCAAACTTGCTGTGATAAAAAATAAAAACTTAAATTAAAAACACGAACAAGAAGTAGTGAGACAAACGTGAGGGGCTTTCTCCTGGTACATTCCATTCTAAACTCCAATCTAGAACACCACTTCCACTGAGGCTCTCTTGCCCTAGTAACCAGATTTGGTAAGGGTGAACTGCTGCCACCTTGTGGCCGTTTCACACAACAGCAGCTTTAATCCCAACGCTAATGGTCAGTTGATATTCAAAATCATTGCAGGCCTGTAAATGACACCTGCCCTGAAAACAAATCCTGGGGTCACATATCGACCAAAAAATTCAAAGGACGTCCATATTTCAAAACGACCGTTTCAAAAGGCATATTTTACGCACATTAGTGTTCTGCTTCTTTTCCTTTCTTTCCTTTTTTGTTAAAAAAAACGGGAATGGAAAAAGGCATCCCTCAGGATGGGTGAAAATCGTTGCAAACGAATCAATGGACACAGGTTTAATCTCCAATATATATAAACAGCTCATGCAGCTTAATATTAAAAAAACAAACAACCCAAAAAAAATGGGCAGAAGATCTAGAGACGTTTCTTCAAAGGAGACACAGAGATGGCCAAGACGCACATGAAAAGCTGCTCAACAGCACTAACTATTAGAGAAATGCAAATCAAAACTACAATGAGGTATCACCTCACACCTGTTAGAATCGGCATCATCAGAAAATCTACAAACAACCAATTCTGGGGAGGGTGTGGACAAAAGGAGCCCTCTTCCACTATTGGTGGGAATGTAAATTGATACAGTCACTATGGAGAACAGTATGGAGTTTCCTTAAAAAAACTAGAAATAGAATTACCATCGGATCCAGCAATCCCACTTCTGGGCATATACCCAGAGAGAACCGTATTTCAAAAAGGCACATTCACCACAATGTTCGTTGCAGCACTATTTACAATAACCAGGTAATGGAAGCAACCTAAATGCCCACAGACAGATGAATGGATAAAGATGTGGTACATATATAAAATGGAATATGACTCGGCCATAAAAAGGAATGAAACTGGGTCATTTGTAGAGACATCGATGGATCGAGAGACTGTCATACAGAATGAAGTAAGTCAGAAAGAGGAAAACAAATATTGTATATTAATGCATATATGTGGAGCCTAAAAATGGTACAGATGAACTGGTTTGCAGGGAAGAAATAGAGACACAGAGGTAGAGAACAAACGTATGGACACCAAGTGTGGGAAGCCATGGGGTGGTGGTGGTGGGATGAGTTGGGAGATTGGGATTGACCTGTATACATGTATATGCATAAAATACATAACTAATAATAACGTGCTGTATAAAAACATAAATAAAATTAAATTTCAAAATTTTAAAAAATAAAATTTAAAAATAAAACAGAAAAAATTCTTCCCGTCACACAGATGTATTTATAGGAATGAATTATTTCCATGCTTATATTTATAAATACATAAAAGAGGAATAAAATCCAACTTGAACCAAAAAAGAAAAAAAATTGAACCCACGAGTTATACAGAGGAAAACCCTATCAGGGCACTTGCTCCAGTGGTAAACAATTCTGAAATTGGTCAGAGGTGGGGAACCATCTCCCATACAGCCAGCCACCCACCCCCCACACAAGGAGCGTCCTCATTGAAAAGCTGGGGGACCGTGCCGAGGCATCTGTGAGTAAACGTGAGCTGAGCCCCAGGCCCGCTGCTTCTGATCTGTTCCCACCCTTTCCAGGTAAATCACCTGAATATGTACAAGGGCTTGAAAGCCTAGAGGAAGGACCGTGGAGCCACACCAGCGTCAGCACGCAGGCCAACTTGGTGCCTGCAGGCCAGCCAGCGTGGTCGTGGACCCTGGCGCTCTTCCAGAAGATTTCCATTGCCCTGCCTGAGATACCCCTCCTGTCCCGGACCTCACTGCTTTTTTCCTTCCTCACCTCTGTCCGAAGAGAAATTCCAGTGGAAGGTATGGGTGACACATCCTCTTCTTTACAGGCGGCAGCCTGGCAACTCCTGCAGAAAGGCCAGCAGAACCCCACTCACACCGGGCCACCCACAAAGCTGTGGCCCCTCACTCCCTCCCACCAGCACAGCCCCGAGACTGCTGACGGGGCAGAGAATATGGAGTCAGGCACAGCTTCAGGGGCTATTGCTGCCTGGAGCGCTGTTTATATTGACCTCAAGGAGGCACACCTGGGGAGGGCGGGCCGGCAGGGTAAGGCTGCCCAGGTCAGCTAATCCACAACCCTCAGGGAATCACATTGTTGAAAATGGACCCCGCTAAGGCAGAAGAGAAGCCAAGGGAAAAAAGGACACAATGCCATTTGCAGCACCGTAGATGAGTCTAGAAGTAATCACGTGACTTGTAGTAAGTCAGAAAGTGAAAGACACATATCATATCATATCACTTATAGGTGTTACCTAAAAATGGATACCAGGGCAGATATTTCCACGGAGAAGGGCAATCACAGATTCATTAAACAAACTTATGGTTCACCAATGGAAAGGTGTGAGGATTGGTTTCATTACGATATCGGGGTTAACAGACATATACAAACACAGGTGACATATATAATCACCAAAGACCTACAGAATACCAAGAGAGGACTACTCAACATTCTGTCATAACGTACATGGGAAAAGGATCCCAAGAAGAACAGTCATCTGTATATGTGTAAAAGAACCACATCTTCCACACCTACAACAAGCCAAACATTGTAATCAAACTTGCTGTAATAAAAAATAAAAACTTAAATTAAAAACACGAACAAGAAGTAGTGAGACAAACGTGAGGGGCTTTCTCCTGGTACATTCCATTCTAAACTCCAATCTAGAACACCACTTCCACTGAGGCTCTCTTGCCCTAGTAAACAGATTTGGTAAGGGTGAACTGCTGCCACCTTGTGGCCGTTTCACACAACAGCATCTTTAATCCCAACGCTAATGGTCAGTTGATATTCAAAATCATTGCAGGCCTGTAAATGACACCTGCCCTGAAAACAAATCCTGGGGTCACATATCGACCAAAAAATTCAAAGGACGTCCATATTTCAAAACGACCGTTTCAAAAGGCATATTTTACGCACATTAGTGTTCTGCTTCTTTTCCTTTCTTTCCTTTTTTGTTAAAAAAAACGGGAATGGAAAAAGGCATCCCTCAGGATGGGTGAAAATCGTTGCAAACGAATCAATGGACACAGGTTTAATCTCCAATATATATAAACAGCTCATGCAGCTTAATATTAAAAAAACAAATAACCCAAAAAAAAAATGGGCAGAAGATCTAAAGAGACGTTTCTTCAAAGGAGATACAGAGATGGCCAAGACGCACATGAAAAGCTGCTCAACAGCACTAATTATTAGAGAAATGCAAATCAAAACTACAATGAGGTATCACCTCACACCTGTTAGAATCGGCATCATCAGAAAATCTACAAACAACCAATTCTGGGGAGGGTGTGGACAAAAGGAGCCTTCTTCCACTATTGGTGGGAATGTAAATTGATACAGTCACTATGGAGAACAGTATGGAGTTTCCTTAAAAAAACTAGAAATAGAATTACCATCGGATCCAGCAATCCCACTTCTGGGCATATACCCAGAGAAAACCGTATTTCAAAAAGGCACATTCACCACAATGTTCGTTGCAGCACTATTTACAATAGCCAGGTAATGGAAGCAACCTAAATGCCCACAGACAGATGAATGGATAAAGATGTGGTACATATATAAAATGGAATATGACTCGGCCATAAAAAGGAATGAAACTGGGTCATTTGTAGAGACATCGATGGATCGAGAGACTGTCATACAGAATGAAGTAAGTCAGAAAGAGGAAAACAAATATTGTATATTAATGCATATATGTGGAGCCTAAAAATGGTACAGATGAACTGGTTTGCAGGGAAGAAATAGAGACACAGAGGTAGAGAACAAACGTATGGACACCAAGTGTGGGAAGCCATGGGGTGGTGGTGGTGGGATGAGTTGGGAGATTGGGATTGACCTGTATACATGTATATGCATAAAATACATAACTAATAATAACGTGCTGTATAAAAACATAAAGAAAATTAAATTTCAAAATTTTAAAAAATAAAATTTAAAAATAAAACAGAAAAAATTCTTCCCATCACACAGATGTATTTATAGGAAAAAATTATTTCCATGCTTATATCTATAAATACATAAAAGGGGAATAAAATCTAACTTGAACCATAAAAGAAAAAAAAAACCTGAACCCAGGAGTTATACAGAGGAAAACCCTATCAGGGCACTTGCTCCAGTGGTAAACAATTCTGAAATTGGTCAGAGGTGGGGAACCATCTCCCATACAGCCAGCAACCCACCCCACACACAAGGAGCGTCCTCATTGCAAAGCTGGGGGAGCGTGCCGAGGCATCTGTGAGTAAACGTGAGCTGAGCCCCAGGCCAGCTGCTGCTGAACTGTTCCCACCCTTTCCAGGTAAAACACCTGAATATGTACAAGGGCTTGAAAGCCTAGAGGAAGGACCGTGGAGCCACACCAGCGACAGCACGCAGGCCAACTTGGTGCCTGCAGGCCAGCCAGCGTGGTCCTGGACCCTGGCGCTCTTCCAGAAGCTTTCCATTGCCCTGCCTGAGATACCCCTCCTGTCCCGGACCTCACTGCTTTTTTCCTTCCTCACCTCTGTCCGAAGAGAAATTCCAGCGGAAGGTATGGGTGACACATCCTCTTCTTTACAGGCGGCAGCCTGGCAACTCCTGCAGAAAGGCCAGCAGAACCCCACTCACACCGGGCCACCCACAAAGCTGTGGCCCCTCACTCCCTCCCACCAGCACAGCCCCGAGACTGCTGACGGGGCAGAGAATATGGAGTCAGGCACAGCTTCAGGGGCTATTGCTGCCTGGAGCGCTGTTTATATTGACCTCAAGGAGGCACACCTGGGGAGGGCGGGCCGGCAGGGTAAGGCTGCCCAGGTCAGCTAATCCACAACCCTCAGGGAATCACATTGTTGAAAATGGACCCCGCTAAGGCAGAAGAGAAGCCAAGGGAAAAAAGGACACAATGCCATTTGCAGCACCGTAGATGAGTCTAGAAGTAATCACGTGACTTGTAGTAAGTCAGAAAGTGAAAGACACATATCATATCATATCACTTATAGGTGTTACCTAAAAATGGATACCAGGGCAGATATTTCCACGGAGAAGGGCAATCACAGATTCATTAAACAAACTTATGGTTCACCAATGGAAAGGTGTGAGGATTGGTTTCATTACGATATCGGGGTTAACAGACATATACAAACACAGGTGACATATATAATCACCAAAGACCTACAGAATACCAAGAGAGGGCTACTCAACATTCTGTCATAACGTACATGGGAAAAGGATCCCAAGAAGAACAGTCATCTGTATATGTGTAAAAGAACCACATCTTCCACACCTACAACAAGCCAAACATTGTAATCAAACTTGCTGTGATAAAAAATAAAAACTTAAATTAAAAACACGAACAAGAAGTAGTGAGACAAACGTGAGGGGCTTTCTCCTGGTACATTCCATTCTAAACTCCAATCTAGAACACCACTTCCACTGAGGCTCTCTTGCCCTAGTAACCAGATTTGGTAAGGGTGAACTGCTGCCACCTTGTGGCCGTTTCACACAACAGCAGCTTTAATCCCAACGCTAATGGTCAGTTGATATTCAAAATCATTGCAGGCCTGTAAATGACACCTGCCCTGAAAACAAATCCTGGGGTCACATATCGACCAAAAAATTCAAAGGACGTCCATATTTCAAAACGACCGTTTCAAAAGGCATATTTTACGCACATTAGTGTTCTGCTTCTTTTCCTTTCTTTCCTTTTTTGTTAAAAAAAACGGGAATGGAAAAAGGCATCCCTCAGGATGGGTGAAAATCGTTGCAAACGAATCAATGGACACAGGTTTAATCTCCAATATATATAAACAGCTCATGCAGCTTAATATTAAAAAAACAAACAACCCAAAAAAAATGGGCAGAAGATCTAAAGAGACGTTTCTTCAAAGGAGACACAGAGATGGCCAAGACGCACATGAAAAGCTGCTCAACAGCACTAATTATTAGAGAAATGCAAATCAAAACTACAATGAGGTATCACCTCACACCTGTTAGAATCGGCATCATCAGAAAATCTACAAACAACCAATTCTGGGGAGGGTGTGGACAAAAGGAGCCTTCTTCCACTATTGGTGGGAATGTAAATTGATACAGTCACTATGGAGAACAGTATGGAGTTTCCTTAAAAAAACTAGAAATAGAATTACCATCGGATCCAGCAATCCCACTTCTGGGCATATACCCAGAGAAAACCGTATTTCAAAAAGGCACATTCACCACAATGTTCGTTGCAGCACTATTTACAATAGCCAGGTAATGGAAGCAACCTAAATGCCCACAGACAGATGAATGGATAAAGATGTGGTACATATATAAAATGGAATATGACTCGGCCATAAAAAGGAATGAAACTGGGTCATTTGTAGAGACATCAATGGATCGAGAGACTGTCATACAGAATGAAGTAAGTCAGAAAGAGGAAAACAAATATTGTATATTAATGCATATATGTGGAGCCTAAAAATGGTACAGATGAACTGGTTTGCAGGGAAGAAATAGAGACACAGAGGTAGAGAACAAACGTATGGACACCAAGTGTGGGAAGCCATGGGGTGGTGGTGGTGGGATGAGTTGGGAGATTGGGATTGACCTGTATACATGTATATGCATAAAATACATAACTAATAATAACGTGCTGTATAAAAACATAAATAAAATTAAATTTCAAAATTTTAAAAAATAAAATTTAAAAATAAAACAGAAAAAATTCTTCCCATCACACAGATGTATTTATAGGAAAGAATTATTTCCATGCTTATATCTATAAATACATAAAAGGGGAATAAAATCTAACTTGAACCATAAAAGAAAAAAAAAACCTGAACCCAGGAGTTATACAGAGGAAAACACTATCAGGGCACTTGCTCCAGTGGTAAACAATTCTGAAATTGGTCAGAGGTGGGGAACCATCTCCCATACAGCCAGCAACCCACCCCCCACACAAGGAGCGTCCTCATTGCAAAGATGGGGGAGCGTGCCGAGGCATCTGTGAGTAAACGTGAGCTGAGCCCCAGGCCAGCTGCTGCTGAACTGTTCCCACCCTTTCCAGGTAAAACACCTGAATATGTACAAGGGCTTGAAAGCCTAGAGGAAGGACCGTGGAGCCACACCAGCGACAGCACGCAGGCCAACTTGGTGCCTGCAGGCCAGCCAGCGTGGTCCAGGACCCTGCCGCTCTTCCAGAAGCTTTCCATTGCCCTGCCTGAGATACCCCTCCTGTCCCGGACCTCACTGCTTTTTTCCTTCCTCACCTCTGTCCGAAGAGAAATTCCAGCGGAAGGTATGGGTGACACATCCTCTTCTTTACAGGCGGCAGCCTGGCAACTCCTGCAGAAAGGCCAGCAGAACCCCACTCACACCGGGCCACCCACAAAGCTGTGGCCCCTCACTCCCTCCCACCAGCACAGCCCCGAGACTGCTGACGGGGCAGAGAATATGGAGTCAGGCACAGCTTCAGGGGCTATTGCTGCCTGGAGCGCTGTTTATATTGACCTCAAGGAGGCACACCTGGGGAGGGCGGGCCGGCAGGGTAAGGCTGCCCAGGTCAGCTAATCCACAACCCTCAGGGAATCACATTGTTGAAAATGGACCCCGCTAAGGCAGAAGAGAAGCCAAGGGAAAAAAGGACACAATGCCATTTGCAGCACCGTAGATGAGTCTAGAAGTAATCACGTGACTTGTAGTAAGTCAGAAAGTGAAAGACACATATCATATCATATCACTTATAGGTGTTACCTAAAAATGGATACCAGGGCAGATATTTCCACGGAGAAGGGCAATCACAGATTCATTAAACAAACTTATGGTTCACCAATGGAAAGGTGTGAGGATTGGTTTCATTACGATATCGGGGTTAACAGACATATACAAACACAGGTGACATATATAATCACCAAAGACCTACAGAATACCAAGAGAGGACTACTCAACATTCTGTCATAACGTACATGGGAAAAGGATCCCAAGAAGAACAGTCATCTGTATATGTGTAAAAGAACCACATCTTCCACACCTACAACAAGCCAAACATTGTAATCAAACTTGCTGTGATAAAAAATAAAAACTTAAATTAAAAACACGAACAAGAAGTAGTGAGACAAACGTCAGGGGCTTTCTCCTGGTACATTCCATTCTAAACTCCAATCTAGAACACCACTTCCACTGAGGCTCTCTTGCCCTAGTAACCAGATTTGGTAAGGGTGAACTGCTGCCACCTTGTGGCCGTTTCACACAACAGCAGCTTTAATCCCAACGCTAATGGTCAGTTGATATTCAAAATCATTGCAGGCCTGTAAATGACACCTGCCCTGAAAACAAATCCTGGGGTCACATATCGACCAAAAAATTCAAAGGACGTCCATATTTCAAAACGACCGTTTCAAAAGGCATATTTTACGCACATTAGTGTTCTGCTTCTTTTCCTTTCTTTCCTTTTTTGTTAAAAAAAACGGGAATGGAAAAAGGCATCCCTCAGGATGGGTGAAAATCGTTGCAAACGAATCAATGGACACAGGTTTAATCTCCAATATATATAAACAGCTCATGCAGCTTAATATTAAAAAAATAAACAACCCCAAAAAAAATGGGCAGAAGATCTAAAGAGACGTTTCTTCAAAGGAGACACAGAGATGGCCAAGACGCACATGAAAAGCTGCTCAACAGCACTAATTATTAGAGAAATGCAAATCAAAACTACAATGAGGTATCACCTCACACCTGTTAGAATCGGCATCATCAGAAAATCTACAAACAACCAATTCTGGGGAGGGTGTGGACAAAAGGAGCCCTCTTCCACTATTGGTGGGAATGTAAATTGATACAGTCACTATGGAGAACAGTATGGAGTTTCCTTAAAAAAAACTAGAAATAGAATTACCATCTGATCCAGCAATCCCACTTCTGGGCATATACCCAGAGAAAACCGTATTTCAAAAAGGCACATTCACCACAATGTTCGTTGCAGCACTATTTACAATAGCCAGGTAATGGAAGCAACCTAAATGCCCACAGACGGATGAATGGATAAAGATGTGGTACATATATAAAATGGAATATGACTCGGCCATAAAAAGGAATGAAACTGGGTCATTTGTAGAGACATCGATGGATCGAGAGACTGTCATACAGAATGAAGTAAGTCAGAAAGTGGAAAACAAATATTGTATATTAATGCATATATGTGGAGCCTAAAAATGGTACAGATGAACTGGTTTGCAGGGAAGAAATAGAGACACAGAGGTAGAGAACAAATGTATGGACACCAAGTGTGGGAAGCCATGGGGTGGTGGTGGTGGGATGAGTTGGGAGATTGGGATTGACCTGTATACATGTATATGCATAAAATACATAACTAATAATAACGTGCTGTATAAAAACATAAATAAAATTAAATTTCAAAATTTTAAAAAATAAAATTTAAAAATAAAACAGAAAAAATTCTTCCCGTCACACAGATGTATTTATAGGAATGAATTATTTCCATGCTTATATTTATAAATACATAAAAGAGGAATAAAATCCAACTTGAACCAAAAAAGAAAAAAAAATTGAACCCACGAGTTATACAGAGGAAAAACCTATCACGGCACTTGCTCCAGCGGTAAACAATTCTGAAATTGGTCAGAGGTGGGGAACCATCTCCCATACAGCCAGCCACCCACCCCCCACACAAGGAGCGTCCTCATTGAAAAGCTGGGGGACCGTGCCGAGGCATCTGTGAGTAAACGTGAGCTGAGCCCCAGGCCCGCTGCTTCTGATCTGTTCCCACCCTTTCCAGGTAAAACACCTGAATATGTACAAGGGCTTGAAAGCCTAGAGGAAGGACCGTGGAGCCACACCAGCGACAGCACGCAGGCCAACTTGGTGCCTGCAGGCCAGCCAGCGTGGTCCTGGACCCTGGCGCTCTTCCAGAAGCTTTCCATTGCCCTGCCTGAGATACCCCTCCTGTCCCGGACCTCACTGCTTTTTTCCTTCCTCACCTCTGTCCGAAGAGAAATTCCAGTGGAAGGTATGGGTGACACATCCTCTTCTTTACAGGCGGCAGCCTGGCAACTCCTGCAGAAAGGCCAGCAGAACCCCACTCACACCGGGCCAGCCACAAAGCTGTGGCCCCTCACTCCCTCCCACCAGCACAGCCCCGAGACTGCTGACGGGGCAGAGAATATGGAGTCAGGCACAGCTTCAGTGGCTATTGCTGCCTGGAGCGCTGTTTATATTGACCTCAAGGAGGCACACCTGGGGAGGGCGGGCCGGCAGGGTAAGGCTGCCCAGGTCAGCTAATCCACAACCCTCAGGGAATCACATTGTTGAAAATGGACCCCGCTAAGGCAGAAGAGAAGCCAAGGGAAAAAAGGACACAATGCCATTTGCAGCACCGTAGATGAGTATAGAAGTAATCACGTGACTTGTAGTAAGTCAGAAAGTGAAAGACACATATCATATCATATCACTTATAGGTGTTACCTAAAAATGGATACCAGGGCAGATATTTCCACGGAGAAGGGCAATCACAGATTCATTAAACAAACTTATGGTTCCCCAATGGAAAGGTGTGAGGATTGGTTTCATTACGATATCGGTGTTAACAGACATATACAAACACAGGTGACATATATAATCACCAAAGACCTACAGAATACCAAGAGAGGACTACTCAACATTCTGTCATAACGTACATGGGAAAAGGATCCCAAGAAGAACAGTCATCTGTATATGTGTAAAAGAACCACATCTACCACACCTACAACAAGCCAAACATTGTAATCAAACTTGCTGTAATAAAAAATAAAAACTTAAATTAAAAACACGAACAAGAAGTAGTGAGACAAACGTGAGGGGCTTTCTCCTGGTACATTCCATTCTAAACTCCAATCTAGAACACCACTTCCACTGAGGCTCTCTTGCCCTAGTAACCAGATTTGGTAAGGGTGAACTGCTGCCACCTTGTGTCCGTTTCACACAACAGCAGCTTTAATCCCAACGCTAATGGTCAGTTGATATTCAAAATCATTGCAGGCCTGTAAATGACACCTGCCCTGAAAACAAATCCTGGGGTCACATATCGACCAAAAAATTCAAAGGACGTCCATATTTCAAAACGACCGTTTCAAAAGGCATATTTTACGCACATTAGTGTTCTGCTTCTTTTCCTTTCTTTCCTTTTTTGTTAAAAAAAACGGGAATGGAAAAAGGCATCCCTCAGGATGGGTGAAAATCGTTGCAAACGAATCAATGGACACAGGTTTAATCTCCAATATATATAAACAGCTCATGCAGCTTAATATTAAAAAAACAAACAACCCAAAAAAAATGGGCAGAAGATCTAAAGAGACGTTTCTTCAAAGGAGACACAGAGATGGCCAAGACGCACATGAAAAGCTGCTCAACAGCACTAATTATTAGAGAATTGCAAATCAAAACTACAATGAGGTATCACCTCACACCTGTTAGAATCGGCATCATCAGAAAATCTACAAACAACCAATTCTGGGGAGGGTGTGGACAAAAGGAGCCCTCTTCCACTATTGGTGGGAATGTAAATTGATACAGTCACTATGGAGAACAGTATGGAGTTTCCTTAAAAAAACTAGAAATAGAATTACCATCTGATCCAGCAATCCCACTTCTGGGCATATACCCAGAGAAAACCGTATTTCAAAAAGGCACATTCACCACAATGTTCGTTGCAGCACTATTTACAATAGCCAGGTAATGGAAGCAACCTAAATGCCCACAGACAGATGAATGGATAAAGATGTGGTACATATATAAAATGGAATATGACTCGGCCATAAAAAGGAATGAAACTGGGTCATTTGTAGAGACATCGATGGATCGAGAGACTGTCATACAGAATGAAGTAAGTCAGAAAGAGGAAAACAAATATTGTATATTAATGCATATATGTGGAGCCTAAAAATGGTACAGATGAACTGGTTTGCAGGGAAGAAATAGAGACACAGAGGTAGAGAACAAACGTATGGACACCAAGTGTGGGAAGCCATGGGGTGGTGGTGGTGGGATGAGTTGGGAGATTGGGATTGACCTGTATACATGTATATGCATAAAATACATAACTAATAATAACGTGCTGTATAAAAACATAAAGAAAATTAAATTTCAAAATTTTAAAAAATAAAATTTAAAAATAAAACAGAAAAAATTTTTCCCATCACACAGATTTATTTATAGGAAAGAATTATTTCCATGCTTATATCTATAAATACATAAAAGGGGAATAAAATCTAACTTGAACCATAAAAGAAAAAATAAACCTGAACCCAGGAGTTATACAGAGGAAAACCCTATCAGGGCACTTGCTCCAGTGGTAAACAATTCTGAAATTGGTCAGAGGTGGGGAACCATCTCCCATACAGCCAGCAACCCACCCCCCACGCAAGGAGCGTCCTCATTGCAAAGCTGGGGGACCGTGCCAAGGCATCTGTGAGTAAACGTGAGCTGAGCCCCAGGCCAGCTGCTTCTGATCTGTTCCCACCCTTTCCAGGTAAAACACCTGAATATGTACAAGGGCTTGAAAGCCTAGAGGAAGGACCGTGGAGCCACACCAGCGACAGCATGCAGGCCAACTTGGTGCCTGCAGGCCAGCCAGCGTGGTACTGGCCCCGGGCGTTCTTCCAGAAGCTTTCCATTGCCCTGCCTGAGATACCCCTCCTGTCCCGGACCCCACTGCTTTTTTCCTTCCTCACCTCTGTCCGGAGAGAAATTCCAGCGGAAGGTATGGGTGACACATCCTCTTCTTTACAGGCGGCAGCCTGGCAACTCCTGCAGAAAGGCCAGCAGAACCCCACTCACACCGGGCCACCCACAAAGCTGTGGCCCCTCACTCCCTCCCACCAGCACAGCCCCGAGACTGCTGAAGGGGCAGAGAATATGGAGTCAGGCACAGCTTCAGGGGCTATTGCTGCCTGGAGCACTGTTTATATTGACCTCAAGGAGGCACACCTGGGGAGGGCGGGCCGGAAGGGTAAGGCTGCCCAGGTCAGCTAATACACAACCCTCAGGGAATCACATTGTTGAAAATGGACCCCGCTAAGGCAGAAGAGAAGCCAAGGGAAAAAAGGACACAATGCCATTTGCAGCACCGTAGATGAGTCTAGAAGTAATCACGTGACTTGTAGTAAGTCAGAAAGTGAAAGACACATATCATATCATATCACTTGTAGGTGTTACCTAAAAATGGATACCAGGGCAGATATTTCCACGGAGAAGGGCAATCACAGATTCATTAAACAAACTTATGGTTCCCCAATGGAAAGGTGTGAGGATTGGTTTCATTACGATATCGGGGTTAACAGACATATACAAACACAGGTGACATATATAATCACCAAAGACCTACAGAATACCAAGAGAGGACTACTCAACATTCTGTCATAACGTACATGGGAAAAGGATCCCAAGAAGAACAGTCATCTGTATATGTGTAAAAGAACCACATCTTCCACACCTACAACAAGCCAAACATTGTAATCAAACTTGCTGTAATAAAAAATAAAAACTTAAATTAAAAACACGAACAAGAAGTAGTGAGACAAACGTGAGGGGCTTTCTCCTGGTACATTCCATTCTAAACTCCAATCTAGAACACCACTTCCACTGAGGCTCTCTTGCCCTAGTAACCAGATTTGGTAAGGGTGAACTGCTGCCACCTTGTGGCCGTTTCACACAACAGCAGCTTTAATCCCAACGCTAATGGTCAGTTGATATTCAAAATCATTGCAGGCCTGTAAATGACACCTGCCCTGAAAACAAATCCTGGGGTCACATATCGACCAAAAAATTCAAAGGACGTCCATATTTCAAAACGACAGTTTCAAATGGCATATTTTACGCACATTAGTGTTCTGCTTCTTTTCCTTTCTTTCCTTTTTTGTTAAAAAACACGGGAATGGAAAAAGGCATCCCTCAGAATGGGCGAAAATCGTTGCAGACGAATCAATGGAGAGAGGTTTAATCTCCAATATATATAAACAGCTCATGCAGCTTAATATTAAAAAAACAAACAACCCAAAAAAAATGGGCAGAAGATCTAAAGAGACGTTTCTTCAAAGGAGACACAGAGATGGCCAAGACGCACATGAAAAGCTGCTCAACAGCACTAATTATTAGAGAAATGCAAATCAAAACTACAATGAGGTATCACCTCACACCTGTTAGAATCGGCATCATCAGAAAATCTACAAACAACCAATTCTGGGGAGGGTGTGGACAAAAGGAGCCCTCTTCCACTATTGGTGGGAATGTAAATTGATACAGTCACTATGGAGAACAGTATGGAGTTTCCTTAAAAAAACTAGAAATAGAATTACCATCTGATCCAGCAATCCCACTTCTGGGCATATACCCAGAGAAAACCGTATTTCAAAAAGGCACATTCACCACAATGTTCGTTGCAGCACTATTTACAATAGCCAGGTAATGGAAGCAACCTAAATGCCCACAGACAGATGAATGGATAAAGATGTGGTACATATATAAAATGGAATATGACTCGGCCATAAAAAGGAATGAAACTGGGTCATTTGTAGAGACATCGATGGATCGAGAGACTGTCATACAGAATGAAGTAAGTCAGAAAGAGGAAAACAAATATTGTATATTAATGCATATATGTGGAGCCTAAAAATGGTACAGATGAACTGGTTTGCAGGGAAGAAATAGAGACACAGAGGTAGAGAACAAACGTATGGACACCAAGTGTGGGAAGCCATGGGGTGGTGGTGGTGGGATGAGTTGGGAGTTTGGGATTGACCTGTATACATGTATATACATAAAATACATATCTAATAATAACGTGCTGTATAAAAAAATAAATAAAATTAAATTTCAAAATTTTAAAAAATAAAATTTAAAAATAAAACAGAAAAAATTCTTCCCGTCACACAGATGTATTTATAGGAAAGTATTATTTCCATGCTTATATCTATAAACACATAAAAGGGGAATAAAATCTAACTTGAACCATAAAAGAAAAAAAAAACCTGAACCCAGGAGTTATACAGAGGAAAACCCTATCAGGGCACTTGCTCCAGTGGTAAACAATTCTGAAATTGGTCAGAGGTGGGGAACCATCTCCCATACAGCCAGCAACCCACCCCCCACGCAAGGAGCGTCCTCATTGCAAAGCTGGGGGACCGTGCCGAGGCATCTGTGAGTAAACGTGAGCTGAGCCCCAGGCCAGCTGCTGCTGAACTGTTCCCACCCTTTCCAGGTAAAACACCTGAATATGTACAAGGGCTTGAAAGCCTACAGGAAGGACCGTGGAGCCACACCAGCGACAGCACACAGGCCAACTTGGTGCCTGCAGGCCAGCCAGCGTGGTCCTGGCCCCGGCGCTCTTCCAGAAGCTTTCCATTGCCCTGCCTGAGATACGCATCCTTTCCCGGCCCCCACTGCTTTTTTCCTTCCTCACCTCTGTCCGGAGAGAAATTCCAGCGGAAGGTATGGGTGACACATCCACTTCTTTACAGGCGGCAGCCTGGCAACACCTGCAGAAAGGCCAGCAGAACCCCACTCACACCGGGCCACCCACAAAGCTGTGGCCCCTCACTCCCTCCCACCAGCACAGCCCCGAGACTGCTGACGGGGCAGAGAATATGGAGGCAGGCACAGCTTCAGAGGCTACTGCTGCCTGGAACGCTGTTTATATTGACCTCAACGAGGCACACCTGGGGAGGGCAGGCCGGCAGGGTAAGGCTGCCCAGGTCAGCTAATCCACAGCCCTCAGGGAATCACATTGTTGAAAATGGACCCCACAAAGGCAGAAGAGAAGCCAAGGGAAAAAAGGACAAAATGCCATTTGCAGCCCCTAGATGAGTCTAGAAGTAATCACGTGACTTGTAGTAAGTCAGAAAGTGAAAGACACATATCATATCACTTAGAGGTGTTACCTAAAAATGGATACCAGGGCAGATATTTCCACGGAGAAGGGCAATCACAGATTCATTAAACAAACTTATGGTTCACCAATGGAAAGGTGTGAGGATTGGTTTCATTACGATATCGGGGTTAACAGACATATACAAACACAGGTGACATATATAATCACCAAAGACCTACAGAATACCAAGAGAGGACTACTCAACATTCTGTCATAACGTACATGGGAAAAGGATCCCAAGAAGAACAGTCATCTGTATATGTGTAAAAGAACCACATCTTCCACACCTACAACAAGCCAAACATTGTAATCAAACTTGCTGTAATAAAAAATAAAAACTTAAATTAAAAACACGAACAAGAAGTAGTGAGACAAACGTGAGGGGCTTTCTCCTGGTACATTCCATTCTAAACTCCAATCTAGAACACCACTTCCACTGAGGCTCTCTTGCCCTAGTAACCAGATTTGGTAAGGGTGAACTGCTGCCACCTTGTGGCCGTTTCACACAACAGCAGCTTTAATCCCAACGCTAATGGTCAGTTGATATTCAAAATCATTGCAGGCCTGTAAATGACACCTGCCCTGAAAACAAATCCTGGGGTCACATATCGACCAAAAAATTCAAAGGACGTCCATATTTCAAAACGACAGTTTCAAATGGCATATTTTACGCACATTAGTGTTCTGCTTCTTTTCCTTTCTTTCCTTTTTTGTTAAAAAACACGGGAATGGAAAAAGGCATCCCTCAGAATGGGCGAAAATCGTTGCAGACGAATCAATGGAGAGAGATTTAATCTCCAATATATATAAACAGCTCATGCAGCTTAATATTAAAAAAACAAACAACCCAAAAAAAAATGGGCAGAAGATCTAAAGAGACGTTTCTTCAAAGGAGACACAGAGATGGCCAAGACGCACATGAAAAGCTGCTCAACAGCACTAATTATTAGAGAAATGCAAATCAAAACTACAATGAGGTATCACCTCACACCTGTTAGAATCGGCATCATCAGAAAATCTACAAACAACCAATTCTGGGGAGGGTGTGGACAAAAGGAGCCCTCTTCCACTATTGGTGGGAATGTAAATTGATACAGTCACTATGGAGAACAGTATGGAGTTTCCTTAAAAAAACTAGAAATAGAATTACCATCTGATCCAGCAATCCCACTTCTGGGCATATACCCAGAGAAAACCGTATTTCAAAAAGGCACATTCACCACAATGTTCGTTGCAGCACTATTTACAATAGCCAGGTAATGGAAGCAACCTAAATGCCCACAGACAGATGAATGGATAAAGATGTGGTACATATATAAAATGGAATATGACTCGGCCATAAAAAGGAATGAAACTGGGTCATTTGTAGAGACATCGATGGATCGAGAGACTGTCATACAGAATGAAGTAAGTCAGAAAGAGGAAAACAAATATTGTATATTAATGCATATATGTGGAGCCTAAAAATGGTACAGATGAACTGGTTTGCAGGGAAGAAATAGAGACACAGAGGTAGAGAACAAACGTATGGACACCAAGTGTGGGAAGCCATGGGGTGGTGGTGGTGGGATGAGTTGGGAGTTTGGGATTGACCTGTATACATGTATATACATAAAATACATATCTAATAATAACGTGCTGTATAAAAAAATAAATAAAATTAAATTTCAAAATTTTAAAAAATAAAATTTAAAAATAAAACAGAAAATATTCTTCCCATCACACAGATGTATTTATAGGAAAGTATTATTTCCATGCTTATATCTATAAACACATAAAAGGGGAATAAAATCTAACTTGAACCATAAAAGAAAAAAAAAAACCTGAACCCAGGAGTTATACAGAGGAAAACCCTATCAGGGCACTTGCTCCAGTGGTAAACAATTCTGAAATTGGTCAGAGGTGGGGAACCATCTCCCATACAGCCAGCAACCCACCCCCCACGCAAGGAGCGTCCTCATTGCAAAGCTGGGGGACCGTGCCGAGGCATCTGTGAGTAAACGTGAGCTGAGCCCCAGGCCAGCTGCTGCTGAACTGTTCCCACCCTTTCCAGGTAAAACACCTGAATATGTACAAGGGCTTGAAAGCCTACAGGAAGGACCGTGGAGCCACACCAGCGACAGCACACAGGCCAACTTGGTGCCTGCAGGCCAGCCAGCGTGGACCTGGACCCTGGCGCTCTTCCAGAAGCTTTCCATTGCCCTGCCTGAGATACCCCTCCTGTCCCGGCCCCCACTGCTTTTTTCCTTCCTCACCTCTGTCCGGAGAGAAATTCCAGCGGAAGGTATGGGTGACACATCCTCTTCTTTACAGGCGGCAGCCTGGCAACTCCTGCAGAAAGGCCAGCAGAACCCCACTCACACCGGGCCACCCACAAAGCTGTGGCCCCTCACTCCCTCCCACCAGCACAGCCCCGAGACTGCTGACGGGGCAGAGAATATGGAGTCAGGCACAACTTCAGTGGCTATTGCTGCCTGGAGCGCTGTTTATATTCATCTCAACAAGGCACACCTGGGGAGGGCGGGCCGGCAGGGTAAGGCTGCCCAGGTCAGCTAATCCACAACCCTCAGGGAATCACATTGTTGAAAATGGACCCCGCTAAGGCAGAAGAGAAGCCAAGGGAAAAAAGGATACAATGCCATTTGCAGCACCGTAGATGAGTCTAGAAGTAATCACGTGACTTGTAGTAAGTCAGAAAGTGAAAGACACATATCATATCATATCACTTATAGGTGTTACCTAAAAATGGATACCAGGGCAGATATTTCCACGGAGAAGGGCAATCACAGATTCATTAAACAAACTTATGGTTCACCAATGGAAAGGTGTGAGGATTGGTTTCATTACGATATCGGGGTTAACAGACATATACAAACACAGGTGACATATATAATCACCAAAGACCTACAGAATACCAAGAGAGGACTACTCAACATTCTGTCATAACGTACATGGGAAAAGGATCCCAAGAAGAACAGTCATCTGTATATGTGTAAAAGAACCACATCTTTCACACCTACAACAAGCCAAACATTGTAATCAAACTTGCTGTAATAAAAAATAAAAACTTAAATTAAAAACACGAACAAGAAGTAGTGAGACAAACGTGAGGGGCTTTCTCCTGGTACATTCCATTCTAATCTCCAATCTAGAACACCACTTCCACTGAGGCTCTCTTGCCCTAGTAACCAGATTTGGTAAGGGTGAACTGCTGCCACCTTGTGGCCGTTTCACACAACAGCAGCTTTAATCCCAACGCTAATGGTCAGTTGATATTCAAAATCATTGCAGGCCTGTAAATGACACCTGCCCTGAAAACAAATCCTGGGGTCACATATCGACCAAAAAATTCAAAGGATGTCCATATTTCAAAACGACCGTTTCAAAAGGCATATTTTACGCACATTAGTGTTCTTCTTCTTTTCCTTTCTTTCCTTTTTTGTTAAAAAAAACGGGAATGGAAAAAGGCATCCCTCAGGATGGGTGAAAATCGTTGCCAACGAATCAATGGACACAGGTTTAATCTCGAATATATATAAACAGCTCATGCAGCTTAATATTAAAAAAACAAACAACCCCCAAAAAAATGGGCAGAAGATCTAAAGAGACGTTTCTTCAAAGGAGACACAGAGATGGCCAAGACGCACATGAAAAGCTGCTCAACAGCACTAATTATTAGAGAAATGCAAATCAAAACTACAATGAGGTATCACCTCACACCTGTTAAAATCGGCATCATCAGAAAATCTACAAACAACCAATTCTGGGGAGGGTGTGGACAAAAGGAGCCCTCTTCCACTATTGGTGGGAATGTAAATTGATACAGTCACTATGGAGAACAGTATGGAGTTTCCTTAAAAAAACTAGAAATAGAATTACCATCTGATCCAGCAATCCCACTTCTGGGCATATACCCAGAGAAAACCGTATTTCAAAAAGGCACATTCACCACAATGTTCGTTGCAGCACTATTTACAATAGCCAGGTAATGGAAGCAACCTAAATGCCCACAGACAGATGAATGGATAAAGATGTGGTACATATATAAAATGGAATATGACTCGGCCATAAAAAGGAATGAAACTGGGTCATTTGTAGAGACATCGATGGATCGAGAGACTGTCATACAGAATGAAGTAAGTCAGAAAGAGGAAAACAAATATTGTCTATTAATGCATATATGTGGAGCCTAAAAATGGTACAGATGAACTGGTTTGCAGGGAAGAAATAGAGACACAGAGGTAGAGAACAAACGTATGGACACCAAGTGTGGGAAGCCATGGGGTGGTGGTGGTGGGATGTGTTGGGAGTTTGGGATTGACCTGTATACATGTATATACATAAAATACATAACTAATAATAATGTGCTGTATAAAAAAATAAATAAAATTAAATTTCAAAATTTTAAAAAACAAAATTTAAAAATAAAACAGAAAAAATTCTTCCCATCACACAGATGTATTTATAGGAAAGAATTATTTCCATGCTTATATCTAAAAATACCTAAAAGGGGAATAAAATCTAACTTGAACCATAAAAGAAAAAAAAAAACCTGAACCCAGGAGTTATACAGAGGAAAACCCTATCAGGGCACTTGCTCCAGTGGTAAACAATTCTGAAATTGGTCAGAGGTGGGGAACCATCTCCCATACAGCCAGCAACCCACCCCCCACGCAAGGAGCGTCCTCATTGCAAAGCTGGGGGACCGTGCCGAGGCATCTGTGAGTAAACGTGAGCTGAGCCCCAGGCCAGCTGCTGCTGAACTGTTCCCACCCTTTCCAGGTAAAACACCTGAATATGTACAAGGGCTTGAAAGCCTACAGGAAGGACCGTGGAGCCACACTAGCGACAGCACACAGGCCAACTTGGTGCCTGCAGGCCAGCCAGCGTGGTCCTGGCCCCGGCGCTCTTCCAGAAGCTTTCCATTGCCCTGCCTAAGATACCCATCCTGTCCCGGCCCCCACTGCTTTTTTCCTTCCTCACCTCTGTCCGGAGAGAAATTCCAGCGGAAGGTATGGGTGACACATCCTCTTCTTTACAGACGGCAGCCTGGCAACTCCTGCAGAAAGGCCAGCAGAACCCCACTCACACCGGGCCACCCACAAAGCTGTGGCCCCTCACTCCCTCCCACCAGCACAGCCCCGAGACTGCTGACGGGGCAGAGAATATGGAGTCAGGCACAGCTTCAGAGGCTACTGCTGCCTGGAGTGCTGTTTATATTGACCTCAACGAGGCACACCTGAGGAGAGCAGGCCGGCAGTGTAAGGCTGCCCAGGTCAGCTAAACCACAACCCTCAGGGAATCACATTGTTGAAAATGGACCCCACAAATGCAGAAGAAGAGCCAAGGAAAAAAAGGACAAAATGCCATTTGCAGCCCCGTAGATGAGTCTAGAAGTAATCACGTGACTTGTAGTAAGTCAGAAAGTGAAAGACACATATCATATCACTTAGAGGTGTTACCTAAAAATGGATACCAGGGCAGATATTTCCACGGAGAAGGGCAATCACAGATTCATCAAACAAACTTATGGTTCACCAATGGAAAGGTGTGAGGATTGGTTTCATTACGATATCGGGGTTAACAGACATATACAAACACAGGTGACATATATAATCACCAAAGACCTACAGAATACCAAGAGAGGACTACTCAACATTCTGTCATAACGTACATGGGAAAAGGATCCTAAGAAGAACAGTCATCTGTATATGTGTAAAAGAACCACATCTTCCACACCTACAACAAGCCAAACATTGTAATCAAACTTGCTGTAATAAAAAATAAAAAATTAAATTAAAAACACGAACAAGAAATAGTGAGACAAACGTGAGGGGCTTTCTCCTGGCACATTCCATTCTAATCTCCAATCTAGAACACCACTTCCACTGAGGCTCTCTTGCCCTAGTAACCAGATTTGGTAAGGGTGAACTGCTGCCACCTTGTGGCCGTTTCACACAACAGCAGCTTTAATCCCAACGCTAATGGTCAGTTGATATTCAAAATCATTGCAGGCCTGTAAATGACACCTGCCCTGAAAACAAATCCTGGGGTCACATATCGACCAAAAAATTCAAAGGACGTCCATATTTCAAAACGACAGTTTCAAATGGCATATTTTACGCACATTAGTGTTCTGCTTCTTTTCCTTTCTTTCCTTTTTTGTTAAAAAACACGGGAATGGAAAAAGGCATCCCTCAGAATGGGCGAAAATCGTTGCAGACGAATCAATGGAGAGAGGTTTAATCTCCAATATATATAAACAGCTCATGCAGCTTAATATTAAAAAAACAAACAACCCAAAAAAAATGGGCAGAAGATCTAAAGAGACGTTTCTTCAAAGGAGACACAGAGATGGCCAAGACGCACATGAAAAGCTGCTCAACAGCACTAATTATTAGAGAAATGCAAATCAAAACTACAATGAGGTATCACCTCACACCTGTTAGAATCGGCATCATCAGAAAATCTACAAACAACCAATTCTGGGGAGGGTGTGGACAAAAGGAGCCCTCTTCCACTATTGGTGGGAATGTAAATTGATACAGTCACTATGGAGAACAGTATGGAGTTTCCTTAAAAAAACTAGAAATAGAATTACCATCTGATCCAGCAATCCCACTTCTGGGCATATACCCAGAGAAAACCGTATTTCAAAAAGGCACATTCACCACAATGTTCGTTGCAGCACTATTTACAATAGCCAGGTAATGGAAGCAACCTAAATGCCCACAGACAGATGAATGGATAAAGATGTGGTACATATATAAAATGGAATATGACTCGGCCATAAAAAGGAATGAAACTGGGTCATTTGTAGAGACATCGATGGATCGAGAGACTGTCATACAGAATGAAGTAAGTCAGAAAGAGGAAAACAAATATTGTATATTAATGCATATATGTGGAGCCTAAAAATGGTACAGATGAACTGGTTTGCAGGGAAGAAATAGAGACACAGAGGTAGAGAACAAACGTATGGACACCAAGTGTGGGAAGCCATGGGGTGGTGGTGGTGGGATGAGTTGGGAGTTTGGGATTGACCTGTATACATGTATATACATAAAATACATATCTAATAATAACGTGCTGTATAAAAAAATAAATAAAATTAAATTTCAAAATTTTAAAAAATAAAATTTAAAAATAAAACAGAAAAAATTCTTCCCGTCACACAGATGTATTTATAGGAAAGTATTATTTCCATGCTTATATCTATAAACACATAAAAGGGGAATAAAATCTAACTTGAACCATAAAAGAAAAAAAAAACCTGAACCCAGGAGTTATACAGAGGAAAACCCTATCAGGGCACTTGCTCCAGTGGTAAACAATTCTGAAATTGGTCAGAGGTGGGGAACCATCTCCCATACAGCCAGCAACCCACCCCCCACGCAAGGAGCGTCCTCATTGCAAAGCTGGGGGACCGTGCCGAGGCATCTGTGAGTAAACGTGAGCTGAGCCCCAGGCCAGCTGCTGCTGAACTGTTCCCACCCTTTCCAGGTAAAACACCTGAATATGTACAAGGGCTTGAAAGCCTACAGGAAGGACCGTGGAGCCACACCAGCGACAGCACACAGGCCAACTTGGTGCCTGCAGGCCAGCCAGCGTGGTCCTGGCCCCGGCGCTCTTCCAGAAGCTTTCCATTGCCCTGCCTGAGATACGCATCCTTTCCCGGCCCCCACTGCTTTTTTCCTTCCTCACCTCTGTCCGGAGAGAAATTCCAGCGGAAGGTATGGGTGACACATCCACTTCTTTACAGGCGGCAGCCTGGCAACACCTGCAGAAAGGCCAGCAGAACCCCACTCACACCGGGCCACCCACAAAGCTGTGGCCCCTCACTCCCTCCCACCAGCACAGCCCCGAGACTGCTGACGGGGCAGAGAATATGGAGGCAGGCACAGCTTCAGAGGCTACTGCTGCCTGGAACGCTGTTTATATTGACCTCAACGAGGCACACCTGGGGAGGGCAGGCCGGCAGGGTAAGGCTGCCCAGGTCAGCTAATCCACAGCCCTCAGGGAATCACATTGTTGAAAATGGACCCCACAAAGGCAGAAGAGAAGCCAAGGGAAAAAAGGACAAAATGCCATTTGCAGCCCCTAGATGAGTCTAGAAGTAATCACGTGACTTGTAGTAAGTCAGAAAGTGAAAGACACATATCATATCACTTAGAGGTGTTACCTAAAAATGGATACCAGGGCAGATATTTCCACGGAGAAGGGCAATCACAGATTCATTAAACAAACTTATGGTTCACCAATGGAAAGGTGTGAGGATTGGTTTCATTACGATATCGGGGTTAACAGACATATACAAACACAGGTGACATATATAATCACCAAAGACCTACAGAATACCAAGAGAGGACTACTCAACATTCTCTCATAACGTACATGGGAAAAGGATCCCAAGAAGAACAGTCATCTGTATATGTGTAAAAGAACCACATCTTCCACACCTACAACAAGCCAAACATTGTAATCAAACTTGCTGTAATAAAAAATAAAAACTTAAATTAAAAACACGAACAAGAAGTAGTGAGACAAACGTGAGGGGCTTTCTCCTGGTACATTCCATTCTAAACTCCAATCTAGAACACCACTTCCACTGAGGCTCTCTTGCCCTAGTAACCAGATTTGGTAAGGGTGAACTGCTGCCACCTTGTGGCCGTTTCACACAACAGCAGCTTTAATCCCAACGCTAATGGTCAGTTGATATTCAAAATCATTGCAGGCCTGTAAATGACACCTGCCCTGAAAACAAATCCTGGGGTCACATATCGACCAAAAAATTCAAAGGACGTCCATATTTCAAAACGACAGTTTCAAATGGCATATTTTACGCACATTAGTGTTCTGCTTCTTTTCCTTTCTTTCCTTTTTTGTTAAAAAACACGGGAATGGAAAAAGGCATCCCTCAGAATGGGCGAAAATCGTTGCAGACGAATCAATGGAGAGAGATTTAATCTCCAATATATATAAACAGCTCATGCAGCTTAATATTAAAAAAACAAACAACCCAAAAAAAAATGGGCAGAAGATCTAAAGAGACGTTTCTTCAAAGGAGACACAGAGATGGCCAAGACGCACATGAAAAGCTGCTCAACAGCACTAATTATTAGAGAAATGCAAATCAAAACTACAATGAGGTATCACCTCACACCTGTTAGAATCGGCATCATCAGAAAATCTACAAACAACCAATTCTGGGGAGGGTGTGGACAAAAGGAGCCCTCTTCCACTATTGGTGGGAATGTAAATTGATACAGTCACTATGGAGAACAGTATGGAGTTTCCTTAAAAAAACTAGAAATAGAATTACCATCTGATCCAGCAATCCCACTTCTGGGCATATACCCAGAGAAAACCGTATTTCAAAAAGGCACATTCACCACAATGTTCGTTGCAGCACTATTTACAATAGCCAGGTAATGGAAGCAACCTAAATGCCCACAGACAGATGAATGGATAAAGATGTGGTACATATATAAAATGGAATATGACTCGGCCATAAAAAGGAATGAAACTGGGTCATTTGTAGAGACATCGATGGATCGAGAGACTGTCATACAGAATGAAGTAAGTCAGAAAGAGGAAAACAAATATTGTATATTAATGCATATATGTGGAGCCTAAAAATGGTACAGATGAACTGGTTTGCAGGGAAGAAATAGAGACACAGAGGTAGAGAACAAACGTATGGACACCAAGTGTGGGAAGCCATGGGGTGGTGGTGGTGGGATGAGTTGGGAGTTTGGGATTGACCTGTATACATGTATATACATAAAATACATATCTAATAATAACGTGCTGTATAAAAAAATAAATAAAATTAAATTTCAAAATTTTAAAAAATAAAATTTAAAAATAAAACAGAAAATATTCTTCCCATCACACAGATGTATTTATAGGAAAGTATTATTTCCATGCTTATATCTATAAACACATAAAAGGGGAATAAAATCTAACTTGAACCATAAAAGAAAAAAAAAAACCTGAACCCAGGAGTTATACAGAGGAAAACCCTATCAGGGCACTTGCTCCAGTGGTAAACAATTCTGAAATTGGTCAGAGGTGGGGAACCATCTCCCATACAGCCAGCAACCCACCCCCCACGCAAGGAGCGTCCTCATTGCAAAGCTGGGGGACCGTGCCGAGGCATCTGTGAGTAAACGTGAGCTGAGCCCCAGGCCAGCTGCTGCTGAACTGTTCCCACCCTTTCCAGGTAAAACACCTGAATATGTACAAGGGCTTGAAAGCCTACAGGAAGGACCGTGGAGCCACACCAGCGACAGCACACAGGCCAACTTGGTGCCTGCAGGCCAGCCAGCGTGGACCTGGACCCTGGCGCTCTTCCAGAAGCTTTCCATTGCCCTGCCTGAGATACCCCTCCTGTCCCGGCCCCCACTGCTTTTTTCCTTCCTCACCTCTGTCCGGAGAGAAATTCCAGCGGAAGGTATGGGTGACACATCCTCTTCTTTACAGGCGGCAGCCTGGCAACTCCTGCAGAAAGGCCAGCAGAACCCCACTCACACCGGGCCACCCACAAAGCTGTGGCCCCTCACTCCCTCCCACCAGCACAGCCCCGAGACTGCTGACGGGGCAGAGAATATGGAGTCAGGCACAACTTCAGTGGCTATTGCTGCCTGGAGCGCTGTTTATATTCATCTCAACAAGGCACACCTGGGGAGGGCGGGCCGGCAGGGTAAGGCTGCCCAGGTCAGCTAATCCACAACCCTCAGGGAATCACATTGTTGAAAATGGACCCCGCTAAGGCAGAAGAGAAGCCAAGGGAAAAAAGGATACAATGCCATTTGCAGCACCGTAGATGAGTCTAGAAGTAATCACGTGACTTGTAGTAAGTCAGAAAGTGAAAGACACATATCATATCATATCACTTATAGGTGTTACCTAAAAATGGATACCAGGGCAGATATTTCCACGGAGAAGGGCAATCACAGATTCATTAAACAAACTTATGGTTCACCAATGGAAAGGTGTGAGGATTGGTTTCATTACGATATCGGGGTTAACAGACATATACAAACACAGGTGACATATATAATCACCAAAGACCTACAGAATACCAAGAGAGGACTACTCAACATTCTGTCATAACGTACATGGGAAAAGGATCCCAAGAAGAACAGTCATCTGTATATGTGTAAAAGAACCACATCTTTCACACCTACAACAAGCCAAACATTGTAATCAAACTTGCTGTAATAAAAAATAAAAACTTAAATTAAAAACACGAACAAGAAGTAGTGAGACAAACGTGAGGGGCTTTCTCCTGGTACATTCCATTCTAATCTCCAATCTAGAACACCACTTCCACTGAGGCTCTCTTGCCCTAGTAACCAGATTTGGTAAGGGTGAACTGCTGCCACCTTGTGGCCGTTTCACACAACAGCAGCTTTAATCCCAACGCTAATGGTCAGTTGATATTCAAAATCATTGCAGGCCTGTAAATGACACCTGCCCTGAAAACAAATCCTGGGGTCACATATCGACCAAAAAATTCAAAGGATGTCCATATTTCAAAACGACCGTTTCAAAAGGCATATTTTACGCACATTAGTGTTCTTCTTCTTTTCCTTTCTTTCCTTTTTTGTTAAAAAAAACGGGAATGGAAAAAGGCATCCCTCAGGATGGGTGAAAATCGTTGCCAACGAATCAATGGACACAGGTTTAATCTCGAATATATATAAACAGCTCATGCAGCTTAATATTAAAAAAACAAACAACCCCCAAAAAAATGGGCAGAAGATCTAAAGAGACGTTTCTTCAAAGGAGACACAGAGATGGCCAAGACGCACATGAAAAGCTGCTCAACAGCACTAATTATTAGAGAAATGCAAATCAAAACTACAATGAGGTATCACCTCACACCTGTTAAAATCGGCATCATCAGAAAATCTACAAACAACCAATTCTGGGGAGGGTGTGGACAAAAGGAGCCCTCTTCCACTATTGGTGGGAATGTAAATTGATACAGTCACTATGGAGAACAGTATGGAGTTTCCTTAAAAAAACTAGAAATAGAATTACCATCTGATCCAGCAATCCCACTTCTGGGCATATACCCAGAGAAAACCGTATTTCAAAAAGGCACATTCACCACAATGTTCGTTGCAGCACTATTTACAATAGCCAGGTAATGGAAGCAACCTAAATGCCCACAGACAGATGAATGGATAAAGATGTGGTACATATATAAAATGGAATATGACTCGGCCATAAAAAGGAATGAAACTGGGTCATTTGTAGAGACATCGATGGATCGAGAGACTGTCATACAGAATGAAGTAAGTCAGAAAGAGGAAAACAAATATTGTCTATTAATGCATATATGTGGAGCCTAAAAATGGTACAGATGAACTGGTTTGCAGGGAAGAAATAGAGACACAGAGGTAGAGAACAAACGTATGGACACCAAGTGTGGGAAGCCATGGGGTGGTGGTGGTGGGATGTGTTGGGAGTTTGGGATTGACCTGTATACATGTATATACATAAAATACATAACTAATAATAATGTGCTGTATAAAAAAATAAATAAAATTAAATTTCAAAATTTTAAAAAACAAAATTTAAAAATAAAACAGAAAAAATTCTTCCCATCACACAGATGTATTTATAGGAAAGAATTATTTCCATGCTTATATCTAAAAATACCTAAAAGGGGAATAAAATCTAACTTGAACCATAAAAGAAAAAAAAAAAACCTGAACCCAGGAGTTATACAGAGGAAAACCCTATCAGGGCACTTGCTCCAGTGGTAAACAATTCTGAAATTGGTCAGAGGTGGGGAACCATCTCCCATACAGCCAGCAACCCACCCCCCACGCAAGGAGCGTCCTCATTGCAAAGCTGGGGGACCGTGCCGAGGCATCTGTGAGTAAACGTGAGCTGAGCCCCAGGCCAGCTGCTGCTGAACTGTTCCCACCCTTTCCAGGTAAAACACCTGAATATGTACAAGGGCTTGAAAGCCTACAGGAAGGACCGTGGAGCCACACTAGCGACAGCACACAGGCCAACTTGGTGCCTGCAGGCCAGCCAGCGTGGTCCTGGCCCCGGCGCTCTTCCAGAAGCTTTCCATTGCCCTGCCTAAGATACCCATCCTGTCCCGGCCCCCACTGCTTTTTTCCTTCCTCACCTCTGTCCGGAGAGAAATTCCAGCGGAAGGTATGGGTGACACATCCTCTTCTTTACAGACGGCAGCCTGGCAACTCCTGCAGAAAGGCCAGCAGAACCCCACTCACACCGGGCCACCCACAAAGCTGTGGCCCCTCACTCCCTCCCACCAGCACAGCCCCGAGACTGCTGACGGGGCAGAGAATATGGAGTCAGGCACAGCTTCAGAGGCTACTGCTGCCTGGAGCGCTGTTTATATTGACCTCAACGAGGCACACCTGAGGAGAGCAGGCCGGCAGTGTAAGGCTGCCCAGGTCAGCTAAACCACAACCCTCAGGGAATCACATTGTTGAAAATGGACCCCACAAATGCAGAAGAAGAGCCAAGGAAAAAAAGGACAAAATGCCATTTGCAGCCCCGTAGATGAGTCTAGAAGTAATCACGTGACTTGTAGTAAGTCAGAAAGTGAAAGACACATATCATATCACTTAGAGGTGTTACCTAAAAATGGATACCAGGGCAGATATTTCCACGGAGAAGGGCAATCACAGATTCATCAAACAAACTTATGGTTCACCAATGGAAAGGTGTGAGGATTGGTTTCATTACGATATCGGGGTTAACAGACATATACAAACACAGGTGACATATATAATCACCAAAGACCTACAGAATACCAAGAGAGGACTACTCAACATTCTGTCATAACGTACATGGGAAAAGGATCCTAAGAAGAACAGTCATCTGTATATGTGTAAAAGAACCACATCTTCCACACCTACAACAAGCCAAACATTGTAATCAAACTTGCTGTAATAAAAAATAAAAAATTAAATTAAAAACACGAACAAGAAATAGTGAGACAAACGTGAGGGGCTTTCTCCTGGCACATTCCATTCTAATCTCCAATCTAGAACACCACTTCCACTGAGGCTCTCTTGCCCTAGTAACCAGATTTGGTAAGGGTGAACTGCTGCCACCTTGTGGCCGTTTCACACAACAGCAGCTTTAATCCCAACGCTAATGGTCAGTTGATATTCAAAATCATTGCAGGCCTATAAATGACACCTGCCCTGAAAACAAATCCTGGGGTCACATATCGACCAAAAAATTCAAAGGACGTCCATATTTCAAAACGACCGTTTCAAAAGGCATATTTTACGCACATTAGTGTTCTGCTTCTTTTCCTTTTTTTCCTTTTTTGTTAAAAAAAACGGGAATGGAAAAAGGTATCCCTCAGAATGGACGAAAATCGTTGCAGACGAATCAATGGAGAGAGGTTTAATCTCCAATATATATAAACAGCTCATGCAGCTTAATATTAAAAAAACAAACAACCCCAAAAAAATGGGCAGAAGATCTAAAGAGACGTTTCTTCAAAGGAGACACAGAGATGGCCAAGACGCACATGAAAAGCTGCTCAACAGCACTAATTATTAGAGAAATGCAAATCAAAACTACAATGAGGTATCTCCTCACACCTGTTAGAATCGGCATCATCAGAAAATCTACAAACAACCAATTCTGGGGAGGGTGTGGACAAAAGGAGCCCTCTTCCACTATTGGTGGGAATGTAAATTGATACAGTCACTATGGAGAACAGTATGGAGTTTCCTTAAAAAAACTAGAAATAGAATTACCATCGGATCCAGCAATCCCACTTCTGGGCATATACCCAGAGAAAACCGTATTTCAAAAAGGCACATTCACCACAATGTTCGTTGCAGCACTATTTACAATAGCCAGGTAATGGAAGCAACCTAAATGCCCACAGACAGATGAATGGATAAAGATGTGGTACATATATAAAATGGAATATGACTCGGCCATAAAAAGGAATGAAACTGGGTCATTTGTAGAGACATCGATGGATCGAGAGACTGTCATACAGAATGAAGTAAGTCAGAAAGAGGAAAACAAATATTGTATATTAATGCATATATGTGGAGCCTAAAAATGGTACAGATGAACTGGTTTGCAGGGAAGAAATAGAGACACAGAGGTAGAGAACAAACGTATGGAAACCAAGTGTGGGAAGCCATGGGGTGGTGGTGGTGGGATGAGTTGGGAGTTTGGGATTGACCTGTATACGTGTATATACATAAAATACATAACTAATAATAACGTACTGTATAAAAAAAATAAATAAAATTAAATTTCAAAATTTTAAAAAATAAAATTTAAAAATAAAACAGAAAAAATTCTTCCCATCACACAGATGTATTTATAGGAAAGAATTATTTCCATGCTTATATCTATAAATACATAAAAGGGGAATAAAATCTAACTTGATCCAAAAAAGAAAAAAAAAACCTGAACCCAGGAGTTATACAGAGGAAAACCCTATCAGGGCACTTGCTCCAGTGGTAAACAATTCTGAAATTGGTCAGAGGTGGGGAACCATCTCCCATACAGCCAGCAACCCACCCCCCACGCAAGGAGCGTCCTCATTGCAAAGCTGGGGGACCGTGCCGAGGCATCTGTGAGTAAACGTGAGCTGAGCCCCAGGCCAGCTGCTGCTGAACTGTTCCCACCCTTTCCAGGTAAAACACCTGAATATGTACAAGGGCTTGAAAGCCTACAGGAAGGACCGTGGAGCCATACCAGCGACAGCACACAGGCCAACTTGGTGCCTGCAGGCCAGCCAGCGTGGTCCTGGCCCCGGCGCTCTTCCAGAAGCTTTCCATTGCCCTGCCTGAGATACCCATCCTGTCCCGGCCCCTACTGCTTTTTTCCTTCCTCACCTCTGTCCGGAGAGAAATTCCAGCGGAAGGTATGGGTGACACAACCTCTTCTTTACAGGCGGCAGCCTGGCAACTCCTGCAGAAAGGCCAGCAGAACCCCACTCACACCGGGCCACCCACAAAGCTGTGGCCCCTCACTCCCTCCCACCAGCACAGCCCCGAGACTGCTGACGGGGCAGAGAATATGGAGTCAGGCACAGCTTCAGGGGCTATTGCTGCCTGGAGCGCTGTTTATATTGACCTCAACGAGGCACACCTGGGGAGGGCGGGCCGGCAGGGTAAGGCTGCCCAGGTCAGCTAATCCACAACCCTCAGGGAATCACATTGTTGAAAATGGACCCCGCTAAGGCAGAAGAGAAGCCAAGGGAAAAAAGGACACAATGCCATTTGCAGCACCGTAGATGAGTCTAGAAGTAATCACGTGACTTGTAGTAAGTCAGAAAGTGAAAGACACATATCATATCATATCACTTATAGGTGTTACCTAAAAATGGATACCAGGGCAGATATTTCCACGGAGAAGGGCAATCACAGATTCATTAAACAAACTTATGGTTCACCAAAGGAAAGGTGTGAGGATTGGTTTCATTACGATATCGGGGTTAACAGACATATAGAAACACAGGTGACATATATAATCACCAAAGACCTACAGAATACCAAGAGAGGACTACTCAACATTCTGTCATAACGTACATGGGAAAAGGATCCCAGGAAGAACAGACATCTGTATATGTGTAAAAGAACCACATCTTCCACACCTACAACAAGCCAAACATTGTAATCAAACTTGCTGTAATAAAAAATAAAAAAATTAAATTAAAAACACGAACAAGAAGTAGTGAGACAAACGTGAGGGGCTTTCTCCTGGCACATTCCATTCTAAACTCCAATCTAGAACACCACTTCCACTGAGGCTCTCTTGCCCTAGTAACCAGATTTGGTAAGGGTGAACTGCTGCCACCTTGTGGCCGTTTCACACAACAGCAGCTTTAATCCCAACGCTAATGGTCAGTTGATATTCAAAATCATTGCAGGCCTGTAAATGACACCTGCCTTGAAAACCAATCCTGGGGTCACATATCAACCAAAAAATTCAAAGGACGTCCATATTTCAAAAGGACCGTTTCAAAAGGCATATTTTACGCACATTAGTGTTCTGCTTCTTTTCCTTTCTTTCCTTTTTTGTTAATAAACACGGGAATGGAAAAAGGAATCCCTCAGAATGGGCGAAAATCGTTGCAGACGAATCAAGGGACAGAGATTTAATCTCCAATATATATAAACAGCTCATGCAGCTTAATATTAAAAAAAACAAACCACCCAAAAAAAAATGGGCAGAAGATCTAAAGAGACGTTTCTTCAAAGGAGACACAGAGATGGCCAAGACGCACATGAAAAGCTGCTCAACAGCACTAATTATTAGAGGAATGCAAATCAAAACTACAATGAGGTATCACCTCACACCTGTTAGAATCGGCATCATCAGAAAATCTACAAACAACCAATTCTGGGGAGGGTGTGGACAAAAGGAGCCCTCTTACACTATTGGTGGGAATGTAAATTGATACAGTCACTATGGAGAACAGTATGGAGTTTCCTTAAAAAAATTAGAAATAGAATTACCATCTGATCCAGCAATCCCACTTCTGGGCATATACCCAGAGAAAACCGTATTTCAAAAAGGCACATTCACCACAATGTTCATTGCAGCACTATTTACAATAGCCAGGTAATGGAAGCAACCTAAATGCCCACAGACAGATGAATGGATAAAGAGGTGGAACATATATAAAATGGAATATTACTCGGCCATAAAATGGAATGAAACTGGTTCATTTGTAGAGACATCGATGGATCGAGAGACTGTCATACAGAATGAAGTAAGTCAGAAAGAGGAAAACAAATATTGTATATTAATGCATATATGTGGAACCTAAAAAAATGGTACAGATGAACTGGTTTGCAGGGAAGAAATAGAGACACAGAGGTAGAGAACAAACGTATGGACACCAAGTGTGGGAAGCCATGGGGTGGTGGTGCTGGGATGAGTTGGGAGATTGGGATTGACCTGTATACATGTATATGCATAAAATACATAACTAATAATAACCTGCTGTATAAAAACATAAATAAAATTAAATTTCAAAATTTTAAAAAAATTAAATTTAAAAATAAAACAGAAAAAATTCTTCCCGTCACACAGATGTATTTATAGGAATGAATTATTTCCATGCTTATATTTATAATTAGATAAAAGAGGAATAAAATCTAACTTGAACCATAAAAGAAAAAAAAAGTGAACCCACGAGTTATACAGAGGTAAACCCTATCACGGCACTTGCTCCAGTGGTAAACAATTCTGAAATTGGTCAGAGGTGGGGAACCATCTCCCATACAGCCAGCAACCCACCCCCCACGCAAGGAGCGTCCTCATTGCAAAGCTGGGGGACCGTGCCGAGGCATCTGTGAGTAAACGTGAGCTGAGCCCTAGGCCAGCTGCTGCTGAACTGTTCCCACCCTTTCCAGGTAAAACACCTGAATATGTACAAGGGCTTGAAAGCCTAGAGGAAGGACAGTGGAGCCACACCAGCGACAGCACGCAGGACAACATGGTGCCTGAAGGCCAGCCAGGGTTGTCCTGGACCCTGGCGCTCTTCCAGAAGCTTTCCATTGCCCTGCCTAATATACCACACCTGTCCCGGCCCCCACTGCTTTTTTCCATCCTCACCTCTGTCCGGAGAGAAATTCCAGTGGAAGGTATGGGTGACACATCCTCTTCTTTACAGGCGGCAGCCTGGCAACTCCTGCAGAAAGGCCAGCAGAACCCCACTCACACCGGGCCACCCACAAAGCTGTGGCCCCTCACTCCCTCCCACCAGCACAGCCCCGAGACTGCTGACGGGGCAGAGAATATGGAGTCAGGCACAGCTTCAGGGGCTATTGCTGCCTGGAGCGCTGTTTATATTGAACTCAACGAGGCAAACCTGCGGAGGGCGGGCCGGCAGGGTAAGGCTGCCCAGGTCAGCTAATCCACAACCCTCAGGGAATCACATTGTTGAAAATGGACCCCGCTAAGGCAAAAGAGAAGCCAAGGGAAAAAAGGACACAATGCCATTTGCAGCCCAGTAGATGAGTCTAGAAGTAATCACGTGACTTGTAGTAAGTCAGAAAGTGAAAGACACATATCATATCATATCACTTATAGGTGTTACCTAAAAATGGATACCAGGGCAGATATTTCCACGGAGAAGGGCAATCACAGATTCATTAAACAAACTTATGGTTCACCAATGGAAAGGTGTGAGGATTGGTTTCATTACGATATCGGGGTTAACAGACATATACAATCACAGGTGACATATAAAATCACCAAAGACCTACAGAATACCAAGAGAGGACTACTCAACATTCTGTCATAACGTACATGGGAAAAGGATCCCAGGAAGAACAGACATCTGTATATGTGTAAAAGAACCACATCTTCCATACCTACAACAAGGCAAACATTTTAATCAAACTTGCTGTAATAAAAAATAAAAAAACTTAAATTAAAAACACGAACAAGAAGTAGTGAGACAAACGTGAGGGGCTTTCTCCTGGCACATTCCATTCTAAACTCCAATCTAGAACACCACTTCCACTGAGGCTCTCTTGCCCTAGTAACCAGATTTGGTAAGGGTGAACTGCTGCCACCTTGTGGCCGTTTCACACAACAGCAGCTTTAATCCCAACACTAATGGTCAGTTGATATTGAAAATCATTGCAGACCTGTAAATGACACCTGCCCTGAAAACAAATCCTGGGGTCACATATCGACCAAAAAATTCAAAGGACGTCCATATTTCAAAACGACCGTTTCAAAAGGCATATTTTACGCGCATTAGTGTTCTGCTTCTTTTCCTTTCTTTCCTTTTTTGTTAAAAAACACGGGAATGGAAAAAGGCATCCCACAGAATGGGTGAAAATCGTTGCAGACGAATCAATGGACAGAGGTTTAATCTCCAATATATATAAACAGCTCATGCAGCTTAATATTAAAAAAACAAACAACCCAATACAAAAATGGGCAGAAGATCTAAAGAGACGTTTCTTCAAAGGAGACAGAGAGATGACCAAGACGCACGTGAAAAGCTGCTCAACAGCACTAATTATTAGAGAAATGCAAATCAAAACTACAATGAGGTATCACCTCACACCTTTTAGAATCGGCATCATCAGAAAATCTACATACAACCATTTCTGGGGAGGGTGTGGACAAAAGGAGCCCGCTTCCACTATTGGTGGGAATGTAAATTGATACAGTCACTATGGAGAACAGTATGCAGTTTCCTTAAAAAAACTAGATATAGAATTACCATCTGATCCAGCAATCCCACTTCTGGGCATATACCCAGAGAAAACCGTAAATCAAAAAGGCACATTCACCACAATGTTCATTGCAGCACTATTTACAATAGCCAGGTAATGGAAGCAACCTAAATGCCCACAGACAGATGAATGGATAAAGATGTGGTACATATATGAAATGGAATATTACTCGGCCATAAAAAGGAATGAAACTGGGTCATTTGTAGAGACACCGATGGATCGAGAGACTGTCATACAGAATGAAGTAAGTCAGAAAGAGGAAAACAAATATTGTATATTAATGCATATATGTGGAGCCTAAAAATGGTACAGATGAACTGGTTTGCAGGGAAGAAATAGAGACACAGAGGTAGAGAACAAACGTATGGACACCAAGTGTGGGAAGCCATGGTGTGGTGGTGGTGGGATGAGTTGGGAGTTTGGGATTGACCTCTATACATGTATATGCATAAAATACATAACTAATAATAACGTGCTGTATAAAAAAATAAATAAAATTAAATTTCAAAATTTTAAAAAATAAAATTTAACAATAAAACAGAAAAATGTTCTTCCCGTCACACAGATGTATTTATAGGAATGAATTATTTCCATGCTTATATATATAAATACATAAAAGAGGAATAAAATCAAACTTGAACCATAAAAGAAAAAAAAAATTGAACCCACGTGTTATACAGAGGAAAACCCTATCACGGCACTTGCTCCAGTGGTAAACAATTCTGAAATTGGTCAGAGGTGGGGAACCATCTCCCATACAGCTAGCAACCCACCCCCCACGCAAGGAGCGTCCTCACTGCAAAGCTGGGGGACCGTGCCGAGGCATCTGTGAGTAAACGTGAGCTGAGCCCCAGGCCACCTGCTGCTGAACTGTTCCCACCCTTTCCAGGTAAAACACCTGAATATGTACAAGGGCTTGAAAGCCTAGAAGAAGGACCGTGGAGCCACACCAGCGACAGCACGCAGGCCAACTTGGTGCCTGCAGGCCAGCCAGGGTGGTCCTGGACCCTGGAGCTCTTCCAGAAGCTTTCCATTGCCCTGCCTGAGATACCCCTCCTGTCCCGGCCCCCACTGCTTTTTTCCTTCCTCACCTCTGTCCGGAGAGAAATTCCAGTGGAAGGTATGGGTGACACATCCTCTTCTTTACAGGCGGCAGCCTGGCAACTCCTGCAGAAAGGCCAGCAGAACCCCACTCACACCGGGCCATCCACAAAGCTGTGGCCCCTCACTCCCTCCCAACAGCACAGCCCCGAGACTGCTGACGGGGCAGAGAATATGGAGTCGGGCACAGCTTCATGGGCTATTGCTGCCTGGAGCGCTGTTTATATTGACCTCAACGAGGCAAACCTGCGGAGGGCGGGCCGGCAGGGTAAGGCTGCCTAGGTCAGCTAATCCACAACCCTCAGGGAATCACATTGTTGAAAATGGATCCCGCTAAGGCACAAGAGAAGCCAAGGGAAAAAAGGACACAATGCCATTTGCAGCCCAGTAGATGAGTCTAGAAGTAATCACGTGACTTGTAGTAAGTCAGAAAGTGAAAGACACATATCATATCATATCACTTATAGGTGTTACCTAAAAATGGATACCAGGGCAGATATTTCCACGGAGAAGGGCAATCACAGATTCATTAAACAAACTTATGGTTCACCAATGGAAAGGTGTGAGGATTGGTTTCATTACGATATCGGGGTTAACAGACATATACAAACACAGGTGACATATATAATCACCAAAGACCTACAGAATACCAAGAGAGGACTACTCAACATTCTGTCATAACGTACATGGGTAAAGGATCCCAGGAAGAATAGACATCTGTATATGTGTAAAAGAACCACATCTTCCACACCTACAACAAGCCAAATATCGTAATCAAACTTGCTGTAATAAAAAATAAAAAAAAATATTAACTTAAAAACACGAACAAGAAATAGTGAGACAAACTTGAGGGGATTTCTCCTGGCACATTCCATTCTAAATTACAATGTAGAACGCGACATCCATTGAGGCTCTGTTGCCCTACAAACCAGATTTAGTAAGGGTGAACTGCTGCCGCCTTGTGGCCGTTTCACACAACAGCAGCTTTAATCCCAGCGCTAATGGTCCATTAATATTCAAAATCATTGCAGGCCTGTAAATGACACCTGCCCTGAAAACAAATCCTGGGGTCACATATCGACCAAAAAATTCAAAGGACGTCCATATTTCAAAAGGACCGTTTCAAAAGGCATATTTTACGCACATTAGTGTTCTGCTTCTTTTCCTTTCTTTCCTTTTTTGTTAAAAAAACGGGAATTGAAAAAGGAATCCCTTTGAATGGGCGAAAATCGTTGCAAACGAATCAATGGACAGAGGTTTAATCTCCAATATATATAAACAGCTCATGCATCTTAATATTAAAAAAACCAACAACCCAATACAAAAATGGGCAGAAGATCTAAAGAGACGTTTCTTCAAAGAAGACACAGAGATGGCCAAGACGCACATGAAAAGCTGCTCAACAGCACTAATTATTAGAGAAATGCAAATCAAAACTACAATGAGGTATCACCTCACACCTGTTAGAATCGGCATCATCAGAAAATCTACAAACAACAAATTCTGGGGAGGGTGTGGACAAAACGAGCCCTCTTCCACTATTGGTGGGAATGTAAATTGATACAGTCACTATGGAGAACAGTATGGAGTTTCCTTAAAAAAAGTAGAAATTGAATTACCATCTGATCCAGCAATCCCACTTCTGGGCATATACCCAGAGAAAACCATAAATCAAAAAGGCACATTCACCACAATGTTCATTGCAGCACTATTTACAATAGCCAGGTAATGGAAGCAACCTAAATGCCCACAGACAGATGAATGGATAAAGATGTGGTACATATATAAAATGGAATATTACTCAGCCATAAAAAGGAATGATACTGGGTCATTTGTAGAGACATCGATGGATCTAGAGAAAGTCATACAGAATGAAGTAAGTCAGAAAGAGGAAAACAAATATTGTATATTAATGCATATACGTGGAACCTAAAAAATGGTACAGATGAACTGGTTTGCAGGGAAGAAATAGAGACACAGAGGTAGAGAACAAACGTATGGACACCAAGTGTGGGAAGCCATGGGGTGGTGGTGGTGGGATGAGTTGGGAGATTGGGATTGACCTGTATACATGTATATGCATAAAATACATAACTAATAATAACCTGCTGTATAAAAAAATAAATAAAATTACATTTCAAAATTTTAAAAACTAAAATTTAAAAATAAAACAGAAAAATTTTCTTCCCTTCACACAGATGTATTTATAGGAATGCATAATTTCCATGCTTATATCTATAAATACATAAAAGAGGAAAAAAATCTAACTTGAACCATAAAAGTAAAAAAGAACCTGAACCCACCAGTTATACAGGGGAAAATCCTATCAGGCACTTGCTCAAGTGGTAAACAATTCTGAAATTGGTCAGAGGTGGGGAACCATCTCCCATAAAGCCAGCAAGCAAACCCCCACGCAAGGAGTGTCCTCATTGCAAAGCTGGGGGAACGTGCCGAGGCATCTGTGAGGAAACATGAGTTGAGCCCCAGTACAGATGCTGCTGAACTGTTCCCACCTTTCCCAGGTAAAACACCTGAATATGTACAAGGGCTTGAAAGCCTAGAGGAAGGGCCTTGGAGACACACCAGCGACAGCACGCAGGGCAACTTGGTGCCTGCAGGCCAGCCAGGGTGGTCCTGGCCCTGGGCCCTCTTCCAGAAGCTTTCCATTGCCCTACCTGATATACCCCTCCTGTCCTGGCCCCCAATGCTTTTTTCGTTCCTCACCTCTGTCCGGAGAGAAATTCCAGTGGAAGGTATGGGTGACACATCCTCTTCTTTACAGGTGGCAGCATGGGAACACCTGCAGAAAGGCCAGCAGAGCCCCACTCACACCGGGACACCCACAAATCTGTGGCCCCTCACCCCCTCCCACCAGCACAGCCCCGAGACTGCTGACGGGGCAGAGAATATGGAGTCAGGCACAGCTTCAGGGGCTATTGCTGCCTGGAGCTCTGTTTATATTGACCTCAACGAGGCACACCTGAGGAGGGCGGGCCGGCAGGGTAAGGCTGCCCAGGTCAGCTAATCCACAACCCTCAGGGAATCACATTGTTGAAAATGGAGCCCACTAAGGCAGAAGAGAAGCCAAGTGAAAAAAGGACACAATGCCATTTGCAGAACCATAGATGAGTCTAGAAGTAATCACGTGACATGTAGTAAGTCAGAAAGTGAAAGACACATATCATATCATATCACTTATAGGTGTTACCTAGAAATGGATACCAGGGCAGATATTTCCACGGAGAAGGGCAATCACAGATTCATTAAACAAACTTATGGTTCACCAATGGAAAGGTGTGAGGACTGGTTTCATTACGATATCGGGGTTAAGAGACATATACAAACGCAGGTGACATATATAATCACCAAAGACCTACGGAATACCAAGAGAGGACTACTCAACATTCTGTCATAACGTACATGGGAAAAGGATCCCAGGAAGAACAGACATCTGTATATGTGTAAAAGAACCACATCTTCCACACCTACAACTAGCCAAACATTGTAATCAAACTTGCTGTAATAATAAATAAAATAATTAAATTAAAAACACGAACAAGAAGTAGTGAGACAAACGTGAGGGGCTTTCTCCTGGTACATTCCATTCTAAACTCCAATCTAGAACACCACTTCCACTGAGGCTCTCTTGCCCTAGTAACCAGATTTGGTAAGGGTGAACTGCTGCCACCTTGTGGCCGTTTCACACAACAGCAGCTTTAATCCCAACGCTAATGGTCAGTTGATATTCAAAATCATTGCAGGCCTGTAAATGACACCTGCCCTGAAAACAAATCCTGGGGTCACATATCGACCAAAAAATTCAAAGGACGTCCATATTTCAAAACGACCGTTTCAAAAGGCATATTTTACGCACATTAGTGTTCTGTTTCTTTTCCTTTCTGTCCTTTTTTGTTAAAAAAAACGGGAATGGAAAAAGGCATCCCTCAGAATGGGCGAAAAGCGTTGCAAACGAATCAATGGACAAATGTTTAATCTCCAATATATATAAACAGCACATGCAGCTTAATATTACTAAAACAAACAACCCAATACAAAAATGGGCAGAAGATCTAAATAGACGTTTCTTCAAAGAAGACACAGAGATGGCCAAGACGCACATGAAAAGCTGCTCAACATCACTAATTGTTAGAGAAATGCAAATCAAAACTACAATAAGGTATGACGTCACACCCATTAGAGTCGGCATCATCAGAAAATCTACAAACAAAAATTCTGGGGAGGGTGTGGACAAAAGGAACCCTCTTCCACTATTGGTGGGAATGTAAATTGATACTGTCACTATGGAGAACAGTATGGAGGTTCCTTAAAAAAACTAGAAATAGAATTACCATCTGATCCAGCAATCCCACTTCTGGGCATATACCCAGAGAAAACCGTAAATCAAAAAGGCACATTCACCACAATGTTCATTGCAGCACTATTTACAATAGCCAGGTAATGGAAGCAACCTAAATGCCCACAGACAGAAGAACGGATAAAGATGTGGTACATATATAAAATGGAGTATTACTCAACCATATAAAGGAATGAAACTGGGTCATTTGTAGAGAACTCGATGTATCTAGAGACTGTCATACAGAGTGGAGTAAGTCAGAAACAGAAAAACAAATATTGTATATTAATGCCTATATTTGGTACCTAGAAAAGTGGTACAGATGAACTTGTTTGCAGGGCAGAAATAGAGACACACAGGTAGAGAACAAACGTATGGACACAAATAGGGGGAAGCCATGGGGTGGTGGTGGTGGTGGGATGAGTTGGGAGATTGGGATTGACCTGTATACATGTAAATGCATAAAATACATAACTAATAATAACCTGCTGTATAAGAAAATAAATTTAAATTTCAAAATTTTTAAAAATAAAACAGAAAAATGTTCTTGCATTCACACAGATGTATTTATATGAATGACTTATTTCCATGCTTATATCTATAAATACATAAAAGAGGAATAAAATTTAACTTGAAACAATGGAGAAAAAAAAATAACCTGAACCCAACAGTTATACAGAGGAAAACCCTATCAAGGCACTTACTCCAGCGGTAAACAATTCTGAAATTGGTCAGATGTGGAGAATCATTTCCAATACAGCCAGCAGCCCCACCCCACGCAAGGAGGGTCCTCATTGCAAAGCTGCGGGACCTTGCCGAGGCTTCTGTGAGTAAACGTGAGCTGAGCTCCAGGCCAGCTGCTGCTGAACTGTTCCCACCCTTCCCAGGTAAAACACCTGAATATGTACAAGGGCTTGAAAGCCTAGATGAAGGGCAGTGGAGTCACACCAGCGACAGCACACAGGCCCACTTGGTGCCTGCAGGCCAGCCAGGATGGTCCTGGCCACAGGCGCTCTTCTGGAAGCTTTCCATTTTCCTGCCTGAGATACCGCTCCTATCCCGGCCGCCACTCCTTTTTTTCCTTCCTCACCTCAGCCCGGAGAGAAATTTCATCAGACGTTATGGGTGACGCATCCTCTTCTTTACAGGTGGCAGCCTGGCAACTCCTAAGCCTTGCCGTTACCTAACCCTAACCCTAGCCCGGAACGGAAACCCACCACCAGCCCTATACCATTCCCTACGCCGTAGCCTATTCCTGGCCCATACGCAGGCACTGAACCTTTCATCAGCACGTATCCGGAACCTGCAATTTTGCCGTACCCTCACCTGTGCCCTAAGCCTTGCCGTTCCCTAACCCTAACCCTAGCCCAGAACGGAAACCCACCAAAAGACCTACACCTTACCCCCAAGCCATAGCCTACTCCTGGTCCATACGAGGGCACTGATTTGTGCGTCAGCACGTAGCCTGACCTTCCCACATTACCGTAACGTCACCTGTGCCCTAAGCCTTGCTGTTCCCTTACACTAACCCTAGCCCGGAACGGAAACCCACCACCAGCCCTACACCTAACCCCCAACCCGTGGCCTACACCTGGCCGGTACGCTGGCACTGACCCGTGCGTCAGCACGTAGCCTGACCCTCCCACGTTTCCGTACCCACACCTGTGCCCAAAGCCTTGCCGTTCCCTAACCCTAACCCTAGCCCGGAACGGAAACCCACCACCAGCCCTAGACCTTACCCTACGACATAGCCTACTCCTGGCCTGTACGCTGGCACTGGCCCATCCGTCAGCACGTAGCCTGACGCTCCCACGTTTCCGTACCCTCACCTGTGCCCTAAGCCTTGCCGTTCCCTAACCCTAACCCTAGCCACCAACTGAAATGCCCCACCAGCCCTACAACTTACCCCGAGGCCGTAGCCTACTCCTGGCCCGTATTCTGGCACTGACACGTGCGTCAGCACGTAGCCTGACCCTTCCACGTTTCCGTACCCTCACCTGTGCCCTAAGCCTTTCCGTTCCCTATCCCTAACCCTAGACCAGAAAGGAAACCCACCACCAGCCATACACCTTTCTCTACGACGTAGCCTACTCCTGGCCCGTACGCTAGCATTGACACGTGCATTAGCACGTAGCCTGAACCTCCAACTTTTATGTACCCTCAACTGAGCCCTAAGCCTTGCCGTTCCCTAACACTAACCCTAGCCCGGAACGGAAACCCATGACAAGCCCTAGATCTTACCCTACCCCGTAGCCTACTCCTTGCCCGTACGCTGGCACTGACCCGTGCGTCAGCACGTAGCCTGACCCTCCCACGTTTCCGTTCCCTCACCTATGCCCTAAGCCTTGCCGTTCCCTAACCCTAACCGTACCCCGCAATGAAAACCCACCAACAGCCCTACACGTTACCCTACACCGTAGCCTAATCCTGGCCCGTACGCTGGCACTGACCCATGCATCAGTACGTAGCCTGACCCTCCCACGTTTCCGTACCCGCACATGTGCCCAAGCCTTGACGTTCCCTAACCCTAACCCTAGCCCGAAACGGAAACCCACCACCATCCCTAGACATTACCCTACGCCGTAGCCTACTTTTGGCGTGTACGTTGGCACTGACACTTTCATCAGCACGTAGCCTGACACTCCCACGTTTCCGTACCCTCACCTGTGCCCTAAGCCTTGCCGTTCACTAACCCTAACCCTAGCCCAGAACAGAAACCCACCACCAGCCCTACAACTTACCCCCAAGGCGTAGCCTACTCCTGGTCCATACGCTGGCACTGACCCGTGCGTCAGAACGTATCCTGACCCTGCCACGTTGCCGTACCCTCACCTGTGCCCTAAGCCTTGCCGTTCCCTAACCCTAACCCTAGCCCGGAATGGAAAAGCACCACAAGCCCTACAGCTTACCCCCAAGCCGTAGCCTACTCCTGGTCCATACGCTGGAACTGAACTGTGTGTCAGCACGTAGCCTGACCTTCCAACATTACCGTACCCTCACCTGTGCCCTAAGCCTTGCTGTTCCCTAACACTAACCATAGCCAGGAACAGAAACCCACCACCAGCCATACACCTTAACCTACGCCGTAGCCTACTCCTGGCCCATATGCTGGCACTGACCCGTGCGTCAGCACGTAGCCTAACCCTCCCACATTTCCGTACCCTCACCTGTGCCCTAAGCCTTGACGTTCCCTAACCCTAACCCTAGCCCGGAACAGAAACCCACCACCAGCCCTAAACCTTTCCCTACTGGGTAGCCTACTCCTCGCCCGTACGCTCGCACTGACACGTGCGTCAGCATGTAGTATGACCCTCCGACGTTTCCGTACACTCACCTGTGCCCTAAGCCTTGCCGTTCCCTAACCCTAACCCTAGCCCGGAACGGAAACCCACCACCAGCCCTACACCTTTCCCTACGCCGTAGCCTATTCCTGGCCCGTACGCAGGCACTGACACTTTCATCAGCACGTAGCCTGACCCTCCCACGTTTCCGTACCCACACCTGTGCCCTAAGCCTTGCCGTTCCCTAACCCTAACCCTAGCCCGGAACGGAAACCCACCACCAGCCCTAAACCTTTCCCTACGCCGTAGCCTACTCCTGGCCCGTACAGTGGCACTGACCCGTGCGTCAGCATGTAGACAGACACCCCCAAGTTTCCATACCCTCACCTGGGCCCTAAACCTTGCCGTTACCTAACCCTAAACGAAGCCCGGAACGGAAACCCACCACCAGCCCTACAACTAACGCACAAGCCATAGCCTAGTCCGGGCCCGTACGCTGACACTGACCCATGCGGCAGCACGTAGCCTGACCCTCCCACGTTTCTGTACCCTCACCTGTGCCCTAAGCCTTGCCGTTGCCTAACCCTAACCCTAGCCCGAAACGGAAAACCACCACCAGCCCTACAACTTACCCCCAAGACGTAGCCTACTCCTGGTCCGTACACTGGCACTGACCCGTGCGTCAGCACGTAGCCTGACCCTCCCACCTTTCCGTAACCTCACCTGTGCCCTAAACCTTGCCTTTCCCTAACCCTAACCCTAGCCCGCAACGGAAACCCACCACCAGCCCTAGACCATTCCCTACACCGTAGCCTACACCTGGCCCGTACGCTGGCACTGACCCATGCGTCAGCACGTAGCCTGACCCTCCCACGTTTCCGTACCCTCACCTGTGATCTATGCCTTGCCATTCCCTAAACCTAACCCTAGCACAGAACGGAAACCCACCTCCAGCCCTACACCTTACCCTATGCCGTAGCCTACACCTACCCCGTACGTTGGCACTGACCCGTGCGTCAGCACGTAGCCTGACCCGGCCACGTTTCCGTACCCTCACCTGTGCCCTAAGCCCTGACGTTCCCTTACCCTAACCCTAGCCCGGAATGGAAACCCACCACCAGCCCTACACCTTACCCCCAAGCTGTAGCCTACTCCTGGCCCGTATGCTGGCACTGACCCGTGCGTCAGCACGTAGCCTGACCCTCCCACGTTTCCGTACCCTCACCTGTGCCCTATGCCTTGCCGTTCCCTAACCCTAACCCTAGCACAGAACGGAAACCCACCTCCAGCCCTATACCTTACCCTACGCTGTAGCCTACTGCTGGCCCGTATGCTGGCACTGCCCCATGCGTAAGCACGTAGCCTGACCCTCCCACGTTTCCGTACCCTCACCTGTGCCCTAAGCCTTGACGTTCCCTAACCATAACCCTAGCCCAGAACGGAAAACCACCACCAGCCCTAGACCTTACCCTACGGCGTAGCCTACTCCTGGCCTGTACGCTGACACTGACACGTGCGTCAGCATGTAGCCTGACCCTCCCACGTTTCCGTACCCTCACCTGTGCCCTAAGCTTTGCCGTTCCCTAACCCTAACCCTAGCCCGGAACGGAAACCCACCAAGAGCCCTAAACCTTTCCCTACGCCGTAGCCTACTCCTGGCCCGTACGCTGGCACTGACCCATGCATCAGCATGTAGACTGACACCCCACGTTTCCATACACTCACCTGGGCCCTAAACCTTGCCGTTCCCCAACACTAACCCTAGCCCGGAATGGAAACCCACCACCAGCCCTAAAACTTACCCCTATGCCATAGCCTACTCCTGGCCCATACACAGGCACTGACCCGTGCGTCAGCACGTAGCCTGACCCTCCCACTTTTCCGTACCCTCAGCTAAGCCCTAAGCCTTGGCCTTCCCTAACTCTAACCCAAGCCCGGAACGGAATCCCACCACCAGCCCTACACCTTAACATATGCCGTAGCCTATTCCTGGCCCGTATGCTGGCACTGACACGTGCGTCAGCACGTAGCCTGACCCTCCCACGTTTCCGTACCCTCACCTGTGCCCTAAGCCTTGCCGTTCCCTAACCGTAACCCTAGCCAGGAACGGAAACCCACCAGAATCCCTAAACCTTACCATACGCCGGAGCCCAATCATGGCCCGTACGCTGGCACTGACCCGTGAGTCAGCACGTAGCCTGACCCTCCCACGTTTCCGTACCCTCACCTGTGCCCTAAGCCTTGCCATTCCCTCACCATAACCCTAGCCAGGAACGGAAATCCACCAGCAGCCCTAAACCTTACCCTACGCCGTAGCCTACTCCTGGCCCGTACGCTGGCACTGACCCGTGCGTCAGCACGCAGCCTGACCCTCCCACGTTTCCGTACCCTCACCTGTGCCCTACGCTTTGCCATCCCCTAACCCTAACTGTAGCCCGAAAGGGAAACAGCCCTACACATTACCCTACGCCGTAGCCTACTCCTATCCGGTACGCTGGCACTGACACGTGCATCAGCATGAAGCCTGACCCTCCCACGTTTCCGTACCCTCACCTGTGCCCTAAGCCTTGCCGTTCCCTCACCCTAACCCTAGCCAGGAACGGAAACCCACCAGCAGCCCTAAACCTTACCCTACGCCGTAGCCTACTCCTGGCCCTTACGCTGGCACTGACCCGTGCGTCAGCACGTAGCCTGACCCTCACACGTTTCCGTACCCTCACCTGTGCCCTAAGCGTTGCCGTTCCCTAACCCTAACCCTAGTCCGGAACGGAAACCCACCACCAGCCCTACAGCTTACCACCAAGCCATAGCCTATTCCTGGCCCGTACGCTGGCACTGACCCGTGTGTCAGCATGTAGCCTGAACCTCCCACGTTTCCATACCCTCACCTGTGCCCTAAGCCTTGCCGTTCCCTAACCCTAACCCTAGCCCCGAACGGAAACCCAACACCAACCCTACACCTAACCCCCAAGCCATAGCCTACTCCTGGCTGGTACGCTGGCACTGACCCGTGCATCGACACATAACCTGACCCTCACCCGTTTCCGTACCCTCACCTGTGCCCTAAGCCTTGCCATTCCCTAACCCTAACCCTAGCCATGAACGGAAACCCACCACCAGCCCTACACCTTACCCCCAAGCCGTAGGCTACTCCTGGACCTTACGCTGGCACTGACCTGTGCGTCAGCACGTAGCCTGAACTTCCCACATTACCGTACCCTCACCTGTGCCCTAAGCCTTGCCGTTCCCTAACCCTAACCCTAGTGTGGAACGGAAACAAACCACAAGCCCTACACCTAACCCCCAAGCCATAGCCTAATGCTGGCCCGTACGCTGGCACTGACCCGTGCGTCAGCACGAAGCCTGCCCCTCCCACGTTTCCGTACCCTCACCTGTGCCCTAAGCCTTGCTGTTCCCTAACACTAAACCTTGCCTGGAACGGAAACCCACCACCAGCCCTACACCTAACCACCAAGCCGTAGCCTACTCCTGGCCCGTACGCTGGCACTGACCCGTGCGTCAGCACGTAGCCTTACCCTCCCACGTTTCCGTATCCTCACCTGAGCCCTAAGCCTTGCCGTTCCCTAACCCTAACCCTAGCCCGGAACGGAAACCCACCGCGAGCCCTAGACCTTACCCTACGCCGTAGCCTATTGCTGGCCTGTACGCTGGCACTGACCCATGCGTCAGAAGGTAGCCTGACACTCCCACGTTTCTGTACCCTCACCTGTGCCCTAAGCCTTGCCGTTCCGTATCCCTAACCCTAGCCCGGAATGGAAACCCACCACCAGCCCTACACCTTACCCTACGCCGTAGCCTACTCCTGGCCCAAACGCTGGCACTGACCCATGCGTCAGCACGTAGCCTGACCCACCCACGTTTCCGTACCCTCACCTGTTCCCTAAGCCTTGCCGTTCCCTAACCCTAACCCTAGCCCGAAACCGAAACCCACCACCAGCCCTATACCTTACCCTACTCCGTAGCCTACTCCTGTCCCGTACGCTGGCACTGACCCGTGCGTCTGCACGTAGCCTGACCTTCCCACATTTCCGTACCCTCACCTGTGCCCTAAGCCTTGCTGTTCCCTAACCCTATCCCTAGTATGGAACGGAAACCCTCCACCAGCCCTACAACTAACGCCCAAGCCATAGCCTACTCCTGGCCCGTGCGCTGGCACTGACCCGTGCGGCAGCACGTAGCCTGACCCTCCCACGTTTCCGTACACTCACCTGTGCCCTAAGCCTTACCGTTACCTAACCCTAACCCTAGCCCGGAACGGAAACCCACCACCAGCCCTACACCTTTCCCTACGCCGTAGCCTATTCCTGGCCCGTACGCAGGCACTGACCCTTTCATCAGCACGTAGCCTGACCCTCCCACGTTTCCGTACCCACACCTGTGCCCTAAGTCTTGCCGTTCCCTAACCCTAACCCTAGCCCGGAACGGAAACCCACCACCAGCCCTAAACCTTTCCCTACGCCGTAGCCTACTCCTGGCCCGTACGGTGGCACTGACCCGTGCGTCAGCATGTAGACAGACACCCCCAAGTTTCCATACCCTCACCTGGGCCCTAAACCTTGCCGTTCCCTAACCCTAACCCTAGCCCGGAACGGAAACCCACCACAAGCCCAACAACTAACGCACAAGCCATAGCCTAGTCCGGGCCCGTACGCTGGCACTGACCCATGCGGCAGTACGTAGCCTGACCCTCCCACGTTTCCGTAACCTCACCTGTGCCCTAAGCCTTGCCGTTGCCTAACCCTAACCGTAGCCCCAAACGGAAACCCACCACCAGCCCTACCACTTACCCCCAAGCCGTAGCCTACTCCTGGTCCGTACACTGGCACTGACATGTGCGTCAGCACGTAGCCTGACCCCCCCACCTTTCCGTACCCTCACCTGTGCCCTAAACCTTGCCTTTCCCTAACCCTAACCCTAGCCCGGAACGGAAACCCACCACCAGCCCTAGACCATTCCCTACACCGTAGCCTACCCCTGGCCCGTAAGCTGGCACTGACCCATGTGTCAGCACGTAGCCTGACCCTCCCACATTTCCGTACCCTCACCTGTGCCCTATGCCTTGCCGTTCCCTAACCCTAACCCTAGCACAGAACGAAAACCCACCTCCAGCCATACACCCTAACCTATGCCGTAGCCTACACCTACCCCGTACGTTGGCACTGACCCGTGCGTCAGCACGTAGCCTTACCCGGCCACGTTTCCGTACCCTCACCTGTGCCCTAAGCCTTGACGTTCCCTTACCCTAACCCTAGCCCGGAACGGAAACCCACCACCAGCCCTACAACTTACCCACAAGCTGTAGCCTACTCCTGGCCCGTATGCTGGCACTGACCCGTGCGTCAGCACGTAGCCTGACCCTCCCACGTTTCCGTACCCTCACCTGTGCCCTATGCCTTGCCGTTCCCTAACCCTAACCCTAGCACAGAACGGAAACCCACCTCCAGCCCTATACCTTACCCTACGCTGTAGCCTACTGCTGGCCCGTATGCTGGCAATGACCCATGCGTAAGCACGTAGCCTGACCCTCCCACGTTTCCGTACCCTCACCTGTGCCCTAAGCCTTGACGTTCCCTAACCATAACCCTAGCCCAGAACGGAAAACCACCACCAGCCCTAGACCTTACCCTACGGCGTAGCCTACTCCTGGCCTGTACGCTGACACTGACACGTGCGTCAGCATGTAGCCTGACCCTCCCACGTTTCCGTACCCTCACCTGTGCCCTAAGCTTTGCCGTTCCCTAACCCTAACCCTAGCCCGGAACAGAAACCCACCACCAGCCCTGAACCTTTCCCTACGCCGTAGCCTACTCCTGGCCCATACGCTGGCACTGACCCGTGCGTCAGCATGTAGACTGACACCCCACGTTTCCATACCCTCACCTGGGCCCTAAACCTTGCCGTTCCCCAACACTAACCCTAGCCCGGAATGGAAACCCACCACCAGCCCTAAAACTTACCCCCATGCCATAGCCTACTCCTGGCCCGTACACAGGCACTGACCCGTGCGTCAGCATGTAGCCTGACCCTCCCACTTTTCCGTACCCTCAGCTAAGCCCTAAGCCTTGGCCTTCCCTAACTCTAACCCAAGCCCGGAACGGAATCCCACCACCAGCCCTACACCTTAACGTATGCCATAGCCTATTCCTGGCCTGTACGCTGGCACTGACACGTGCGTCAGCACGTAGCCTGACCCTCCCACGTTTCCGTACCCTCACCTGTGCCCTAAGCCTTGCCGTTCCCTAACCGTAACCCTAGCCAGGAACGGAAACCCACCAGAAGCCCTAAACCTTACCATACGCCGTAGCCCAATCCTGGCCCGTACGCTGGCACTGACCCGTGAGTCAGCACGTAGCCTGACCCTCCCACGTTTCCGTACCCTCACCTGTGCCCTAAGCCTTGCCGTTCCCTAACCCTAACCCTAGTCTGGAACAGAAACCCACCACCAGCCCTACACCTAACCCCCAAGCCGTAGCCTACTCCTAGCCGGTACGCTGGCACTGACCCATGCATCAGAACATAGCCTGACCCTCCCACGTTTCTGTACCCTCACCTGTGCCCTAAGCCTTGCCGTTCCCTTACCCTAATCCTAGCCAGGAAAGGAAACCCACCACCAGCCCTACACCTAACCCACAAGCCATAGATTATTCCTGGCCCGTACGCTGGCACTGACCCGTGCTTAAACATGTACCCTGACCCTCCCACGTTTCCGTACCCTCACCTGTGCCCTAAGCCTTGCAGTCCCCTAACCCTAACCCTAGCCCGGAACGGAAACCCACCACCAGCCCTACACCTAACCCCCAAGCCGTAGCCTACTCCTAGCCGGTACGCTGGCACTGACCCATGCATCAGCACATAGCCTGACCCTCCCACGTTTCTGTACCCTCACCTGTGCCCTAAGCCTTGCCGTTCCCTTACCCTAATCCTAGCCAGGAACGGAAACCCACCACCAGCCCTAAAACTTACCCCCAAGCCGTAGGCTACTCCTGGACCTTACGCTGGCACTGACCTGTGTGTCAGCACGTAGCCTGACCCTCCCACGTTTGTGGACCCTCACATGTGCCCTAAGCCTTGGCATTCCCTAACCCTAACCCTAGCCCGGAACGGAAACCCACCACCAGCCCTACACCTTTTCCTACGCCGTAGCCTATTCCTGGCTCGTACGCAGGCACTGACCCTTTCTTCAGCACGTAGCCTGATCCTCCCACGTTTCCGTACACTCACCTGTGCCCTAAGCCTTACCGTTCCCTATCCCTAACCCTAGCCCGGAACGGAAACCAACCACCAGCCCTACACCTTACCCCCAAGCCGTAGCCTACTCTTGGTCCATACGCTGGCACTGACCTGTGCGTCAGCAAGTAGCCTGAACTTCCCACATTACCGTACCCTCACCTGTGCCCTAAGCCTTGCCGTTCCCTAACTCTAACTCTAGTACGGAACGGAAACACACCACCAGCCCTACACCTAACCCCCAAGCCATAGCCTACTCCTGGCCCGTACGCTGGCACTGACCCGTGCGTCAGCACGTAGCCTGACCCTCCCACATTTCCGTACCCTCACCTGTGCCCTAAGCCTTGCTGTTCCCTAACACTAACCCTAGCCTGGAACGGAAAAACACCACCAACCCTACACCTAACCACCAAGCCGTAGCCTACTCCTGGCCGGTACGCTGGCACTGACAGGTGCATCAGCATGTAGCCTGACCCTCCCACGTTTCCGTAACCTCACCTGTGCCCTATGCTTTGCCATTCCCTAACCATAACTGTAGCCCGAAAGGGAAACAGCCCTACACATTACGCTACGCCGTAGCCTACTCCTGGCCGGTACGCTGGCACTGACACGTGCATCAGCATGAAGCCTGACCCTCCCACGTTTCCGTACCCTCACCTGTGCCCTAAGCCTTGCCGTTCCCTAAACATAACCCAAGCCGGAACGGAATCCCACCACCAGCCCTACACATTACCGTATGCCGTAGCCTATTCCTGGCCCGTACGCTGGCACTGACACGTGCGTCAGCATGTAGCCTGACCCTCACACGTTTCCGTACCCTCACCTGTGCCCTAAGCCTTGCCGTTCCCTAACCCTTACACTAGCCCGGAACGGAAACCCACCACAAGCCCTACACCTTACCATACGCCATAGCCTACTCCTGGACCGTACGCTGGCACTGACCCGTGAGTCAGCACGTAGCCTGACCCTCCCACGTTTCCGTACCCTCACCTGTGCCCTAAGCCTTGCTGTTCCCTCACCCTATCCCTAGTCAGGAACGGAACCCCACCAGCAGCCCTAAACCTTACCCTACGCCGTAGCCTACTCCTGGCCCGTACGCTGGCACTGACCCGTGCGTCAGCACGTAGCCTGACCCTCACACGTTTCCGTACCCTCACCTGTGCCCTAAGCGTTGCCGTTCCCTAACCCTAACCCTAGTCCGGAACAGAAACCCACCACCAGCCCTACAGCTTACCACCAAGCCATAGCCTATTCCTGGCCCGTACGCTGGCACTGACCCGTGCGTCAGCATGTAGCCTGAACCTCCCACGTTTCCGTACCCTCACCTGTGCCCTAAGCCTTGCCGTTCCCTAACCCTAACCCTAGCCCCGAACGGAAACCCAACAGCAACCCTACACCTAACCCCCAAGCCGTAGCCTACTCCTAGCTGGTACGCTGGCACTGACCCGTGCATCGACACATAACCTGACCCTCCCCCTTTTCCGTACCCTCACCTGTGCTCTAAGCCTTGCCGTTCCCTAACCCTAACCCTAGCCATGAACGGAAACCCACCACCAGCCCTAAACCTTACCCCCAAGCCGTAGGCTTCTCCTGGACCTTACGCTGGCACTGACCCGTGCGTCAGCACGTAGCCTGACCCTCCCACGTTTGCGGACCCTCACCTGTGCCCTAAGCCTTGGCATTCCCTAACCCTAACCCTAGCCCGGAACGAAAACCCAGCACCAGCCCTACACCTTTCCCTACGCCGTAGCCTATTCCTGGCCCATACGCAGGCACTGACCCTTTCATCAGCACGTAGCCTGACCCTCCCACGTTTCCGTACCCTCACCTGTGCCCTAAGCCTTGCCGTTCCCTAACCCTAACCCTAGCCCGGAAAGGAAACCCAACACCAGCCCTACACCTTACCTCCAAGCCGTAGCCTACTCCTGGTCCATACGCTGGCACTGACCTGTGCGTCAGCACGTAGCCTGAACTTCCCACATTACCGTACCCTCACCTGTGCCCTAAGCCTTGCCGTTCCCTAACCCTAACCCTAGTACGGAACGGAAACACACCACAAGCCCTACACCTAACCCCCAAGCCATAGCCTAATGCTGGCCCGTACGCTGGCACTGACCCATGCGTCAGCACGTAGCCTGCCCCTCCCACGTTTCCGTACCCTCACCTGTGCCCCAAGCCTTGCTGTTCCCTAACACTAAACCTTGCCTTGAACGGAAACCCTCCACCAGCCCTACACCTAACCACCAAGCCGTAGCCTACTCCTGGCCCGTACGCTGGCACTGACCCGTGCGTCAGCATGTAGCCTGACCCTCCCACGTTTCCGTATCCTCACCTGTGCCCTAAGCCTTGCCGTTCCCTAACCCTAAACCTAGCCCGGAACGGAAACCCACCGCGAGCCCTAGACCTTACCCTACGCCGTAGCCTATTGCTGGCCTGTACGCTGGCACTGACCCATGCGTCAGCAGGTAGCCTGAAACTCCCACGTTTCTGTACCCTCACCTGTGCCCTAAGCATTGCCGTTCCGTAACCCTAACCCTAGCCCGGAACGGAAACCCACCACCAGCCCTACACCTTACCCTACGCCGTAGCCTACTCCTGGCCCGAACTCTGGCACTGACCCATGCGTCAGCACGTAGCCTGACCCTCCCAGGTTTCCGTACCCTCACCTGTTCCCTAAGCCTTGCCGTTCCCTAACCCTAACCCTAGCCCGAAACGGAAACCCACCACCAGCCCTATACCTTACCCTACGCCGTAGCCTACTCCTGCCCCGTACGCTGGCGCTGACCCGTGCGTCAGCACGTAGCCTGACCTTCCCACATTTCCGTACCCTCACCTGTGCCCTAAGCCTTGCTGTTCCCTAACCCTATACCTAGTATGGAACGGAAACCCTCCAACAGCCCTACACCTAACTCCCAAGCAATAGCCTACTCCTGGCCCGTACGCTGTCACTGACCTGTGCGGCAGCACGTAGCCTGACCCTCCCACGTTTCTGTACACTCACCTGTGCCCTAAGCCTTACCGTTCCCTAACCCTAACCCTAGCCCAGAATGGAAACCCACCATCAGCCCTACAACTAACCCCGAAGCCTTAGCCTAATCCTGGCTGGTATGCTGGCACTGACACATGCGTCAGCACGTAGCCTGACCCTCCCACGTTTCCGTACCCTCACCTATGCCCTAAGCCTTGACGTTCCCTAACCCTAACGCTAGCCCGGAACAGAGACCCACCACCAGCCCTACAGCTTACCACCACGCCGTAGCCTGCTCCTGGCCCATATGCTGGCATTGAGCCGTGTGTCAGCACGTAGCCTGACCCACCCACGATTCCGAAACCTCACATGTGCCCTAAGCCTTGCCGTTCCCCAATCCTAATCCTAGCCCGGAACGGAAACCCACCCCCCCAGCCCTACACCTTACCCTATGCCGTAGCCTACACCTGGACCGTACGCGGGCACTGACCTGTGCTTCAGCATGTAGCCTGACCCTCCCATTTTACCGTACCCTCACCTGTGCCCTAAGCCTTGCTGTTCCCTAACTCTAACCCTAGCCCGGAACGGAAACCCACCACCAGCCCTAATCCTAACCCACAAGCCGTGGCTTACTCCTGGCCCGTACGCTGGCACTGACCCGTGCGTCAGCACGTAGCCTGACCCTCCCACGTTTCCGTACCATCACCTGTTCCCTAAGCCTTGCCGTTCCCTAACCCTAACCCTAGCCCGGCACAGAAACCCACCACCAGCCCTACACTTTACCCTACGCCGTAGCCTACTCCGGGCCCGAACGCTGGCACTGACCCGTGCGTCAGCACGTAGCCTGACCCTCCCACGTTTCCGTACCCTCACCTGTGCCCTAAGCCTTGCTGTTCCCTAACCATAACCCTAGCCCGGAACGGAAACCCACCACCAGCCCTAAACCTTACCGACAAGCCGTAGCCTACACCTGGCCCGTACACTGGCACTGACCCGTGTGTCAGCACGTAGCCTGACCCTCCCACTTTTCTGTACCCTTACCTGAGCCCTAAGACTTGCCGTTCCCTAACCCTAACCCTAGACCGGAACGGAATCCCACCACCAGCCCTACACCTTACCATATGCCGTAGCCTACTCCTGGCCGGTACGCTTCCACTGAGCCGTGCATCAGCACGTAGCCTGACCCTCCCACGTTTCCGTACCCTCACCTATGCCCTAAGCCTTGCTCTTCCCTAACACTAACCCTAGCCCGGAACGGAAACCCACCACCACCCCTACACTAACCCCCAAGCCGTAGCCTACTCCTGGCCGGTACGATGGCACTGACCCGTGCGTCAGCACGTAGCCTGACCCTCCCACGTTTCCGTACCCTCACCTGGGCCCTAAGCCTTGCCTTTCCCTAACCCTAACCCTAGCCCTGTACGGAAACCCACCACGAGCCCTAAACCTTAACCTACGCCGTAGCCTACTCCTGGCCTGTACGCTGGCACTGACCCATGCGTCAGCACGTAGCCTGACTCTCCCACGTTTCCGTACCCTCACCTGTGCCCTAAGCCTTGCCGTTCCCTAACTCTAACCCTAGCCCGGAACGGAAACCCACCACCAGCCCTAATCCTAACCCACAAGCCGTGGCTTACTCCTGGCCCGTACGCTGGCACTGACCCGTGCGTCAGCACGTAGCCTGACCCTCCCACGTTTCCGTACCATCACCTGTGCCCTAAGCCTTGCCGTTCCCTAACCCTAACCCTAGCCCGGCACAGAAACCCACCACCAGCCCTACACTTTACCCTACGCCGTAGTCTACTCCGGGCCCGAACGCTGGCACTGACCCGTGCGTCAGCACGTAGCCTGACCCTCCCACGTTTCCGTACCCTCACCTGTGCCCTAAGCCTTGCTGTTCCCTAACCATAACCCTAGCCCGGAACGGAAACCCACCACCAGCCCTAAACCTTACCCACAAGCCGTAGCCTACACCTGGCCCGTACACTGGCACTGACCCGTGCGTCAGCACATAGCCTGACCCTCCCACTTTTCTGTACCCTTACCTGAGCCCTAAGACTTGCCGTTCCCTAACCCTAACCCTAGACCGGAACGGAATCCCACCACCAGCCCTACACCTTACCATATGCCGTAGCCTACTCCTGGCCGGTACGCTGCCACTGAGCCGTGCATCAGCACGTAGCCTGTCCCTCCCACGTTTCCGTACCCTCACCTATGCCCTAAGCCTTGCTCTTCCCTAACACTAACCCTAGGCCGGAACGGAAACCCACCACCAGGCCTACACTAACCCCCAAGCCGTAGCCTACTCCTGGCCGGTACTATGGCACAGACCCGTGCGTCAGCACGTAGCCTGACCCTCCCACGTTTCCGTACCCTCACCTGGGCCCTAAGCCTTGCCTTTCCATAACCCTAACCCTAGCCCGGAACGGAAACCCACCACGAGCCCTAAACCTTAACCTACGCCGTAGCCTACTCCTGGCCTGTACGCTGGCACTGACCCATGCGTCAGCACGTAGCCTGACCCTCCCACGCTTCCGTAACCCTCACCAGTGCCCTAAGCCTTGCCGTTCCGTAACCCTAACCCTAGCACGGAACGGAAACCCACCACCAGCCCTACACTTTACCGTACGCCGTAGACTACTCCTGGCCCATACGCTGGCACTGACCCGTGGGTCAGCAAGTAGCCTGACCCTCCTACGTTTCCGTACCTTCACCTGTGCCCTAAGCCTTGCCGTTGCCTAACCCTAACCCTAGCCCGAAACGGAAACCCACCACCAGCCCTACAACTTACCCCCAAGCCGTAGCCTACTCCTGGTCCGTACACTGGCACTGACGTGTGCGTCAGCACGTAGCCTGACCCTCCCACCTTTCCGTACCCTCACCGGTGCCCTAAACCTTGCCTTTCCCTAACCCTAACCCTAGCCCGGAACGGAAACCCACCACCAGCCCTAGACCATTCCCTACGCCATAGCCTACTCCTGGCCCGTACACTGGCACTGACCCATGCGTCAGCACGTAGCCTGACCCTCCCACGTTTCCGTACCCTCACCTGTGCCCTATGCCTTGCCGTTCCCTAACCCTAACCCTAGCACTGAACGGAAACCCACCTCCAGCCCTACACATTACCCTATGCCGTAGCCTACACCTGGCCCGTATGTTGGCACTGACCCGTGCGTCAGCACGTAGCCTGACCCGCCCACGTTTCCGTACCCTCAGCTGTGCCCTAAGCCTTGCCGTTCCCTAACCCTAACCCTAGCCCGGAACGGAAACCCACCACCAGCCCTAAACCTTTCCCTACGCCGTAGCCTACTCCTGGCCCGTACGCTGGCACTGACCCGTTCCTCAGCATGTAGTCTGACCCCCACACGTTTCCGTACCATCACCTGGGCCCTAAGCCTTGCCGTTCCCTAACCCTAACCCTAGCCCGGAACGGAAACCCAGCACAAGCCCTACACCATACCCTATGCCGTAGCCTATTCCTGGCCCGAACGCTGGCACTGACCCATGCGTCAGCACGTAGCCTGACCTTCCCACATTTCCGTAACTACACCTGTGCCGTAAGCCTTGCTGTTCCCTAACCCTAACCCTAGTACGGAACGGAAAACCACCACCAGCCCTGCACCTAACCTCCAAGCCATATCCTACTTATGGCCCGTACGCTGGCACTGACCCGTGCGTCAGCACGTAGCCTGACCCTCCCACGTTTCCGTACCCTCACCTGTGCCCTAAGCCTTGCCGTTCCCTAACCCTAACCCTAGACCGCAACGGAAACCCACCACCAGCCCTACACCTTACCCTACGCTGTCGCCTACTCCTGGCCCGTACACAGGCACTGACATGTGCGTCAGCACTTAGCCTGACCTTACCACATTTCCGTACCCTCACCTGTGACCTAAGGCTTGCCGTTCCCTAACCCTAACCCTAGTACGGAATGGAAACCCACCACCAGCCCTAAATCTAACGCCCAAACCATAGCCTACTCCTGCACCGTACGCTGGCACTGACCCGTGCGTCACCATGTAGCCTGACCCTCCCACGTTTCCGTACCCTCAACTCTGCCCTAAGCCTTGCCGTTCCCTAACCATAACCCTAGCCTTGAATGGAAACCCGCCACCAGCCCTATATCTAACCCCCAAGCCGTAGCCTACTCCTGGCCGGTACGCTGGCACTGATCCTTGCGTCAGCACGTAGCCTGACCCTCCCAAGTTTCCGTACCTTCACCTGTGCCCTAATCCTTGACGTTCGCTAACCCTAACCCTAGCCTGGAACAGAAACCCACCACCAGCCCTACAACTTACCACCACGCCGTAGCCTACTCCTGGCCCATATGCTGGCACTGACACGTGCGTCAGCACATAGCCTGAACCTCCCAAGTTTCCGTAACCTCACCTGTGCCCTAAGCCTTGCCGTTCCCTAAACCTAACCCTATCCGGGAACGGAAACCCACCACCAGCCCTAAACCTTACCCTATGACGTAGCCTATACCTGGCCAGTACGCGGGTAATAGCCTGTGCTTCCGCACGTTGCCTGACCCTACCATGTTACCGTACCCTCACCTGTGCTCTAAGCCTTGCCATTCCATTTCCCTAACCCTAGCCCTGAACGGAAACCCACCACCATCCCTAAATCTTACCCACAAGCCGTAGCCTACTCCTGGCCCGTACGCTGGCACTGACCCGTGCATCATCACGTAGCCTGACCCTCCCACGTTTCCGTACCCTCACCTGTGCCCTAAGCCTTGCCGTTCCCTACCCCTAATCGTAGCCCGGAACGGAAACCCACCACCAGCCCTACACCTTACCCCCAAGCCGTAGCCTACTCCTGGCCCGTACGCTGGCACAGACCCGTGCATCAGCACGAAGCCTGACCCTCCCACGTTTGCGGACACTCACCTGTGCCCTAAGCCTTGCCGTTCCCTAACCCTAACCCTAGCCCGGAACCGAAACCCACCACCAGCCCTACACCTTTCCCTACGCCGTAGCCTATTCCTGGCTCATACGCAGGCACTGACCCTTTCATCAGCAAGTAGACTGACCCTCCCACGTTTCCGTACCCTCACCTGTGCCCTAAGGCTTGCCATTCACTAACCCTAACCCTAGCCCGGAACGGAAACCCACCACCAGCCCTACACCTTACTCTATGCCGTAGCCTACACCTGGCCCGTACGCGGGCACTGACCTGTGCTTCAGCACGTAGCCTGACCCTCCCATGTTACCGAACGCTCACCTGTGCCCTAAGCCTTGTCGTTCCCTAACCCTAACCCTAGCCCGAAACGGAAACCCACCACCAGCTCTACAGCATATCGTATGCCGTAGCCTAGTCCTGGCCCGTACGCTGGCACTGACCCGTGTGTCAGCATGTAGCCTGACCCTCCCACGTTTCCGTAACCTCACCTGTGCCCTAAGCATTGCCGTTCCCTAACCCTATCCCTAGCCCGGAACAGAAACCCACCACCAGCCCTACACCTTACCATACGCCGTAGCCTACTCCTGGCCCGTACGCTGGCACTGACCCGTGAGTCAGCACGTAGACTGACCCTCCCACATTTCCGTACCCTCACCTGTGCCCTAAGCCTTGCCGTTCCCTCACCCTAACCCTAGCCAAGAACGGAAACCCACCAGCAGCCCTAAACCTTACCCTACACCATAGCCAACTCCTGGCCCGTACGGTGGCACTGACCAGTGTGTCAGCACGTAGCCTGACCCTCACACGTTTCCGTACCCTCACCTGTGCCCTAAGCCTTGTCGTTCCCTAACACTAACCCTAGTCCGGAACGGAAGCCCACCACCAGCCCTACAGCTTACCCCCGATCCATAGCCTATTCCTGGCCCGTACGCTGGCACTGACCCGTGCTTCAGCATGTAGCCTGACCCTCCCACGTTTCCGTACCCTCACCTGTGCCCTAAGCCTTGCCATTCCCTAACCCTAACCCTAGCCCGGAACGGAAACCCACCACCAGCCCTACACCTAACCCCCAAGCCGTAGCCTACTCCTGGCTGGTACGCTGGCACTGACCCGTTCATAAGCACGTAGCCTGACCCTCCCACGTTTCCGTACCCTCACCTGTGCCCTAAGCCTTGCCGTTCCCTAACCCTAACCCTAGCCCGGAACGGAAACCCACCACGAGCCCTAAACCTTACCCCCAAGCCGTAGCCTACTCCTGGTCCATACGCTGGCACTGACCTGTGCGTCAGCACGTAGCCTGAACTTCCCACATTACCGTACCCTCACCTGTGCCCTAAGCCTTGCCGTTCCCTAACCCTAACCCTAGTACGGAACGGAAACACACCACAAGCCCTACAACTAACCCCCAAGCCGTAGCCTACTCCTGGCTGGTACGCTGGCACTGACCCGTTCATCAGCACGTAGCCTGACCCTCCCACGTTTCCGTACCCTCACCCGTGCCCTAAGACTTGCTGTTCCCTAACACTAAACCTAGCCTGGAACGGAAACCCACCACCAGCCCTACACCTTACTCTATGCCGTAGCCTACACCTGGCCCGTACGCGGGCACTGACCTGTGCTTCAGCACGTAGCCTGACCCTCCCATGTTACCGTACGCTCACCTGTGCCCTAAGCCTTGTCGTTCCCTAACCCTAACCCTAGCCCGGCACGGAATCTCACCACCAGCTCTACAGCTTATCGTATGCCGTAGCCTAGTCCTGGCCCGTATGCTGGCACTGACCCGTGTGTCAGCATGTAGCCTGACCCTCCCACGTTTCCGTAACCTCACCTGTGCCCTAAGCATTGCCGTTCCATAACCCTAACCCTAGCCCGGAACAGAAACCCACCACCAGCCCTACACTTTACCCCAAGCCGTAGCCTATTCCTGGCCCGTACGCAGGCACTGACCCTTTCATCAGCACGTAGCCTGACCCTCCCACGTTTCCGTACCCTCATCTGTGCCCTAAGCCTTGCCGTTCCCTAACCCTAACCCTAGCCCGGAACGGAAACCCACCACCAGCCCTACACCTTAACCTACGCCGTAGCCTACTCCTGGCCTGTACGGTGGCACTGACCCTTGCGTCAGCATGTAGCCTGACCCTCCCACGTTTCCGTACCCTCACCTGTGCCCTAAACCTTGCCGTTCTGTAACCCTAACCCTAGCCCGGAACGGAAACCCACCACCAGCCCTACACCTTACCCCCAAGCCGTAGCCTACTCCTGGCCCGTTCGGTGGCAGTAACCCTAGCATCAGCAAGTAGCCTGACCCTCCCACGTTTCTGTACCCTCACACGTGCCCTAAGCCTTGCCGTTCTGTAACCCTAACCCTAGACCGGAACGGAAACCCACCACCAGCCCTACACCTTTCCCTACGACGTAGCCTATGCCTGGCTCGTACGCAGGCACTGAAACTTTCATCAGCACTTAGCCTGAACCTCCCAGGTTTCTGTACCCTCACCTGTGCCCTAAGCCTTGCCGTTCACTAACCCTAACCCTAGCCCGGAACGGAAACCCACCACCAGCCCTACAACTTACCCCCAAGCCGTAGCCTACTCCTGGCCGGTACGCTGACACTGACACGTGCGTCAGCACGTAGATTGACCCTCACACGTTTCCGTACCCTCACCTGTGCCCTAAGCCTTGCCGTTTCCTAACCCTAACCCTAGCCCGGAACAGAAACCCACCACCAGCCCTACACTCTACCCTACGCCATAGCCTATTCCTGGCCCGTACACTGGCACTGAGCCGTGCATCAGCACGTAGCCTGACCCTCCCACGTTTCCGTACCCTCACCTGTGCCCTAAGCCTTGAGGTTCCCTAACCCTAACTCTAGCCCGGAACAGAAAACCACCAACAGCCCTACAACTTACGACCACGCCGTAGCCTACTCCTGGCCCATATGCTGGCACTGACACGTGCGTCAGCACGTAGCCTGTCCCTCCCACGTTTCCGTAACCTCACCTGTGCCCTAAGCCTTGCCGTTTCCTAACCTTAACCCTAGCCCTGAACGGAAACCCACCACCAGCCCTACACCTTACACTATGCCGTAGCCTACACCTGGCCCGTACGCGGGCACTGACCTGTGCTTCAGCACGTAGCCTGACCGTCCCATGTTACTGTACTCTCACCTGGGCCCTAAGCCTTGCCGTTCCCTAACCCTAACCCGAGCCTGGCACGGAATCCCACCCCAGCCCTACACCTTATCGTATGCCGTAGCCTAGTCCTGGCCCGTACGCTGGCACTGAACCGTGCGTCAACATATAGCCTGACCCTCCCACGTTTCCGTACCCTCACCTGTGCCCTAAGCCTTGCCGTTCCCTAACCCTAACCCTAGCCCGGAATGGAAACCCACCACAATCCCTACACCTTACCATACGCCGTAGCCTACTCCTGGCCCGTACGCTGGCACTGACCCGTGAGTCAGCACGTAGACTGACCCTCCCACATTTCCGTACCCTCACCTGTGCCCTAAGCCTTGCCATTCCCTCACCCTAACCCTAGCCAAGAACGGAAACCCACCAGCAGCCCTAAACCTTACCCTACACCATAGCCTAATCCTGGCCCATATGGTGGCACTGACCAGTGCGTCAGCACGTAGCCTGACCCTCACACGTTTCCGTACCCTCACCTGTGCCCTAAGCCTTGTCGTTCCCTAACCCTAACCCTAGTCCGGAACGGAAGCCCACCACCAGCCCTACAGCTTACCCCCGATCCATAGCCTATTCCTGGCCCGTACGCTGGCACTGACCCGTGCTTCAGCATGTAGCCTGACCCTCCCACGTTTCCGTACCCTCACCTGTGCCCTAAGCCTTGCCATTCCCTAACCCTAACCCTAGCCCGGAACGGAAACCCACCACCAGCCCTACAACTAACCCCCAAGCCGTAGCCTACTCCTGGCTGGTACGCTGGCACTGACCCGTTCATCAGCACGTAGCCTGACCCTCCCACGTTTCCGTACCCTCACCTGTGCCCTAAGCCTTGCCGTTCCCTATCCCTAACCCTAGCCCGGAACGGAAACCCACCACCAGCCCTAAAACTTACCCCAAATCCGTAGCCTATTCCTGGTCCTTATGATGGCACTGACCCGTGCGTCAGCACGTAGCCTGACCCTCCCACGTTTGCGGACCCTCACCTGTGCCCTAAGCCTTGCCATTCCCTAACCCTAACCCTAGACCGGAACGGAAACCCACCACCAGGGCTACACCTTTCCCTATGCCGTAGCCTATTCCTGGCCCGTACGCAGGCACTGACCCGTGAGTCAGCACGTAGCCTGACCCTCCCACGTTTCCGTACCCTCACCTGTGCCCTAAGCCTTGCCGTTCCCTAACCCTAACCCTAGCCCGAAACGGAAACCCACCACCAGCCCTAAACCTAACCCCCAAGCCGTAGCCTACTCCTGGTCCATACGCTGGCACTGACCTGTGCGTCAGCACGTAGCCTGAACTTCCCACATTACCGTACCCTCACCTGTGCCCTAAGCCTTGCCGTTCCCTAACCCTAACCCTAGCCCGGAACGGAAACCCACCACCAGCCCTACACCTTAACCTACGCCGTAGCGTACTCCTGGCCTGTACGGTGGCACTGACCCTTGCGTCAGCATGTAGCCTGACCGTCCCACGTTTCCGTACCCTCACCTGTGCCCTAAGCCTTGCCGTTCCGAAACCCTAAACCTAGCCCGGAACGGAAACCCACCACCAGCCCTACACCTTACCCCCAAGCCATAGCCTACTCCTGGCCCGTTCGGTGGCACTAACCCTAGCATCAGCAAGTAGCCTGACCCTCCCACGTTTCTGTACCCTCACACGTGCCCTAAGCCTTGCCGTTCTGTAACCCTAACCCTAGACCGGAACGGAAACCCACCACCAGCCCTACACCTTTCCCTACGACATAGCCTATGCCTGGCTCGTACGCAGGCACTGAAACTTTCATCAGCACTTAGCCTGAACCTCCCAGGTTTCTGTACCCTCACCTGTGCCCTAAGCCTTGCCGTTCACTAACCCTAACCCTAGCCCGGAACGGAAACCCACCACCAGCCCTACAACTTACCCCCAAGCCGTAGCCTACTCCTGGCCGGTACGCTGACACTGACACGTGCGTCAGCACGTAGCCTGACCCTCACACGTTTCCGTACCCTCACCTGTGCCCTAAGCCTTGCCGTTTCCTAACCCTAACCCTAGCCCGGAACAGAAACCCACCACCAGCCCTACACTCTACCCTACGCCATAGCCTATTCCTGGCCCGTACACTGGCACTGAGCCGTGCGTCAGCACGTAGCCTGACCCTCCCACGTTTCCGTACCCTCACCTGTGCCCTAAGCCTTGAGGTTCCCTAACCCTAACTCTAGCCCGGAACAGAAAACCACCAACAGCCCTACAACTTACGACCACGCCGTAGCCTACTCCTGGCCCATATGCTGGCACTGACACGTGCGTCAGCACGTAGCCTGTCCCTCCCACGTTTCCGTAACCTCACCTGTGCCCTAAGCCTTGCCGTTTCCTAACCTTAACCCTAGCCCTGAACGGAAACCCACCACCAGCCCTACACCTTACACTATGCCGTAGCCTACACCTGGCCCATACGCGGGCACTGACCTGTGCTTCAGCACGTAGCCTGACCCTCCCATGTTACTGTACTCTCACCTGGGCCCTAAGCCTTGCCGTTCCCTAACCCTAACCCGAGCCTGGCACGGAATCCCACCCCCAGCCCTACACCTTATCGTATGCCGTAGCCTAGTCCTGGCCCGTACGCTGGCACTGAACCGTGCGTCAACATATAGCCTGACCCTCCCACGTTTCCGTACCCTCAACTGTGCCCTAAGCCTTGCCGTTCCCTAACCCTAACCCTAGCCCGGAACGGAAACCCACCACAATCCCTACACCTTACCATACGCCGTAGCCTACTCCTGGCCCGTACGCTGGCACTGTCCCGTGAGTCAGCACGTAGACTGACCCTCCCCCATTTCCGTACCCTCACCTGTGCCCTAAGCCTTGCCGTTCCCTCACCCTAACCCTAGCCAAGAACGGAAACCCACCAGCAGCCCTAAACCTTACCCTACACCATAGCCTACTCCTGGCCCGTACGGTGGCACTGACCAGTGCGTCAGCACGTAGCCTGACCCTCACACGTTTCCGTACCCTCACCTGTGCCCTAAGCCTTGTCGTTCCCTAACCCTAACCCTAGTCCGGAACGGAAGCCCACCACCAGCCCTACAGCTTACCCCCGATCCATAGCCTATTCCTGGCCCGTACGCTGGCACTGACCCGTGCTTCAGCATGTAGCCTGACCCTCCCACGTTTCCGTACCCTCACCTGTGCCCTAAGCCTTGCCATTCCCTAACCCTAACCCTAGCCCGGAACGGAAACCCACCACCAGCCCTACAACTAACCCCCAAGCCGTAGCCTACTCCTGGCTGGTACGCTGGCACTGACCCGTTCATCAGCACGTAGCCTGACCCTCCCACGTTTCCGTACCCTCACCTGTGCCCTAAGCCTTGCCGTTCCCTATCCCTAACCCTAGCCCGGAACGGAAACCCACCACCAGCCCTAAAACTTACCCCAAAGCCGTAGCCTATTCCTGGACCTTATGCTGGCACTGACCCGTGCGTCAGCACGTAGCCTGACACTCCCACGTTTGCTGACCCTCACCTGTGCCCTAAGCCTTGCCATTCCCTAACCCTAACCCTAGACCGGAACGGAAACCCACCACCAGGGCTACACCTTTCCCTACGCCGTAGCCTATTCCAGGCCCGTACGCAGGCACTGACCCGTGAGTCAGCACGTAGCCTGACCCTCCCACGTTTCCGTACCCTCACCTGTGCCCTAAGCCTTGCCGTTCCCTAACCCTAACCCTAGCCCGGAACGGAAACCCACCACCAGCCCTAAACCTAACCCCCAAGCCGTAGCCTACTCCTGGTCCATACGCTGGCACTGACCTGTGCGTCAGCACGTAGCCTGAACTTCCCACATTACCGTACCCTCACCTGTGCCCTAAGCCTTGCCGTTCCCTAACCCTAACCCTAGCCCGGAACGGAAACCCACCACCAGCCCTACACCTTAACCTACGCCGTAGCCTACTCCTGGCCTGTACGGTGGCACTGACCCTTGCGTCAGCATGTAGCCTGACCGTCCCACGTTTCCGTACCCTCACCTGTGCCCTAAGCCTTGCCGTTCCGAAACCCAAAACCTAGCCCGGAACGGAAACCCACCACCAGCCCTACACCTCACCCCAAGCCATAGCCTACTCCTGGCCCGTTCGGTGGCACTAACCCTAGCATCAGCAAGTAGCCTGACCCTCCCACGTTTCTGTACCCTCACACGTGCCCTAAGCCTTGCCGTTCTGTAACCCTAACCCTAGACCGGAACGGAAACCCACCACCAGCCCTACACCTTTCCCTACGACGTAGCCTATTCCTGGCTCGTACGCAGGCACTGACACTTTCATCAGCACTTAGCCTGAACCTCCCAGGTTTCTGTACCCTCACCTGTGCCCTAAGCCTTGCCGTTCACTAACCCTAACCCTAGCCCGGAATGGAAACCCACCACCAGCCCTACAACTTACCCCCAAGCCGTAGCCTACTCCTGGCTGGTACGCTGGCACTGACACGTGCGTTAGCACGTAGCCTGACCCTCACACGTTTCCGTACCCTCACCTGTGCCCTAAGCCTTGCCGTTTCCTATCCCTAACCCTAGCCCGGAACAGAAACCCACCACCAGCCCTACACTCTACCCTACGCCATAGCCTATTCCTGGCCCGTACACTGGCACTGAGCCGTGCGTCAGCACGTAGCCTGACCCTCCCACGTTTCCGTACCCTCACCTGTGCCCTAAGCCTTGAGGTTCCCTAACCCTAACTCTAGCCCGGAACAGAAAACCACCAACAGCCCTACAAATTACGACCACGCCGTAGCCTACTCCTACCCCAAATGCTGGCACTGACACGTGCGTCAGCACGTAGCCTGTCCCTCCCACGTTTCCGTAACCTCACCTGTGCCCTAAGCCTTGCCGTTTCCTAACCTTAACCCTAGCCCTGAACGGAAACCCACCACCAGCCCTACACCTTACACTATGCCGTAGCCTACACCTGGCCCGTACGCGGGCACTGACCTGTGCTTCAGCACGTAGCCTGACCCTCCCATGTTACTGTAATCTCACCTGGGCCCTAAGCCTTGCCGTTCCCTAACCCTAACCCGAGCCTGGCACGGAATCCCACCCCCAGCCCTACACCTTATCGTATGCCGTAGCCTAGTCCTGGCCCGTACGCTGGCACTGACCCGTGCGTCAACATATAGCCTGACCCTCCCACGTTTCCGTACCCTCACCTGTGCCCTAAGCCTTGCCTTTCCCTAACCCTAACCCTAGCCCGGAACGGAAACCCACCACCAGCCCTACACCTTACCATACGCCGTAGCCTACTCCTGGCCCGTACGCTGGCATTGACCCGTGAGTCAGCACGTAGACAGACCCTCCCACATTTCCGTACCCTCACCTGTGCCCTAAGCCTTGCCGTTCCCTAACCCTAACCCTAGCCCGGAACGGAAACCCACCACCAGCCCTAAAACTTACCCCCAAGCCGTAGCCTACTCCTGGTCCATACGCTGGCAATGACCTGTGCGTCAGCACGTAGCCTGAACTTCCCACATTACCGTACCCTCACCTGTGCCCTAAGCCTTGCCGTTCCCTAACCCTAACCCTAGTACGGAACGGAAACACACCACAAGCCCTACACCTAACCCCCAAGCCGTAGCCTACTCCTGGCCGGTACGCTGGCACTGACCCGTGGGTCAGCACGTAGCCTGACCCTCCCACGTTTCCGTACCCTCACCTGTGCCCTAAGACTTGCTGTTCCCTAACACTAAACCTAGCCTGGAACGGAAACACACCATCAGCCCTACACCTAACCACCAAGCCGTAGCCTACTCCTGGCTGGTACGCTGGCATTGACCCGTGCGTCAGCACGTAGCCTGACCCTCCCACGTTTCCGTACCCTCACCTGTGCCCTAAGCCTTGCCGTTCCCTAACCCTAACCCTAGCCCGGAACGGAAACCCACCACTAGCCCTAAACCTTTCCCTACGCCGTAGCCTACACCTGGCCCGTACGCTGGCACTGACCCATGCGTCAGCACGTTGTCTGACCCTCCCACGTTTCCGTACCCTCACCTGGGCCCTAAGCCTTGGCGTTTCCTAACCCTAACCCTAGCCCATGAACGGAAACCCACCACCAGCCCTACACCTTACCCTATGCCGTAGCAAACTCCTGGCCCGTACGCTGGCACTGACACGTGCGTCAGCACGTAGCCTAACCCTCTCACGTTTCCGAACCCTCACCTGTGCTGTAAGCCTTGCCGTTCCCTAACCCTAACCCTAGTCCGGAATGGAAGCCCACCAACAGCCCTACAGCTTACCCCAGATCCATAGCCTATTCCTGGCCCGTACGCTGGTACTGACCCGTGCTTCAGCATGTAGCCTGACCCTCCCACGTTTCCGTACCCTCACCTGTGCCCTAAGCCTTGCCGTTCCCTAACCCTAACCCTAGCCCGGAACGGAAACCCACCACCAGCCCTAAACCTTACCCCCAAGCCGTAGCCTACTCCTGGTCCATACGCTGGCACTGACCTGTGCGTCAACACGTAGCCTGAACTTCCCACATTACCGTACCCTCACCTGTGCCCTAAGCCTTGCCGTTCCCTAACCCTAACCCTAGTCCGGAACGGAAACACACCACCAGCCCTACACCTAACCCCCAAGCCATAGCTTACTCCCGGCCAGTACGCTGGCACTGACCCGTGCATCATCACGTAGCCTGACCCTCCCACGTTTCCGTACACTCACCTGTGCCCTAAGCCTTGCCGTTCCCTAACCCTAACCGTAGCCCGGAACGGAAACCCACCACCAGCCCTACACCTTACACCCAAGCCGTTCCCTACTCCTGGCCCGTACGCTGGCACAGACCCGTGCATCAGCACGAAGCCTGACCCTCCCACGTTTGCGGACACTCACCTGTGCCCTAAGCCTTGCCGTTCCCTAACCCTAACCCTAGCCCGGAACCGAAACCCACCACCAGCCCTACACCTTTCCCTACGCCGTAGCCTATTCCTGGCTCATACGCAGGCACTGACCCTTTCATCAGCAAGTAGACTGACCCTCCCACGTTTCCGTACCCTCACCTGTGCCCTAAGCCTTGCCATTCACTAACCCTAACCCTAGCCCGGAACGGAAACCCACCACCAGCCCTACACCTTACTCTATGCCGTAGCCTACACCTGGCCCGTACGCGGGCACTGACCTGTGCTTCAGCACGTAGCCTGACCCTCCCATGTTACCGTACGCTCACCTGTGCCCTAAGCCTTGTCGTTCCCTAACCCTAACCCTATCCCGGCACGGAATCTCACCACCAGCTCTACAGCTTATCGTAGGCCGTAGCCTAGTCCTGGCCCGTACGCTGGCACTGACCCGTGTGTCAGCATGTAGCCTGACCCTCCCACGTTTCCGTAACCTCACCTGTGCCCTAAGCATTGCCGTTCCCTAACCCTAACCCTAGCCCGGAACAGAAACCCACCACCAGCCCTACACCTTACCATACGCCGTAGCCTACTCCTGGCCCGTACGCTGGCACTGACCCGTGAGTCAGCACGTAGACTGACCCTCCCCCATTTCCGTACCCTCACCTGTGCCCTAAGCCTTGCCGTTCCCTCACCCTAACCCTAGCCAAGAACGGAAACCCACCAGCAGCCCTAAACCTTACCCTACACCATAGCCTACTCCTGGCCCGTACGGTGGCACTGACCACTGCGTCAGCACGTAGCCTGACCCTCACACGTTTCCGTACCCTCACCTGTGCCCTAAGCCTTGTCGTTCCCTAACCCTAACCCTAGTCCGGAACGGAAGCCCACCACCAGCCCTACAGCTTACCCCCGATTCATAGCCTATTCCTGGCCCGTACGCTGGCACTGACCCGTGCTTCAGCATGTAGCCTGACCCTCCCACGTTTCCGTACCCTCACCTGTGCCCTAAGCCTTGCCATTCCCTAACCCTAACCCTAGCCCAGAACGGAAACCCACCACCAGCCCTACACCTTACCCCCAAGCCGTAGCCTACTCCTGGCTGGTACGCTGGCACTGACCCGTTCATCAGCACGTAGCCTGGCCCTCCCACGTTTCCGTACCCTCACCTGTGCCCTAAGCCTTGCCGTTCCCTATCCCTAACCCTAGCCCGGAACGGAAACCCACCACCAGCCCTAAAACTTACCCCAAAGCCGTAGCCTATTCCTGGACCTTATGCTGGCACTGACCCGTGCGTCAGCACGTAGCCTGACCCTCCCACGTTTGCGGACCCTCACCTGTGCCCTAAGCCTTGCCATTCCCTAACCCTAACCCTAGACCGGAACGGAAACCCACCACCAGCCCTACACCTTACCCCCAAGCCGTAGCCTACTCCTGGCCCGTTCGGTGGCAGTAACCCTAGCATCAGCAAGTAGCCTGACCCTCCCACGTTTCTGTACCCTCACACGTGCCCTAAGCCTTGCCGTTCTGTAACCCTAACCCTAGACCGGAACGGAAACCCACCACCAGCCCTACACCTTTCCCTACGACGTAGCCTATGCCTGGCTCGTACGCAGGCACTGACACTTTCATCAGCACTTAGCCTGAACCTCCCAGGTTTCTGTACCCTCACCTGTGCCCTAAGCCTTGCCGTTCACTAACCCTAACCCTAGCCCGGAACGGAAACCCACCACCAGCCCTACAACTTACCCCCAAGCCGTAGCCTACTCCTGGCCGGTACGCTGGCACTGACACGTGCGTCAGCACGTAGCCTGTCCCTCCCACGTTTCCGTAACCTCACCTGTGCCCTAAGCCTTGCCGTTTCCTAACCTTAACCCTAGCCCTGAACGGAAACCCACCACGAGCCCTACACCTTACACTATGCCGTAGCCTACACCTGGCCCGTACGCGGGCACTGACCTGTGCTTCAGCACGTAGCCTGAACCTCCCATGTTACTGTACTCTCACCTGGGCCCTAAGCCTTGCCGTACCCTAACCCTAACCCGAGCCTGGCACGGAATCCCACCCCCAGCCCTACACCTTATCGTATGCCATAGCCTAGTCCTGGCCCGTACGCTGGCACTGAACCGTGAGTCAACATATAGCCTGACCCTCCCACGTTTCCGTACCTTCACCTGTGCCCTAAGCCTTGCCGTTCCCTAACCCTAACCCTAGCCCGGAACGGAAACCCACCACAATCCCTACACCTTACCATACGCCGTAGCCTACTCCTGGCCCGTACGCTGGCACTGACCCGTGAGTCAGCACGTAGACTGACCCTCCCACATTTCCGTACCCTCACCTGTGCCCTAAGCCTTGCCGTTCCCTCACCCTAACCCTAGCCAAGAACGGAAACCCACCAGCAGCCCTAAACCTTACCCTACACCATAGCCTACTCCTGGCCCGTACGGTGGCACTGACCAGTGCGTCAGCACGTAGCCTGACCCTCACACGTTTCCGTACCCTCACCTGTGCCCTAAGCCTTGTCGTTCCCTAACCCTAACCCTAGTACGGAACGGAAGCCCACCACCAGCCCTACAGCTTACCCCCGATCCATAGCCTATTCCTGGCCCGTACGCTGGCACTGACCCGTGCTTCAGCATGTAGCCTGACCCTCCCACGTTTCCGTACCCTCACCTGTGCCCTAAGCCTTGCCATTCCCTAACCCTAACCCTAGGCCGGAACGGAAACCCACCACCAGCCCTACAACTAACCCCCAAGCCGTAGCCTACTCCTGGCTGGTACGCTGGCACTGACCCGTTCATCAGCACGTAGCCTGACCCTCCCACGTTTCCGTACCCTCACCTGTGCCCTAAGCCTTGCCGTTCCCTATCCCTAACCCTAGCCCGGAACGGAAACCCACCACCAGCCCTAAAACTTACCCCAAAGCCGTAGCCTATTCCTGGACCTTATGCTGGCACTGACCCATGCGTCAGCACGTAGCCTGACCCTCCCACGTTTGCGGACCCTCACCTGTGCCCTAAGCCTTGCCATTCCATAACCCTAACCCTAGACCGGAACGGAAACCCACCACCAGCCCTACACCTTTCCCTACGCCGTAGCCTATTCCTGGCCGGTACGCAGGCACTGACCCTTTCATCAGCACGTAGCCTGACCCTCCCACATTTCCGTACCCTCACCTGTGCCCTAAGCCTTGCCGTTCCCTAACCCTAACCCTAGCCCGGAACGGAAACCCACCACCAGCCCTAAACCTTACCCCCAAGCCGTAGCCTACTCCTGGTCCATACGCTGGCACTGACCTGTGCGTCAGCACGTAGCCTGAACTTCCCACATTACCGTACCCTCACCTGTGCCCTAAGCCTTGCCGTTCCCTAACCCTAACACTAGTCCGGAACGGAAACACACCACCAGCCCTACACCTAACCCCCAAGCCGTAGCTTACTCCCGGCCAGTACGCTGGCACTGACCCGTGCATCATCACGTAGCCTGACCCTCCCACGTTTCCGTACACTCACCTGTGCCCTAAGCCTTGCCGTTCCCTAACCCTAACCGTAGCCCGGAACGGAAACCCACCACCAGCCCTACAACTTACCCCCAAGCCGTAGCCTACTCCTGGCCCGTACGCTGGCACAGACCCGTGCGTCAGCATGAAGCCTGACCCTCCCACGTTTGCGGACACTCACCTGTGCCCTAAGCCTTGCCGTTCCCTAACCCTAACCCTAGCCCGGAACCGAAACCCACCACCAGCCCTACACCTTTCCCTACGCCGTAGCCTATTCCTGGCTCATACGCAGGCACTGACCCTTTCATCAGCAAGTAGACTGACCCTCCCACGTTTCCGTACCCTCACCTGTGCCCTAAGCCTTGCCATTCACTAACCCTAACCCTAGCCCGGAACGGAAACCCACCACCAGCCCTACACCTTACTCTATGCCGTAGCCTACACCTGGCCCGTACGCGGGCACTGACCTGTGCTTCAGCACGTAGCCTGACCCTCCCATGTTACCGTACGCTCACCTAGGCCCTAAGCCTTGTCGTTCCCTAACCCTAACCCTACCCCGGCACGGAATCTCACCACCAGCTCTACAGCTTATCGTATGCCGTAGCCTAGTCCTGGCCCGTACGCTGGCACTGACCCGTGTGTCAGCATGTAGCCTGACCCTCCCACGTTTCCGTAACCTCACCTGTGCCCTAAGCATTGCCGTTCCCTAACCCTAACCCTAGCCCGGAACAGAAACCCACCACCAGCCCTACACCTTACCATACGCCGTAGCCTACTCCTGGCCCGTACGCTGGCACTGACCCGTGAGTCAGCACGTAGACTGACCCTCCCACATTTCCGTACCCTCACCTGTGCCCTAAGCCTTGCCGTTCCCACACCCTAACCCTAGCCAAGAACGGAAACCCACCAGCAGCCCTAAACCTTACCCTACACCATAGCCTACTCCTGGCCCGTACGGTGGCACTGACCAGTGCGTCAGCACGTAGCCTGACCCTCACACGTTTCCGTACCCTCACCTGTGCCCTAAGCCTTGTCGTTCCCTAACCCTAACCCTAGTCCGGAACGGAAGCCCACCACCAGCCCTACAGCTTACCCCCGATCCATAGCCTATTCCTGGCCCGTACGCTGGCACTGACCCGTGCTTCAGCATGTAGCCTGACCCTCCCACGTTTCCGTACCCTCACCTGTGCCCTAAGCCTTGCCATTCCCTAACCCTAACCCTAGCCCGGAACGGAAACCCACCACCAGCCCTAAAACTAACCCCCAAGCCGTAGCCTACTCCTGGCTGGTACGCTGGCCCTGACCCGTTCATCAGCACGTAGCCTGACCCTCCCACGTTTCCGTACCCTCAGCTGTGCCCTAAGCCTTGCCGTTCCCTATCCCTAACCCTAGCCCTGAACGGAAACCCACCACCAGCCCTAAAACTTACCCCAAAGCCGTAGCCTATTCCTGGACCTTATGCTGGCACTGACCCGTGTGTCAGCACGTAGCCTGACCCTCCCACGTTTGCGGACCCTCACCTGTGCCCTAAGCCTTGCCATTCCCTAACCCTAACCCTAGACCGGAACGGAAACCCACCACCAGCCCTACACCTTTCCCTACGCCGTAGCCTATTCCTGGCCCGTACGCAGGCACTGACCCTTTCATCAGCACGTAGCCTGACCCTCCCACGTTTCCGTACCCTCACCTGTGCCCTAAGCCTTGCCGTTCCCTAACCCTAACCCTAGCCCGGAACGGAAACCCACCACCAGCCCTAAACCTTACCCCCAAGCCGTAGCCTACTCCTGGTCCATACGCTGGCACTGACCTGTGCGTCAGCACGTAGCCTGAACTTCCCACATTACCGTACCCTCACCTGTGCCCTAAGTCTTGCCGTTCCCTAACCCTAGTACGGAACGGAAACACACCACAAGCCCTACACCTAACCCCCAAGCCGTAGCCTACTCCTGGCCGGTACGCTGGCACTGACCCGTGCGTCAGCACGTAGCCTGACCCTCCCACGTTTCCGTACCCTCACCTGTGCCCTAAGACTTGCTGTTCCCTAACACTAAACCTAGCCTGGAACGGAAACCCACCACCAGCCCTACACCTTAACCTACGCCGTAGCCTACTCCTGGCCTGTACGGTGGCACTGACCCTTGCGTCAGCATGTAGCCTGACCCTCCGACGTTTCCGTACCCTCACCTGTGCCCTAAACCTTGCCGTTCTGTAACCCTAACCCTAGCCCGGAACGGAAACCCACCACCAGCCCTACACCTTACCCCCAAGCCGTAGCCTACTCCTGGCCCGTTCGGTGGCAGTAACCCTAGCATCAGCAAGTAGCCTGACCCTCCCACGTTTCTGTACCCTCACACGTGCCCTAAGCCTTGCCATTCTGTAACCCTAACCCTAGACCGGAAAGGAAACCCACCACCAGCCCTACACCTTTCCCTACGCCGTAGCCTATTCCTGGCTCATACGAAGGCACTGACACTTTCATCAGCACTTAGCCTGAACCTCCCAGGTTTCTGTACCCTCACCTGTGCCCTAAGCCTTGCCGTTCACTAACCCTAACCCTAGCCCGGAACGGAAACCCACCACCAGCCCTACAACTTACCCCCAAGCCGTAGCCTACTCCTGGCCGGTACGCTGGCACTGACACGTGCGTCAGCACGTAGCCTGACCCTCACACGTTGCCGTACCCTCACCTGTGCCCTAAGCCTTGCCGTTTCCTAACCCTAACCCTAGCCCGGAACAGAAACCCACCACCAGCCCTACACTCTACCCTACGCCATAGCCTATTCCTGGCCCGTACACTGGCACTGAGCCGTGCGTCAGCACGTAGCCTGACCCTCCCACGTTTCCGTACCCTCACCTGTGCCCTAAGCCTTGAGGTTCCCTAACCCTAACTCTAGCCCGGAACAGAAAACCACCAACAGCCCTACAACTTACGACCATGCCGTAGCCTACTCCTGGCCCATATGCTGGCACTGACACGTGCGTCAGCACGTAGCCTGTCCCTCCCACGTTTCCGTAAGCTCACCTGTGCCCTTAGCCTTGCCGTTTCCTAACCTTAACCCTAGCCCGGAACGGAAACCCACCACCAGCCCTACACCTTACACTATGCCGTAGCCTACACCTGGCCAGTACGCGGGCACTGACCTGTGCTTCAGCACGTAGCCTGACCCTCCCATGTTACTGTACTCTCACCTGGGCCCTAAGCCTTGCCGTTCCCTAACCCTAACCCGAGCCTGGCACGGAATCCCACCCCCAGCCCTACACCTTATCGTATGCCGTAGCCTAGTCCTGGCCCATACGCTGGCACTGACCCGTGCATCAACATATAGCCTGACCCTCCCACGTTTCCGTACCCTCACCTGTGCCCTAAACCTTGCCGTTCCCTAACCCTAACCCTAGCCCGGAACGGAAACCCACCACAATCCCTACACCTTACCATACGCCGTAGCCTACTCCTGGCCCGTACGCTGGCACTGACCCGTGAGTCAGCACGTAGACTGACCCTCCCACATTTCCGTACCCTCACCTGTGCCCTAAGCCTTGCCGTTCCCTCACCCTAACCCTAGCCAAGAACGGAAACCCACCAGCAGCCCTAAACCTTACCCTACACCATAGCCTACTCCTGGCCCGTACGGTGGCACTGACCAGTGCGTCAGCACGTAGCCTGACCCTCACACGTTTCCGTACCCTCACCTGTGCCCTAAGCCTTGTCGTTCCCTAACCCTAACCCTAGTCCGGAACGGAAGCCCACCACCAGCCCTACAGCTTACCCCCGATCCATAGCCTATTCCTGGCCCGTACGCTGGCACTGACCCGTGCTTCAGCATGTAGCCTGACCCTCCCAGGTTTCCGTACCCTCACCTGTGCCCTAAGCCTTGCCATTCCCTAACCCTAACCCTAGCCCGGAACGGAAACCCACCACCAGCCCTACACCTAACCCCCAAGCCGTAGCCTACTCCTGGCTGGTACGCTGGCACTGACCCGTTCATCAGCACGTAGCCTGACCCTCCCACGTTTCCGTACCCTCACCTGTGCCCTAAGCCTTGCCGTTCCCTATCCCTAACCCTAGCCCAGAACAGAAACCCACCACGAGCCCTAAAACTTACCCCAAAGCCGTAGCCTATTCCTGGACCTTATGCTGGCACTGACCCGTGCGTCAGCACGTAGCCTTACCCTCCCACGTTTGCGGACCCTCACCTGTGCCCTAAGCCTTGCCATTCCCTAACCCTAACCCTAGACCGGAACGGAAACCCACCACCAGGCCTACAACTTTCCCTACGCCGTAGCCTATTCCTGGCCCGTACGCAGGCACTGACCCTTTCATCAGCACGTAGCCTGACCCTCCCACGTTTCCGTACCCTCACCTGTGCCCTAAGCCTTGCCGTTCCCTAACCCTAACCCTAGCCCGAAACGGAAACCCACCACCAGCCCTACACCTTACCCCCAAGCCGTAGCCTACTCCTGGTCCATACGCTGGCACTGACCTGTGCGTCAGCACGTAGCCTGAACTTCCCACATTACCGTACCCTCACCTGTGCCCTAAGCCTTGCCGTTCCCTAACCCTAACCCTAGTACGGAACGGAAACACACCACAAGCCCTACACCTAACCCCCAAGCCGTAGCCTACTCCTGGCCGGTACGCTGGCACTGACCCGTGCGTCAGCACGTAGCCTGACCCTCCCACGTTTCCGTACCCTCACCTGTGCCCTAAGACTTGCTGTTCCCTAACACTAAACCTAGCCTGGAACGGAAACACACCATCAGCCCTACACCTAACCACCAAGCCGTAGCCTACTCCTGGCCGGTACGCTGGCACTGACCCGTGCGTCAGCACGTAGCCTGACCCTCCCACGTTTCCGTACCCTCACCTGTGCCCTAAGCCTTGCCGTTCCCTAACCCTAACCCTAGCCCGGAACGGAAACCCACCACTAGCCCTAAACCTTTCCCTACGCCGTAGCCTACACCTGGCCCGTACGCTGGCACTGACCCATGCGTCAGCACGTTGTCTGACCCTCCCACGTTTCCGTACCCTCACCTGGGCCCTAAGCCTTGCCGTTTCCTAACCCTAACCCTAGCCCATGAAAGGAAACCCACCACCAGCCCTACACCTTACCCTACGCCGTAGCATACTCCTGGCCCGTACGCTGGCACTGACCCGTGCGTCAGCACGTAGCCTAACCCTCTCACGTTTCCGAACCCTCACCTGTGCTGTAAGCCTTGCCGTTCCCTAACCCTAACCCTAGCCCTGAACGGAAACCCACCACCAGCCCTACACCTTACCCCCAAGCCGTAGCCTACTCCTGGCCGGTACGCTGGCACTGACCCGTGCGTCATCACGTAGCCTGACCCTCCCACGTTTCCGTACCCTCACCTGTGCCCTAAGCTTTGCCGTTCCCTAACCCTAACTGTAGCCCGGAACGGAAACCCACCACCAGCCCTACAACTTACCCCCAAGCCGTAGCCTACTCCTGGTCCATACGCTGGCAGTGACCCGTGCTTTAGAACGTATCCTGACCCTGCCACGTTGCCGTACCCTCACATGTGCCCTAAACCTTGCCGTTCCCTAACCCTAACCCTAGCCCGGAACGGAAAACCACCACAAGCCCTACACCTTACCCCCAAGCCGTAGCCTACTCGTGGTCCATACGCTGGCACTGACCTGTGCGTCAGCACGTAGCCTGACCTTCCCACGTTACCGTAATGTCACCTGTGCCCTAAGCCTTCCTGTTCCCTAACACTAACCCTAGTACGGAACGGAAACCCACCACCAGCCCTACTCCTAACCCCCAAGCCGTAGCCTACTCCTGGCCGGTTCGTTGGCACTGACCCGTGCGTCAGCACGTAGACTGACCCTCCCACGTTTCCGTACCCTCACCTGGGCCCTAAGCCTTGCCTTTCCCTAACCCTAACCCTAGCCCGGAACGGAAACGCACTACCAGCCCTACACCTTGCCCTACGCCGTAGCCTACTCCTGGCACGTACGCTGGCACTGACACATGCGTCAGCACGTAGCCTGACCCTCACACGTTTCCGTACCCTCACCTGTGCCCTAAGACTTGCCGTTCCCTAACCCTAAACCTAGTCTGGAAAGGAAACACACCAGTAGCCCTACAGCTTACCCCCAAGCCATAGCCAATTCCTGGCCCGTACGCTGGCACTGACCCGTGCGTCAGCATGTAGCCTGACACTCCAACGTTTCCGTACCCTCACCTGTGCCCTAAGCCTTGCCGTTTCCTAACCCTAACCCTAGCCCAGAACGGAAACCCACCACCAGCCCTACAACTAACCCCCAAGCCGTAGCTTACTCCTGGCCAGTACGCTGGCACTGACCCGTGCATCATCACGTAGCCTGACCCTCCCACGTTTCCGTACCCTCACCTGTGCCCTAAGCCTTGCCATTCCCTAACCCTAACCCTAGCCCGGAACGGAAACCCACCACCAGCCCTACACCTTACCCCCAAGCCGTAGCCTACTCCTGGCCCGTACGCTGGCACAGACCCGTGCGTCAGCACGAAGCCTGACCCTCCCACGTTTGCGGACCCTCACCTGTGCCCTAAGCCTTGCCATTCCCTAACACTAACCCTAGACAGGAACGGAAACCCACCAACAGCCCTACACCTTTCCCTACGCCGTAGCCTATTCCTGGCTCATACGCAGGCACTGACCCTTTCATCAGCAAGTAGCCTGACCCACCCACGTTTCCGTACCCTCACCTGTGCCCTAAGCCTTGCCGTTCACTAACCCTAACCCTAGCCCGGAATGGAAACCCACCACCAGCCCTACACCTTACTCGATGCCGTAGCCTACACCTGGCCCGTACGCGGGCACTGACCTGTGCTTCAGCACGTAGCCTGACCCTCCCATGTTACCGTATGCTCACCTGTGCCCTAAGCCTTGCCATTCCCTAACCCTAACCCTCGTCCTGAACGGAAACCCACCACCAGACCTACACCTTACTCTATGCCGTAGCCTACACCTGGCCCGTACGCGGGCACTGACCTGTGCTTCAGCACGTAGCCTGATCCTCCCATGTTACCGTACGCTCACCTGTGCCCTAAGCCTTGCCGTTCCCTAACCCTAACCCTAGCCCGGCACGGAATCCCACCACCAGCCGTACACCTTATCGTATGCCGTAGCCTAGTCCTGGCCCGTACGCTGGCACTGACCCTTGCGTCAGCATGTAGCCTGACCCTCCCACGTTTCCGTAACCTCCCCTGTGCCCTAAGCCTTGCCGTTCCCTAACCCTAACCCTAGCCCGGAACAGAAACCCACCACCAGCCCTATACCTTTCCCTACGCCGTAGCCTATTCCTGGCCCGTACGCAGGCACTGACCCTTTCATCAGCACGTAGCCTGACCCTCCCACGTTTCCGTACCCTCACCTGTGCCCTAAGCCTTGCCGTTCCCTAACCCTAACCCTAGCCCGGAACGGAAACCCACCACCAGCCCTAAACCTTACCCCCAAGCCGTAGCCTACTCCTGGTCCATACGCTGGCACTGACCTGTGCGTCAGCACGTAGCCTGAACTTCCCACATTACCGTACCCTCACCTGTGCCCTAAGCCTTGCCGTTCCCTAACCCTAACCCTAGTACGGAACGGAAACACACCACAAGCCCTACACCTAACCCCCAAGCCGTAGCCTACTCCTGGCCCGTACGCTGGCACTGACCCGTGGGTCAGCACGTAGCCTGACCCTCCCACGTTTCCGTAACCTCACCTGTGCCCTAAGCCTTGCGGTTCCCTAACCCTAACCTTAGCCCGGAACGGAAACCCACCACCAGCCCTACACCTTACCCTACGCCGTAGCATACTCTTGCCCGTACGCTGGCACTGAACCATGCGTCAGCACGTATTCTGAACCTCCCACGTTTCCGTACCCTCACCTGGGCCCTAAGCCTTGCCGTTCCTTAACCCTAACCCTAATACGGGACGGAAACACACCACAAGCCCTACACCTAACCCACAAGCCATAGCATACTCCTGGCCCGTACGCTGGCACTGAACCGTGCGTCAGCAGGTAGCCTGACCCTCCCAGGTTTCCATACCCTCACCTATGCCCTAAGCCTTCCTGTTCCCTAACACTAACCCTAGCCCGTAACGGAAACCCACCACCAGCCCTACACCTAACCCCCAAGCCGTAGGCTACTCCTGGCCGGTTCGCCTGCACTGACCCGTGCATCATCACGTAGCCTGACCCTCCCACGTTTCCGTACCCTCACCTGGGCACTAAGCCTTGCCTATCCCTAACCCTAACCCAAGCCCGGAAGAGAAACGCACTACCAGCCCTACACCTTGCCCTACGCCGCAGCCTACTCCTGGCCCGTACGCTGGCAATGACACGTGCGTCAGCACGTAGCCTGACCCTCACATGTTTCCGTACCCTCACCTGTGCCCTAAGCCTTGCCCTTCCCTAACCCTAACCCTAGTCCGGAACGGAAACACACCACCAGCCCTACAGCTTACCCCTAAGCCATAGCCTATTCCTGGCCCGTACGCTGGCACTGACCCGTGCGTCAGCATGTAGCGTGACCCTCCCACGTTTCCGTACCCTCACCTGTGCCCTAAGCCTTGCCGTTCCCTAAACCTAACCCTAGCCCAGAAGAGAAACCCACCACCAGCCCTACAACTAACCCCCAAGCCGTAGCTTACTCCTGGCCAGTACACTGGCACTGACCCGTGCATCATCACGTAGCCTGTCCCTCCCACGTTTCCTTACCCTCACCTGTGCCCTAAGCCTTGCCGTTCCCTAACCCTACCCCTAGCCCGGAACGGAAACCCACCACCAGCCCTACACCTTACTCTATGCCGTAGCCTACACCTGGCCCGTACGCGGGCACTGACCTGTGCTTCAGCACGTAGCCTGACCCTCCCACATTTCCATACCCTCACCTGTGCCCTAAGACTTTCCGTTCCCTAACTCTTACCCTAGCCCGGAACGGAAACCCACCACCAGCCCTATAACTTACCCACAAGCCGTAGCCTACTCCTGGCCCGTACACTGGCACTGACCCGTGCGTCAGCACCTAGCCTGACCCACCCACTTTTCTGTACCCTTACCTGAGCCCTAAGCCTTGCCGTTCCCTAACCCTAACCCTAGCCCGGAACGGAATCCCACCACCAGCCCTACACCTTACAATATGCCGTAGACTACTCCTGCCCGATACGCTGCCACTGAGCCGTGCATCAGCACATAGCCTGACCCTCCCACGTTTCCGTACCCTCACCTGTGCCCTAAGCCTTGCCGTTCCCTAACCCTAACCGTAGCCCGGAACGAAAACACACCACCAGCCCTACACCTTACCCCCAAGCCGTAGCCTACTCCTGGCCCGTACGCTGGCACAGACCCGTGCGTCAGCACGAAGCCTGACCCTCCCACGTTTGTGGACCCTCACCTGTGCCCTAAGCCTTGCCGTTCCCTAACCCTAACCATAGCCCGGAACGGAAACCCACCACCAGCCCTAAAACTTTCCCTACGCCGTAGCCTATTCCTGGCCCGTACGCAGGCACTGACCCTTTCATCAGCACGTAGCCTGACCCTCCCACGTTTCCGTACCCTCACCTGTGCCCTAAGCCTTCCCGTTCCCTAACCCTAACCCTAGCCCAGAACGGAAACCGACCACCAGCCCTACACCTTACCCTATGCTGTAGCCTACACCTGGCCCATATGCGGGCACTGAAGCGTGCGTCAGCACGTAGCCTGACCCTCCCACGTTTCCGTACCCTCACCTCTGCCCTAAGCCTTGCCGTTCTCTATCCCTAACCATAGCCCCAAACAGAAAGCCACCACCAGCCCTAAAACTTAGCCACAGGCCTTAGCCTACTCCTGCACTGTACGCTGGCACTGACCAGTGCGTCAGCACGTAGCCTGACCCTCCCACGTTTCCGTACCCTCACCTGTGCCCTAAGCCTTGCCGTTCCCTAACACTAACCCTAGCCCGGAACGGAAAACCACCACCAGCCCTACACCATACCCTACACCGTAGCCTACTCCTAGCCCGTACGCTGGCACTGAACCGTGCGTCAGCATGTAGCCTGACCCTCTCACGTTTCCGTACCATCACCTGTGCCCTAAGCCTTGACGTTCCCTAACCCTAACCTTAGCCCGGAACGCAAACCCACCACCAGCCCTACACCTTACCCACAAGCCGTAGCCTACTCCTGGCCCGTACGCTGGCACTGACCCATGCGTCAGCACGTAGCCTGACCCTCCCACGTTTCCGTACCCTCACCTGTGCCCTAAGCCTTGCTGTTCCCTAACCCTAACCCTAGCCCGGAACGGAAACCCACCACCAGCCCTAAAACTTACCCCCAAGCCGTAGCCTACTCCTGGTCCATACGCTGGCAATGACCTGTGCGTCAGCACGTAGCCTGAACTTCCCACATTACCGTACCCTCACCTGTGCCCTAAGCCTTGCCGTTCCCTAACCCTAACCCTCGTACGGAACGGAAACACACCACAAGCCCTACACCTAACCCCCAAGCCGTAGCCTACTCCTGGCCGGTACGCTGGCACTGACCCGTGGGTCAGCACGTAGCCTGACCCTCCCACGTTTCCGTACCCTCACCTGTGCCCTAAGACTTGCTGTTCCCTAACACAAAACCTAGCCTGGAACGGAAACACACCATCAGCCCTACACCTAACCACCAAGCCGTAGCCTACTCCTGGCCGGTACGCTGGCACTGACCCGTGCGTCAGCACGTAGCCTGACCCTCCCACGTTTCCGTACCCTCACCTGTGCCCTAAGCCTTGCCGTTCCCTAACCCTAACCCTAGCCCGGAACGGAAACCCACCACTAGCCCTAAACCTTTCCCTACACCGTAGCCTACACCTGGCCCGTACGCTGGCACTGACCCATGCGTCAGCACGTTGTCTGACCCTCCCACGTTTCCGTACCCTCACCTGGGCCCTAAGCCTTGGCGTTTCCTAACCCTAACCCTAGCCCATGAACGGAAACCCACCACCAGCCCTACACCTTACCCTATGCCGTAGCAAACTCCTGGCCCGTACGCTGGCACTGACCCGTGCGTCAGCACGTAGCCTAACCCTCTCACGTTTCCGAACCCTCAGCTGTGCTGTAAGCCTTGCCGTTCCCTAACCCTAACCCTAGTCCGGAATGGAAGCCCACCACCAGCCCTACAGCTTACCCCAGATCCATAGCCTATTCCTGGCCCGTACGCTGGCACTGACCCGTGCTTCAGCATGTAGCCTGACCCTCCCACGTTTCCGTACCCTCACCTGTGCCCTAAGCCTTGCCATTCCCTAACCCTAACCCTAGCCCGGAACGGAAACCCACCACCAGCCCTACAACTAACCCCCAAGCCGTAGCCTACTCCTGGCTGTTACGCTGGCACTGACCCGTTCATCAGCACGTAGCCTGACCCTCCCACGTTTCCGTACCCTCACCTGTGCCCTAAGCCTTGCCGTTCCCTATCCCTAACCCTAGCCCGGAACGGAAACCCACCACCAGCCCTAAAACTTACCCCAAAGCCGTAGCCTATTCCTGGACCTTATGCTGGCACTGACCCGTGTGTCAGCACGTAGCCTGACCCTCCCACGTTTGCGGACCCTCACCTGTGCCCTAAGCCTTGCCATTCCCTAACCCTAACCCTAGACCGGAACGGAAACCCACCACCAGCCCTACACCTTTCCCTACGCCGTAGCCTATTCCTGGCCCGTACGCAGGCACTGACCCTTTCATCAGCACGTAGCCTGACCCTCCCACGTTTCCGTACCCTCACCTGTGCCCTAAGCCTTGCCGTTCCCTAACCCTAACCCTAGCCCGGAACGGAAACCCACCACCAGCCCTAAACCTTACCCCCAAGCCGTAGCCTACTCCTGGTCCATACGCTGGCACTGACCTGTGCGTCAACACGTAGCCTGAACTTCCCACATTACCGTACCCTCACCTGTGCCCTAAGCCTTGCCGTTCCCTAACCCTAACCCTAGTCCGGAACGGAAACACACCACCAGCCCTACACCTAACCCCCAAGCCGTAGCTTACTCCCGGCCAGTACGCTGGCACTGACCCGTGCATCATCACGTAGCCTGACCCTCCCACGTTTCCGTACACTCACCTGTGCCCTAAGCCTTGCCGTTCCCTAACCCTAACCGTAGCCCGGAACGGAAACCCACCACCAGCCCTACACCTTACACCCAAGCCGTTCCCTACTCCTGGCCCGTACGCTGGCACAGACCCGTGCATCAGCACGAAGCCTGACCCTCCCACGTTTGCGGACACTCACCTGTGCCCTAAGCCTTGCCGTTCCCTAACCCTAACCCTAGCCCGGAACCGAAACCCACCACCAGCCCTACACCTTTCCCTACGCCGTAGCCTATTCCTGGCTCATACGCAGGCACTGACCCGTGCATCATCACGTAGCCTGACCCTCCCACGTTTCCGTACACTCACCTGTGCCCTAAGCCTTGCCGTTCCCTAACCCTAACCCTAGCCCGGAACGGAAACCCACCACCAGCCCTACACCTTACTCTATGCCGTAGCCTACACCTGGCCCGTACGCGGGCACTGACCTGTGCTTCAGCACGTAGCCTGACCCTCCCATGTTACCGTACGCTCACCTGTGCCCTAAGCCTTGTCGTTCCCTAACCCTAACCCTAGCCCGGCATGGAATCTCACCACCAGCTCTACAGCTTATCGTAGGCCGTAGCCTAGTCCTGGCCCGTACGCTGGCACTGACCCGTGTGTCAGCATGTAGCCTGACCCTCCCACGTTTCCGTAACCTCACCTGTGCCCTAAGCATTGCCGTTCCCTAACCCTAACCCTAGCCCGGAACAGAAACCCACCACCAGCCCTACACCTTACCATACGCCGTAGCCTACTCCTGGCCCGTACGCTGGCACTGACCCGTGAGTCAGCACGTAGACTGACCCTCCCACATTTCCGTACCCTCACCTGTGCCCTAAGCCTTGCCGTTCCCTCACCCTAACCCTAGCCAAGAACGGAAACCCACCAGCAGCCCTAAACCTTACCCTACACCATAGCCTACTCCTGGCCCGTACGGTGGCACTGACCACTGCGTCAGCACGTAGCCTGACCCTCACACGTTTCCGTACCCTCACCTGTGCCCTAAGCCTTGTCGTTCCCTAACCCTAACCCTAGTCCGGAACGGAAGCCCACCACCAGCCCTACAGCTTACCCCCGATTCATAGCCTATTCCTGGCCCGTACGCTGGCACTGACCCGTGCTTCAGCATGTAGCCTGACCCTCCCACGTTTCCGTACCCTCACCTGTGCCCTAAGCCTTGCCATTCCCTAACCCTAACCCTAGCCCATAACGGAAACCCACCACCAGCCCTACACCTTACCCCCAAGCCGTAGCCTACTCCTGGCTGGTACGCTGGCACTGACCCGTTCATCAGCACGTAGCCTGACCCTCCCACGTTTCCGTACCCTCACCTGTGCCCTAAGCCTTGCCGTTCCCTATCCCTAACCCTAGCCCGGAACGGAAACCCACCACCAGCCCTAAAACTTACCCCAAAGCCGTAGCCTATTCCTGGACCTTATGCTGGCACTGACCCGTGCGTCAGCACGTAGCCTGACCCTCCCACGTTTGCGGACCCTCACCTGTGCCCTAAGCCTTGCCATTCCCTAACCCTAACCCTAGACCGGAACGGAAACCCACCACCAGCCCTACACCTTACCCCCAAGCCGTAGCCTACTCCTGGCCCGTTCGGTGGCAGTAACCCTAGCATCAGCAAGTAGCCTGACCCTCCCACGTTTCTGTACCCTCACACGTGCCCTAAGCCTTGCCGTTCTGTAACCCTAACCCTAGACCGGAACGGAAACCCACCACCAGCCCTACACCTTTCCCTACGACGTAGCCTATGCCTGGCTTGTACGCAGGCACTGACACTTTCATCAGCACTTAGCCTGAACCTCCCAGGTTTCTGTACCCTCACCTGTGCCCTAAGCCTTGCCGTTCACTAACCCTAACCCTAGCCCGGAACGGAAACCCACCACCAGCCCTACAACTTACCCCCAAGCCGTAGCCTACTCCTGGCCGGTACGCTGGCACTGACACGTGCGTCAGCACGTAGCCTGTCCCTCCCACGTTTCCGTAAGCTCATCTGTGCCCTAAGCCTTGCCGTTTCCTAACCTTAACCCTAGCCCTGAACGGAAACCCACCACGAGCCCTACACCTTACACTATGCCGTAGCCTACACCTGGCCCGTACGCGGGCACTGACCTGTGCTTCAGCACGTAGCCTGACCCTCCCATGTTACTGTACTCTCACCTGGGCCCTAAGCCTTGCCGTACCCTAACCCTAACCCGAGCCTGGCACGGAATCCCACCCCCAGCCCTACACCTTATCGTATGCCGTAGCCTAGTCCTGGCCCGTACGCTGGCACTGAACCGTGAGTCAACATATAGCCTGACCCTCCCACGTTTCCGTACCTTCACCTGTGCCCTAAGCCTTGCCGTTCCCTAACCCTAACCCTAGCCCGGAACGGAAACCCACCACAATCCCTACACCTTACCATACGCCGTAGCCTACTCCTGGCCCGTACGCTGGCACTGACCCGTGAGTCAGCACGTAGACTGACCCTCCCACATTTCCGTACCCTCACCTGTGCCCTAAGCCTTGCCGTTCCCTCACCCTAACCCTAGCCAAGAACGGAAACCCACCAGCAGCCCTAAACCTTACCCTACACCATAGCCTACTCCTGGCCCGTACGGTGGCACTGACCAGTGCGTCAGCACGTAGCCTGACCCTCACACGTTTCCGTACCCTCACCTGTGCCCTAAGACTTGTCGTTCCCTAACCCTAACCCTAGTCCGGAACGGAAGCCCACCACCAGCCCTACAGCTTACCCCCGATCCATAGCCTATTCCTGGCCCGTACGCTGGCACTGACCCGTGCTTCAGCATGTAGCCTGACCCTCCCACGTTTCCGTACCCTCACCTGTGCCCTAAGCCTTGCCATTCCCTAACCCTAACCCTAGCCCGGAACGGAAACCCACCACCAGCCCTACAACTAACCCCCAAGCCGTAGCCTACTCCTGGCTGGTACGCTGGCACTGACCCGTTCATCAGCACGTAGCCTGACCCTCCCACGTTTCCGTACCCTCACCTGTGCCCTAAGCCTTGCCGTTCCCTATCCCTAACCCTAGCCCGGAATGGAAACCCACCACCAGCCCTAAAACTTACCCCAAAGCCGTAGCCTATTCCTGGACCTTATGCTGGCACTGACCCATGCGTCAGCACGTAGCCTGACCCTCCCACGTTTGCGGACCCTCACCTGTGCCCTAAGCCTTGCCATTCCCTAACCCTAACCCTAGACCGGAACGGAAACCCACCACCAGCCCTACACCTTTCCCTACGCCGTAGCCTATTCCTGGCCTGTACGCAGGCACTGACCCTTTCATCAGCACGTAGCCTGACCCTCCCACGTTTCCGTACCCTCACCTGTGCCCTAAGCCTTGCCGTTCCCTAACCCTAACCCTAGCCCGGAACGGAAACCCACCACCAGCCCTAAACCTTACCCCCAAGCCGTAGCCTACTCCTGGTCCATACGCTGGCACTGACCTGTGCGTCAGCACGTAGCCTGAACTTCCCACATTACCGTACCCTCACCTGTGCCCTAAGCCTTGCCGTTCCCTAACCCTAACACTAGTCCGGAACGGAAACACACCACCAGCCCTACACCTAACCCCCAAGCCGTAGCTTACTCCCGGCCAGTACGCTGGCACTGACCCGTGCATCATCACGTAGCCTGACCCTCCCACGTTTCCGTACACTCACCTGTGCCCTAAGCCTTGCCGTTCCCTAACCCTAACCGTAGCCCGGAACGGAAACCCACCACCAGCCCTACACCTTACCCCCAAGCCGTAGCCTACTCCTGGCCCGTACGCTGGCACAGACCCGTGCGTCAGCATGAAGCCTGACCCTCCCACGTTTGCGGACACTCACCTGTGCCCTAAGCCTTGCCGTTCCCTAACCCTAACCCTAGCCCGGAACCGAAACCCACCACCAGCCCTACACCTTTCCCTACGCCGTAGCCTATTCCTGGCTCATACGCAGGCACTGACCCTTTCATCAGCAAGTAGACTGACCCTCCCACGTTTCCGTACCCTCACCTGTGCCCTAAGCCTTGCCATTCACTAACCCTAACCCTAGCCCGGAACGGAAACCCACCACCAGCCCTACACCTTACTCTATGCCGTAGCCTACACCTGGCCCGTACGCGGGCACTGACCTGTGCTTCAGCACGTAGCCTGACTCTCCCATGTTACCGTATGCTCACCTAGGCCCTAAGCCTTGTCGTTCCCTAACCCTAACCCTACCCCGGCACGGAATCTCACCACCAGCTCTACAGCTTATCGTATGCCGTAGCCTAGTCCTGGCCCGTACGCTGGCACTGACCCGTGTGTCAGCATGTAGCCTGACCCTCCCACGTTTCCGTAACCTCACCTGTGCCCTAAGCATTGCCGTTCCCTAACCCTAACCCTAGCCCGGAACAGAAACCCACCACCAGCCCTACACCTTACCATACGCCGTAGCCTACTCCTGGCCCGTACGCTGGCACTGACCCGTGAGTCAGCACGTAGACTGACCCTCCCACATTTCCGTACCCTCACCTGTGCCCTAAGCCTTGCCGTTCCCACACCCTAACCCTAGCCAAGAACGGATACCCACCAGCAGCCCTAAACCTTACCCTACACCATAGCCTACTCCTGGCCCGTACGGTGGCACTGACCAGTGCGTCAGCACGTAGCCTGACCCTCACACGTTTCCGTACCCTCACCTGTGCCCTAAGCCTTGTCGTTCCCTAACCCTAACCCTAGTCCGGAACGGAAGCCCACCACCAGCCCTACAGCTTACCCCCGATCCATAGCCTATTCCTGGCCCGTACGCTGGCACTGACCCGTGCTTCAGCATGTAGCCTGACCCTCCCACGTTTCCGTACCCTCACCTGTGCCCTAAGCCTTGCCATTCCCTAACCCTAACCCTAGCCCGGAACGGAAACCAACCACCAGCCCTAAAACTAACCCCCAAGCCGTAGCCTACTCCTGGCTGGTACGCTGGCCCTGACCCGTTCATCAGCACGTATCCTGACCCTCCCACGTTTCCGTACCCTCAGCTGTGCCCTAAGCCTTGCCGTTCCCTAACCCTAACCCTAGCCCGGAACAGAAACCCACCACCAGCCCTACACTCTACCCTACGCCATAGCCTATTCCTGGCCCGTACACTGGCACTGAGCCGTGCGTCAGCACGTAGCCTGACCCTCCCACGTTTCCGTACCCTCACCTGTGCCCTAAGCCTTGAGGTTCCCTAACCCTAACTCTAGCCCGGAACAGAAAACCACCAACAGCCCTACAACTTACGACCATGCCGTAGCCTACTCCTGGCCCATATGCTGGCACTGACACGTGCGTCAGCACGTAGCCTGTCCCTCCCACGTTTCCGTAACCTCACCTGTGCCCTTAGCCTTGCCGTTTCCTAACCTTAACCCTAGCCCGGAACGGAAACCCACCTCCAGCCCTACACCTTACACTATGCCGTAGCCTACACCTGGCCCGTACGCGGGCACTGACCTGTGCTTCAGCACGTAGCCTGACCCTCCCATGTTACTGTACTCTCACCTGGGCCCTAAGCCTTGCCGTTCCCTAACCCTAACCCGAGCCTGGCACGGAATCCCACCCCCAGCCCTACACCTTATCGTATGCCGTAGCCTAGTCCTGGCCCATACGCTGGCACTGACCCGTGCATCAACATATAGCCTGACCCTCCCACGTTTCCGTACCCTCACCTGTGCCCTAAACCTTGCCGTTCCCTAACCCTAACCCTAGCCCGGAACGGAAACCCACCACAATCCCTACACCTTACCATACGCCGTAGCCTACTCCTGGCCCGTACGCTGGCACTGACCCGTGAGTCAGCACGTAGACTGACCCTCCCACATTTCCGTACCCTCACCTGTGCCCTAAGCCTTGCCGTTCCCTCACCCTAACCCTAGCCAAGAACGGAAACCCACCAGCAGCCCTAAACCTTACCCTACACCATAGCCTACTCCTGGCCCGTACGGTGGCACTGACCAGTGCGTCAGCACGTAGCCTGACCCTCACACGTTTCCGTACCCTCACCTGTGCCCTAAGCCTTGCCGTTCCCTAACCCTAACCCTAGCCCGGAACGGAAACCCACCACCAGCCCTAAACCTTACCCCCAAGCCGTAGCCTACTCCTGGTCCATACGCTGGCACTGACCTGTGCGTCAGCACGTAGCCTGAACTTTCCACATTACCGTACCCTCACCTGTGCCCTAAGTCTTGCCGTTCCCTAACCCTAGTACGGAACGGAAACACACCACAAGCCCTACACCTAACCCCCAAGCCGTAGCCTACTCCTGGCCGGTACGCTGGCACTGACCCGTGCGTCAGCACGTAGCCTGACCCTCCCACGTTTCCGTACCCTCACCTGTGCCCTAAGACTTGCTGTTCCCTAACACTAAACCTAGCCTGGAACGGAAACCCACCACCAGCCCTACACTTTAACCTACGCCGTAGCCTACTCCTGGCCTGTACGGTGGCACTGACCCTTGCGTCAGCATGTAGCCTGACCCTCCGACGTTTCCGTACCCTCACCTGTGCCCTAAACCTTGCCGTTCTGTAACCCTAACCCTAGCCCGGAATGGAAACCCACCACCAGCCCTACACCTTACCCCCAAGCCGTAGCCTACTCCTGGCCCGTTCGGTGGCAGTAACCCTAGCATCAGCAAGTAGCCTGACCCTCCCACGTTTCTGTACCCTCACACGTGCCCTAAGCCTTGCCATTCTGTAACCCTAACCCTAGACCGGAAAGGAAACCCACCACCAGCCCTACACCTTTCCCTACGCCGTAGCCTATTCCTGGCTCATACGAAGGCACTGACACTTTCATCAGCACTTAGCCTGAACCTCCCAGGTTTCTGTACCCTCACCTGTGCCCTAAGCCTTGCCGTTCACTAACCCTAACCCTAGCCCGGAACGGAAACCCACCACCAGCCCTACAACTTACCCCCAAGCCGTAGCCTACTCCTGGCCGGTACGCTGGCACTGACACGTGCGTCAGCACGTAGCCTGACCCTCACACGTTTCCGTACCCTCACCTGTGCCCTAAGCCTTGCCGTTTCCTAACCCTAACCCTAGCCCGGAACAGAAACCCACCACCAGCCCTACACTCTACCCTACGCCATAGCCTATTCCTGGCCCGTACACTGGCACTGAGCCGTGCGTCATCACGTAGCCTGACCCTCCCACGTTTCCGTACCCTCACCTGTGCCCTAAGCCTTGAGGTTCCCTAACCCTAACTCTAGCCCGGAACAGAAAACCACCAACAGCCCTACAACTTACGACCATGCCGTAGCCTACTCCTGGCCCATATGCTGGCACTGACACGTGCGTCAGCACGTAGCCTGTCCCTCCCACGTTTCCGTAACCTCACCTGTGCCCTTAGCCTTGCCGTTTCCTAACCTTAACCCTAGCCCGGAACGGAAACCCACCACCAGCCCTACACCTTACACTATGCCGTAGCCTACACCTGGCCCGTACGCGGGCACTGACCTGTGCTTCAGCACGTAGCCTGACCCTCCCATGTTACTGTACTCTCACCTGGGCCCTAAGCCTTGCCGTTCCCTAACCCTAACCCGAGCCTGGCACGGAATCCCACCCCCAGCCCTACACCTTATCGTATGCCGTAGCCTAGTCCTGGCCCATACGCTGGCACTGACCCGTGCATCAACATATAGCCTGACCCTCTCACGTTTCCGTACCCTCACCTGTGCCCTAAACCTTGCCGTTCCCTAACCCTAACCCTAGCCCGGAACGGAAACCCACCACAATCCCTACACCTTACCATACGCCGTAGCCTACTCCTGGCCCGTACGCTGGCACTGACCCGTGAGTCAGCACGTAGACTGACCCTCCCACATTTCCGTACCCTCACCTGTGCCCTAAGCCTTGCCGTTCCCTCACCCTAACCCTAGCCAAGAACGGAAACCCACCAGCAGCCCTAAACCTTACCCTACACCATAGCCTACTCCTGGCCCGTACGGTGGCACTGACCAGTGCGTCAGCACGTAGCCTGACCCTCACACGTTTCCGTACCCTCACCTGTGCCCTAAGCCTTGTCGTTCCCTAACCCTAACCCTAGTCCGGAACGGAAGCCCACCACCAGCCCTACAGCTTACCCCCGATCCATAGCCTATTCCTGGCCCGTACGCTGGCACTGATCCGTGCTTCAGCATGTAGCCTGACCCTCCCAGGTTTCCGTACCCTCACCTGTGCCCTAAGCCTTGCCATTCCCTAACCCTAACCCTAGCCCGGAACGGAAACCCACCACCAGCCCTACACCTAACCCCCAAGCCGTAGCCTACTCCTGGCTGGTACGCTGGCACTGACCCGTTCATCAGCACGTAGCCTGACCCTCCCACGTTTCCGTACCCTCACCTGTGCCCTAAGCCTTGCCGTTCCCTATCCCTAACCCTAGCCCAGAACAGAAACCCACCACGAGCCCTAAAACTTACCCCAAAGCCGTAGCCTATTCCTGGACCTTATGCTGGCACTGACCCGTGCGTCAGCACGTAGCCTGACCCTCCCACGTTTGCGGACCCTCACCTGTGCCCTAAGCCTTGCCATTCCCTAACCCTAACCCTAGACCGGAACGGAAACCCACCACCAGGCCTACAACTTTCCCTACGCCGTAGCCTATTCCTGGCCCGTACGCAGGCACTGACCCTTTCATCAGCACGTAGCCTGACCCTCCCACGTTTCCGTACCCTCACCTGTGCCCTAAGCCTTGCCGTTCCCTAACCCTAACCCTAGCCCGAAACGGAAACCCACCACCAGCCCTACACCTTACCCCCAAGCCGTAGCCTACTCCTGGTCCATACGCTGGCACTGACCTGTGCGTCAGCACGTAGCCTGAACTTCCCACATTACCGTACCCTCACCTGTGCCCTAAGCCTTGCCGTTCCCTAACCCTAACCCTAGTACGGAACGGAAACACACCACAAGCCCTACACCTAACCCCCAAGCCGTAGCCTACTCCTGGCCGGTACGCTGGCACTGACCCGTGCGTCAGCACGTAGCCTGACCCTCCCACGTTTCCGTACCCTCACCTGTGCCCTAAGACTTGCTGTTCCCTAACACTAAACCTAGCCTGGAACGGAAACACACCATCAGCCCTACACCTAACCACCAAGCCGTAGCCTACTCCTGGCCGGTACGCTGGCACTGACCCGTGCGTCAGCACGTAGCCTGACCCTCCCACGTTTCCGTACCCTCACCTGTGCCCTAAGCCTTGCCGTTCCCTAACCCTAACCCTAGCCCGGAACGGAAACCCACCACTAGCCCTAAACCTTTACCTACGCCGTAGCCTACACCTGGCCCGTACGCTGGCACTGACCCATGCGTCAGCACGTTGTCTGACCCTCCCACGTTTCCGTACCCTCACCTGGGCCCTAAGCCTTGCCGTTTCCTAACCCTAACCCTAGCCCATGAAAGGAAACCCACCACCAGCCCTACACCTTACCCTACGCCGTAGCATACTCCTGGCCCGTACGCTGGCACTGACCCGTGCGTCAGCACGTAGCCTAACCCTCTCACGTTTCCGAACCCTCACCTGTGCTGTAAGCCTTGCCGTTCCCTAACCCTAACCCTAGCCCTGAACGGAAACCCACCACCAGCCCTACACCTTACCCCCAAGCCGTAGCCTACTCCTGGCCGGTACGCTGGCACTGACCCGTGCGTCATCACGTAGCCTGACCCTCCCACGTTTCCGTACCCTCACCTGTGCCCTAAGCTTTGCCGTTCCCTAACCCTAACTGTAGCCCGGAACGGAAACCCACCACCAGCCCTACAACTTACCCCCAAGCCGTAGCCTACTCCTGGTCCATACGCTGGCAGTGACCCGTGCTTTAGAACGTATCCTGACCCTGCCACGTTGCCGTACCCTCACATGTGCCCTAAACCTTGCCGTTCCCTAACCCTAACCCTAGCCCGGAACGGAAAACCACCACAAGCCCTACACCTTACCCCCAAGCCTTAGCCTACTCGTGGTCCATACGCTGGCACTGACCTGTGCGTCAGCACGTAGCCTGACCTTCCCACGTTACCGTAATGTCACCTGTGCCCTAAGCCTTCCTGTTCCCTAACACTAACCCTAGTACGGAACGGAAACCCACCACCAGCCCTACTCCTAACCCCCAAGCCGTAGCCTACTCCTGGCCGGTTCGTTGGCACTGACCCGTGCGTCAGCACGTAGACTGACCCTCCCACGTTTCCGTACCCTCACCTGGGCCCTAAGCCTTGCCTTTCCCTAACCCTAACCCTAGCCCGGAACGGAAACGCACTACCAGCCCTACACCTTGCCCTACGCCGTAGCCTACTCCTGGCACGTACGCTGGCACTGACACATGCGTCAGCACGTAGCCTGACCCTCACACGTTTCCGTACCCTCACCTGTGCCCTAAGACTTGCCGTTCCCTAACCCTAAACCTAGTCTGGAAAGGAAACACACCACCAGCCCTACAGCTTACCCCCAAGCCATAGCCAATTCCTGGCCCGTACGCTGGCACTGACCCGTGCGTCAGCATGTAGCCTGACACTCCAACGTTTCCGTACCCTCACCTGTGCCCTAAGCCTTGCCGTTTCCTAACCCTAACCCTAGCCCAGAACGGAAACCCACCACCAGCCCTACAACTAACCCCCAAGCCGTAGCTTACTCCTGGCCAGTACGCTGGCACTGACCCGTGCATCATCACGTAGCCTGACCCTCCCACGTTTCCGTACCCTCACCTGTGCCCTAAGCCTTGCCATTCCCTAACCCTATCCCTAGCCCGGAACGGAAACCCACCACCAGCCCTACACCTTACCCCCAAGCCGTAGCCTACTCCTGGCCCGTACGCTGGCACAGACCCGTGCGTCAGCACGAAGCCTGACCCTCCCACGTTTGCGGACCCTCACCTGTGCCCTAAGCCTTGCCATTCCCTAACACTAACCCTAGACAGGAACGGAAACCCACCAACAGCCCTACACCTTTCCCTACGCCGTAGCCTATTCCTGGCTCATACGCAGGCACTGACCCTTTCATCAGCAAGTAGCCTGACCCACCCACGTTTCCGTACCCTCACCTGTGCCCTAAGCCTTGCCGTTCACTAACCCTAACCCTAGCCCGGAATGGAAACCCACCACCAGCCCTACACCTTACTCGATGCCGTAGCCTACACCTGGCCCGTACGCGGGCACTGACCTGTGCTTCAGCACGTAGCCTGACCCTCCCATGTTACCGTATGCTCACCTGTGCCCTAAGCCTTGCCATTCCCTAACCCTAACCCTCGTCCTGAACGGAAACCCACCACCAGACCTACACCTTACTCTATGCCGTAGCCTACACCTGGCCCGTACGCGGGCACTGACCTGTGCTTCAGCACGTAGCCTGATCCTCCCATGTTACCGTACGCTCACCTGTGCCCTAAGCCTTGCCGTTCCCTAACCCTAACCCTAGCCCGGCACGGAATCCCACCACCAGCCGTACACCTTATCGTATGCCGTAGCCTAGTCCTGGCCCGTACGCTGGCACTGACCCTTGCGTCAGCATGTAGCCTGACCCTCCCACGTTTCCGTAACCTCCCCTGTGCCCTAAGCCTTGCCGTTCCCTAACCCTAACCCTAGCCCGGAACAGAAACCCACCACCAGCCCTATACCTTTCCCTACGCCGTAGCCTATTCCTGGCCCGTACGCAGGCACTGACCCTTTCATCAGCACGTAGCCTGACCCTCCCACGTTTCCGTACCCTCACCTGTGCCCTAAGCCTTGCCGTTCCCTAACCCTAACCCTAGCCCGGAACGGAAACCCACCACCAGCCCTAAACCTTACCCCCAAGCCGTAGCCTACTCCTGGTCCATACGCTGGCACTGACCTGTGCGTCAGCACGTAGCCTGAACTTCCCACATTACCGTACCCTCACCTGTGCCCTAAGCCTTGCCGTTCCCTAACCCTAACCCTAGTACGGAACGGAAACACACCACAAGCCCTACACCTAACCCCCAAGCCGTAGCCTACTCCTGGCCCGTACGCTGGCACTGACCCGTGGGTCAGCACGTAGCCTGACCCTCCCACGTTTCCGTAACCTCACCTGTGCCCTAAGCCTTGCGGTTCCCTAACCCTAACCTTAGCCCGGAACGGAAACCCACCACCAGCCCTACACCTTACCCTACGCCGTAGCATACTCTTGGCCCGTACGCTGGCACTGAACCATGCGTCAGCACGTAGTCTGAACCTCCCACGTTTCCGTACCCTCACCTGGGCCCTAAGCCTTGCCGTTCCTTAACCCTAACCCTAATACGGGACGGAAACACACCACAAGCCCTACACCTAACCCACAAGCCATAGCATACTCCTGGCCCGTACGCTGGCACTGAACCGTGCGTCAGCAGGTAGCCTGACCCTCCCAGGTTTCCATACCCTCACCTATGCCCTAAGCCTTCCTGTTCCCTAACACTAACCCTAGCCCGTAACGGAAACCCACCACCAGCCCTACACCTAACCCCCAAGCCGTAGGCTACTCCTGGCCGGTTCGCCTGCACTGACCCGTGCATCATCACGTAGCCTGACCCTCCCACGTTTCCGTACCCTCACCTGGGCACTAAGCCTTGCCTATCCCTAACCCTAACCCAAGCCCGGAAGAGAAACGCACTACCAGCCCTACACCTTGCCCTACGCCGCAGCCTACTCCTGGCCCGTACGCTGGCAATGACACGTGCGTCAGCACGTAGCCTGACCCTCACATGTTTCCGTACCCTCACCTGTGCCCTAAGCCTTGCCCTTCCCTAACCCTAACCCTAGTCCGGAACGGAAACACACCACCAGCCCTACAGCTTACCCCTAAGCCATAGCCTATTCCTGGCCCGTACGCTGGCACTGACCCGTGCGTCAGCATGTAGCGTGACCCTCCCACGTTTCCGTACCCTCACCTGTGCCCTAAGCCTTGCCGTTCCCTAAACCTAACCCTAGCCCAGAAGAGAAACCCACCACCAGCCCTACAACTAACCCCCAAGCCGTAGCTTACTCCTGGCCAGTACACTGGCACTGACCCGTGCATCATCACGTAGCCTGTCCCTCCCACGTTTCCTTACCCTCACCTGTGCCCTAAGCCTTGCCGTTCCCTAACCCTACCCCTAGCCCGGAACGGAAACCCACCACCAGCCCTACACCTTACTCTATGCCGTAGCCTACACCTGGCCCGTACGCGGGCACTGACCTGTGCTTCAGCACGTAGCCTGACCCTCCCACATTTCCATACCCTCACCTGTGCCCTAAGACTTTCCGTTCCCTAACTCTTACCCTAGCCCGGAACGGAAACCCACCACCAGCCCTATAACTTACCCACAAGCCGTAGCCTACTCCTGGCCCGTACACTGGCACTGACCCGTGCGTCAGCACCTAGCCTGACCCACCAACTTTTCTGTACCCTTACCTGAGCCCTAAGCCTTGCCGTTCCCTAACCCTAACCCTAGCCCGGAACGGAATCCCACCACCAGCCCTACACCTTACAATATGCCGTAGACTACTCCTGCCCGATACGCTGCCACTGAGCCGTGCATCAGCACATAGCCTGACCCTCCCACGTTTCCGTACCCTCACCTGTGCCCTAAGCCTTGCCGTTCCCTAACCCTAACCGTAGCCCGGAACGAAAACACACCACCAGCCCTACACCTTACCCCCAAGCCGTAGCCTACTCCTGGCCCGTACGCTGGCACAGACCCGTGCGTCAGCACGAAGCCTGACCCTCCCACGTTTGTGGACCCTCACCTGTGCCCTAAGCCTTGCCGTTCCCTAACCCTAACCATAGCCCGGAACGGAAACCCACCACCAGCCCTAAAACTTTCCCTACGCCGTAGCCTATTCCTGGCCCGTACGCAGGCACTGACCCTTTCATCAGCACGTAGCCTGACCCTCCCACGTTTCCGTACCCTCACCTGTGCCCTAAGCCTTCCCGTTCCCTAACCCTAACCCTAGCCCAGAACGGAAACCGACCACCAGCCCTACACCTTACCCTATGCTGTAGCCTACACCTGGCCCATATGCGGGCACTGAAGCGTGCGTCAGCACGTAGCCTGACCCTCCCACGTTTCCGTACCCTCACCTCTGCCCTAAGCCTTGCCGTTCTCTATCCCTAACCATAGCCCCAAACAGAAAGCCACCACCAGCCCTAAAACTTAGCCACAGGCCTTAGCCTACTCCTGCACTGTACGCTGGCACTGACCAGTGCGTCAGCACGTAGCCTGACCCTCCCACGTTTCCGTACCCTCACCTGTGCCCTAAGCCTTGCCGTTCCCTAACACTAACCCTAGCCCGGAACGGAAACCCACCACCAGCCCTACACCATACCCTACACCGTAGCCTACTCCTAGCCCGTACGCTGGCACTGAACCGTGCGTCAGCATGTAGCCTGACCCTCTCACGTTTCCGTACCATCACCTGTGCCCTAAGCCTTGACGTTCCCTAACCCTAACCTTAGCCCGGAACGCAAACCCACCACCAGCCCTACACCTTACCCACAAGCCGTAGCCTACTCCTGGCCCGTACGCTGGCACTGACCCGTGTGTCAGCACGTAGCCTGACCCTCCCACGTTTCCGTACCCTCACCTGTGCCCTAAGCCTTGCCGTTCCCTAACCCTAACCCTAGCCCGGAACGGAAACCCACCACCAGCCCTAAAACTTACCCCCAAGCCGTAGCCTACTCCTGGTCCATACGCTGGCAATGACCTGTGCGTCAGCACGTAGCCTGAACTTCCCACATTACCGTACCCTCACCTGTGCCCTAAGCCTTGCCGTTCCCTAACCCTAACCCTCGTACGGAACGGAAACACACCACAAGCCCTACACCTAACCCCCAAGCCGTAGCCTACTCCTGGCCGGTACGCTGGCACTGACCCGTGGGTCAGCACGTAGCCTGACCCTCCCACGTTTCCGTACCCTCACCTGTGCCCTAAGACTTGCTGTTCCCTAACACTAAACCTAGCCTGGAACGGAAACACACCATCAGCCCTACACCTAACCACCAAGCCGTAGCCTACTCCTGGCCGGTACGCTGGCACTGACCCGTGCGTCAGCACGTAGCCTGACCCTCCCACGTTTCCGTACCCTCACCTGTGCCCTAAGCCTTGCCGTTCCCTAACCCTAACCCTAGCCCGGAACGGAAACCCACCACTAGCCCTAAACCTTTCCCTACGCCGTAGCCTACACCTGGCCCGTACGCTGGCACTGACCCATGCGTCAGCACGTTGTCTGACCCTCCCACGTTTCCGTACCCTCACCTGGGCCCTAAGCCTTGGCGTTTCCTAACCCTAACCCTAGCCCATGAACGGAAACCCACCACCAGCCCTACACCTTACCCTACGCCGTAGCATACTCCTGGCCCGTACGCTGGCACTGACCCGTGCGTCAGCACGTAGCCTAACCCTCTCACGTTTCCGAACCCTCACCTGTGCTGTAAGCCTTGCCGTTCCCTAACCCTAACCCTAGTCCGGAACGGAAGCCCACCACCAGCCCTACAGCTTACCCCCGATCCATAGCCTATTCCTGGCCCGTACGCTGGCACTGACCCGTGATTCAGCATGTAGCATGACCCTCCCACGTTTCCGTACCCTCACCTGTGCCCTAAGCCTTGCCATTCCCTAACCCTAACCCTAGCCCGGAACGGAAACCCACCACCAGCCCTACAACTATCCCCCAAGCCGTAGCCTACTCCTGGCTGTTACGCTGGCACTGACCCGTTCATCAGCACGTAGCCTGACCCTCCCACGTTTCCGTACCCTCACCTGTGCCCTAAGCCTTGCCGTTCCCTATCCCTAACCCTAGCCTGGAACGGAAACCCACCACCAGCCCTAAAACTTACCCCAAAGCCGTAGCCTATTCCTGGACCTTATGCTGGCACTGACCCGTGTGTCAGCACGTAGCCTGACCCTCCCACGTTTGCGGACCCTCACCTGTGCCCTAAGCCTTGCCATTCCCTAACCCTAACCCTAGACCGGAACGGAAACCCACCACCAGCCCTACACCTTTCCCTACGCCGTAGCCTATTCCTGGCCCGTACGCAGGCACTGACCCTTTCATCAGCACGTAGCCTGACCCTCCCACGTTTCCGTACCCTCACCTGTGCCCTAAGCCTTGCCGTTCCCTAACCCTAACCCTAGCCCGGAACGGAAACCCACCACCAGCCCTAAACCTTACCCCCAAGCCGTAGCCTACTCCTGGTCCATACGCTGGCACTGACCTGTGCGTCAGCACGTAGCCTGAACTTCCCACATTACCGTACTCTCACCTGTGCCCTAAGCCTTGCCGTTCCCTAACCCTAACCCTAGTCCGGAACGGAAACACACCACCAGCCCTACACCTAACCCCCAAGCCGTAGCTTACTCCCGGCCTGTACGCTGGCACTGACCCGTGCATCATCACGTAGCCTGACCCTCCCACGTTTCCGTACACTCACCTGTGCCCTAAGCCTTGCCGTTCCCTAACACTAACCGTAGCCCGGAACGGAAACCCACCACCAGCCCTACACCTTACCCCCAAGCCGTAGCTTACTCCTGGCCCGTACGCTGGCACAGACCCGTGCATCAGCACGAAGCCTGACCCTCCCACGTTTGCGGACACTCACCTGTGCCCTAAGCCTTGCCGTTCCCTAACCCTAACCCTAGCCCGGAACCGAAACCCACCACCAGCCCTACACCTTTCCCTACGCCGTAGCCTATTCCTGGCTCATACGCAGGCACTGACCCTTTCATCAGCAAGTAGACTGACCCTCCCACGTTTCCGTACCCTCACCTGTGCCCTAAGCCTTGCCATTCACTAACCCTAACCCTAGCCCGGAACGGAAACCCACCACCAGCCCTACACCTTACTCTATGCCGTAGCCTACACCTGGCCCGTACGCGGGCACTGACCTGTGCTTCAGCACGTAGCCTGACCCTCCCATGTTACCGTACGCTCACCTGTGCCCTAAGCCTTGTCGTTCCCTAACCCTAACCCTAGCCCGGCACGGAATCTCACCACCAGCTCTACAGCATATCGTAGGCCGTAGCCTAGTCCTGGCCCGTACGCTGGCACTGACCCGTGTGTCAGCATGTAGCCTGACCCTCCCACGTTTCCGTAACCTCACCTGTGCCCAAAGCATTGCCGTTCCCTAACCCTAACCCTAGCCCGGAACAGAAACCCACCACCAGCCCTACACCTTACCATACGCCGTAGCCTACTCCTGGCCCGTACGCTGGCACTGACCCGTGAGTCAGCACGTAGACTGACCCTCCCACATTTCCGTACCCTCACCTGTGCCCTAAGCCTTGCCGTTCCCTCACCCTAACCCTAGCCAAGAACGGAAACCCACCAGCAGCCCTAAACCTTACCCTACACCATAGCCTACTCCTGGCCCGTACGGTGGCACTGACCACTGCGTCAGCACGTAGCCTGACCCTCACACGTTTCCGTACCCTCACCTGTGCCCTAAGCCTTGTCGTTCCCTAACCCTAACCCTAGTCCGGAACGGAAGCCCACCACCAGCCCTACATCTTACCCCCGATCCATAGCCTATTCCTGGCCCGTACGCTGGCACTGACCCGTGCTTCAGCATGTAGCCTGACCCTCCCACGTTTCCATACCCTCACCTGTGCCCTAAGCCTTGCCATTCCCTAACCCTAACCCTAGCCCGGAACGGAAACCCACCACCAGCCCTACACCTTACCCCCAAGCCGTAGCCTACTCCTGGCTGGTACGCTGGCACTGACCCGTTCATCAGCACGTAGCCTGACCCTCCCACGTTTCCGTACCCTCACCTGTGCCCTAAGCCTTGCCGTTCCCTATCCCTAACCCTAGCCCGGAACGGAAACCCACCACCAGCCCTAAAACTTACCCCAAAGCCGTAGCCTATTCCTGGACCTTATGCTGGCACTGACCCGTGCGTCAGCACGTAGCCTGACCCTCCCACGTTTGCGGACCCTCACCTGTGCCCTAAGCCTTGCCATTCCCTAACCCTAACCCTAGACCGGAACGGAAACCCACCACCAGCCCTACACCTTTCCCTACGCCGTAGCCTATTCCTGGCCCGTACGCAGGCACTGACCCTTTCATCAGCACGTAGCCTGACCCTCCCAAGTTTCCGTACCCTCACCTGTGCCCTAAGCCTTGCCGTTCCCTAACCCTAACCCTAGCCCGGAACGGAAACCCACCACCAGCCCTAAACCTTACCCCCAAGCCATAGCCTACTCCTGGTCCATACGCTGGCACTGACCTGTGCGTCAGCACGTAGCCTGAACTTCCCACATTACCGTACCCTCACCTGTGCCCTAAGCCTTGCCGTTCCCTAACCCTAACCCTAGTACGGAACGGAAACACACCACAAGCCCTACACCTAACCCCCAAGCCGTAGCCTACTCCTGGCCGGTACGCTGGCACTGACCCGTGCGTCAGCACGTAGCCTGACCCTCCCACGTTTCCGTACCCTCACCTGTGCCCTAAGACTTGCTGTTCCCTAACACTAAACCTAGCCTGGAACGGAAACCCACCACCAGCCCTACACCTTACTCTATGCCGTAGCCTACACCTGGCCCGTACGTGGGCACTGACCTGTGCTTCAGCACGTAGCCTGACCCTCCCATGTTACCGTATGCTCACCTGTGCCCTAAGCCTTGTCGTTCCCTAACCCTAACCCTAGCCCGGCACGGAATCTCACCACCAGCTCTACAGCTTATCGTATGCCGTAGCCTAGTCCTGGCCCGTACGCTGGCACTGACCCGTGTGTCAGCATGTAGCCTGACCCACCCACGTTTCCGTAACCTCACCTGTGCCCTAAGCATTGCCGTTCCCTAACCCTAACCCTAGACCGTAACAGAAACCCACCACCAGCCCTACACCTTACCCCAAGCCGTAGCCTATTCCTGGCCCGTACGCAGGCACTGACCCTTTCATCAGCACGTAGCCTGACCCTCCCACGTTTCCGTAACCTCATCTGTGCCCTAAGCCTTGCCGTTCCCTAACCCTAACCCTAGCCCGGAACGGAAACCCACCACCAGCCCTACACCTTAACCTACGCCGTAGCCTACTCCTGGCCTGTACGGTGGCACTGACCCTTGCGTCAGCATGTAGCCTGACACTCCCACGTTTCCGTACCCTCACCTGTGCCCTAAACCTTGCCGTTCTGTAACCCTAACCCTAGCCCGGAACGGAAACCCACCACCAGCCCTACACCTTACCCCCAAGCCGTAGCCTACCCCTGGCCCGTTCGGTGGCAGTAACCCTAGCATCAGCAAGTAGCCTGACCCTCCCACGTTTCTGTACCCTCACACGTGCCCTAAGCCTTGCCGTTCTGTAACCCTAACCCTAGACCGGAACGGAAACCCACCACCAGCCCTACACCTTTCCCTACGACGTAGCCTATGCCTGGCTCGTACGCAGGCACTGACACTTTCATCAGCACTTAGCCTGAACCTCCCAGGTTTCTGTAACCTCACCTGGGCCCTAAGCCTTGCCGTTCACTAACCCTAACCCTAGCCCGGAACGGAAACCCACCACCAGCCCTACAACTTACCCCCAAGCCGTAGCCTACTCCTGGCCGGTACGCTGGCACTGACACGTGCGTCAGCACGTAGCCTGACCCTCACACGTTTCCGTACCCTCACCTGTGCCCTAAGCCTTGCCGTTTCCTAACCCTAACCCTAGCCCTGAACAGAAACCCACCACCAGCCCTACACTCTACCCTACGCCATAGCCTATTCCTGGCCCGTACACTGGCACTGAGCCGTGCGTCAGCATGTAGCCTGACCCTCCCACGTTTCCGTACCCTCACCTGTGCCCTAAGCCTTGAGGTTCCCTAACCCTAACTCTAGCCCGGAACAGAAAACCACCAACAGCCCTACAACTTACGACCACGCCGTAGCCTATTCCTGGCCCATATGCTGGCACTGACACGTGCGTCAGCACGTAGCCTGTCCCTCCCACGTTTCCGTACCCTCACTTGTGCCCTAAGCATTGCCGTTCCCTAACCCTAACCCTAGCCCGGAACAGAAACCCACCACCAGCCCTACACCTTACCATACGCCGTAGCCTACTCCTGGCCCGTACGCTGGCACTGACCCGTGAGTCAGCACGTAGACTGACCCTCCCACATTTCCGTACCCTCACCTGTGCCCTAAGCCTTGCCGTTCCCTCACCCTAACCCTAGCCAAGAACGGAAACCCACCAGCAGCCCTAAACCTTACCCTACACCATAGCCTACTCCTGGCCCGTACGGTGGCACTGACCACTGCGTCAGCACGTAGCCTGACCCTCACACGTTTCCGTACCCTCACCTGTGCCCTAAGCCTTGTCGTTCCCTAACCCTAACCCTAGTCCGGAACGGAAGCCCACCACCAGCCCTACATCTTACCCCCGATCCATAGCCTATTCCTGGCCCGTACGCTGGCACTGACCCGTGCTTCAGCATGTAGCCTGACCCTCCCACGTTTCCGTACCCTCACCTGTGCCCTAAGCCTTGCCATTCCCTAACCCTAACCCTAGCCCGGAACGGAAACCCACCACCAGCCCTACACCTTACCCCCAAGCCGTAGCCTACTCCTGGCTGGTACGCTGGCACTGACCCGTTCATCAGCACGTAGCCTGACCCTCCCACGTTTCCGTACCCTCACCTGTGCCCTAAGACTTGCCGTTCCCTATCCCTAACCCTAGCCCGGAACGGAAACCCACCACCAGCCCTAAAACTTACCCCAAAGCCGTAGCCTATTCCTGGACCTTATGCTGGCACTGACCCGTGCGTCAGCACGTAGCCTGACCCTCCCACGTTTGCGGACCCTCACCTGTGCCCTAAGCCTTGCCATTCCCTAACCCTAACCCTAGACCGGAACGGAAACCCACCACCAGCCCTACACCTTTCCCTACGCCGTAGCCTATTCCTGGCCCGTACGCAGGCACTGACCCTTTCATCAGCACGTAGCCTGACCCTCCCACGTTTCCGTACCCTCACCTGTGCCCTAAGCCTTGCCGTTCCCTAACCCTAACCCTAGCCCGGAAAGGAAACCCACCACCAGCCCTAAACCTTACCCCCAAGCCATAGCCTACTCCTGGTCCATACGCTGGCACTGACCTGTGCGTCAGCACGTAGCCTGAACTTCCCACATTACCGTACCCTCACCTATGCCCTAAGCCTTGCCGTTCCCTAACCCTAACCCTAGTACGGAACGGAAACACACCACAAGCCCTACACCTAACCCCCAAGCCGTAGCCTACTCCTGGCCGGTACGCTGGCACTGACCCGTGCGTCAGCACGTAGCCTGACCCTCCCACGTTTCCGTACCCTCACCTGTGCCCTAAGACTTGCTGTTCCCTAACACTAAACCTAGCCTGGAACGGAAACCCACCACCAGCCCTACACCTTACTCTATGCCGTAGCCTACACCTGGCCCGTACGTGGGCACTGACCTGTGCTTCAGCACGTAGCCTGACCCTCCCATGTTACCGTATGCTCACCTGTGCCCTAAGCCTTGTCGTTCCCTAACCCTAACCCTAGCCCGGCACGGAATCTCACCACCAGCTCTACAGCTTATCGTATGCCGTAGCCTAGTCCTGGCCCGTACGCTGGCACTGACCCGTGTGTCAGCATGTAGCCTGACCCACCCACGTTTCCGTAACCTCACCTGTGCCCTAAGCATTGCCGTTCCCTAACCCTAACCCTAGACCGTAACAGAAACCCACCACCAGCCCTACACCTTACCCCAAGCCGTAGCCTATTCCTGGCCCGTACGCAGGCACTGACCCTTTCATCAGCACGTAGCCTGACCCTCCCACGTTTCCGTAACCTCATCTGTGCCCTAAGCCTTGCCGTTCCCTAACCCTAACCCTAGCCCGGAACGGAAACCCACCACCAGCCCTACACCTTAACCTACGCCGTAGCCTACTCCTGGCCTGTACGGTGGCACTGACCCTTGCGTCAGCATGTAGCCTGACACTCCCACGTTTCCGTACCCTCACCTGTGCCCTAAACCTTGCCGTTCTGTAACCCTAACCCTAGCCCGGAACGGAAACCCACCACCAGCCCTACACCTTACCCCCAAGCCGTAGCCTACCCCTGGCCCGTTCGGTGGCAGTAACCCTAGCATCAGCAAGTAGCCTGACCCTCCCACGTTTCTGTACCCTCACACGTGCCCTAAGCCTTGCCGTTCTGTAACCCTAACCCTAGACCGGAACGGAAACCCACCACCAGCCCTACACCTTTCCCTACGACGTAGCCTATGCCTGGCTCATACGCAGGCACTGACACTTTCATCAGCACTTAGCCTGAACCTCCCAGGTTTCTGTACCCTCACCTGTGCCCTAAGCCTTGCCGTTCACTAACCCTAACCCTAGCCCGGAACGGAAACCCACCACCAGCCCTACAACTTACCCCCAAGCCGTAGCCTACTCCTGGCCGGTACGCTGGCACTGACACGTGCGTCAGCACGTAGCCTGACCCTCACACGTTTCCGTACCCTCACCTGTGCCCTAAGCCTTGCCGTTTCCTAACCCTAACCCTAGCCCGGAACAGAAACCCACCACCAGCCCTACACTCTACCCTACGCCATAGCCTATTCCTGGCCCGTACACTGGCACTGAGCCGTGCGTCAGCACGTAGCCTGACCCTCCCACGTTTCCGTACCCTCACCTGTGCCCTAAGCCTTGAGGTTCCCTAACCCTAACTCTAGCCCGGAACAGAAAACCACCAACAGCCCTACAACTTACGACCACGCCGTAGCCTATTCCTGGCCCATATGCTGGCACTGACACGTGCGTCAGCACGTAGCCTGTCCCTCCCACGTTTCCGTAACCTCACCTGTGCCCTAAGCCTTGCCGTTTCCTAACCTTAACCCTAGCCCTGAACGGAAACCCACCACCAGCCCTACACCTTACACTATGCCGTAGCCTACACGTGGCCCGTACGCGTGCACTGACCTGTGCTTCAGCACGTAGCCTGACCCTCCCATGTTACTGTACTCTCACCTGGGCCCTAAGCCTTGCCGTACCCTAACCCTAACCCGAGCCTGGCACGGAATCCCACCCCCAGCCCTACACCTTATCGTATGCCGTAGCCTAGTCCTGGCCCGTACGCTGGCACTGAACCGTGAGTCAACATATAGCCTGACCCTCCCACGTTTCCGTACCCTCACCTGTGCCCTAAGCCTTGCCGTTCCCTAACCCTAACCCTAGCCCGGAACGGAAACCCACCACAATCCCTACACCTTACCATACGCCGTAGCCTACTCCTGGCCCGTACGCTGGCACTGACCCGTGAGTCAGCACGTAGACTGACCCTCCCACATTTCCGTACCCTCACCTGTGCCCTAAGCCTTGCCGTTCCCTCACCCTACCCCTAGCCAAGAACGGAAACCCACCAGCAGCCCTAAACCTTACCCTACACCATAGCCTACTCCTGGCCCGTACGGTGGCACTGACCAGTGCGTCAGCACGTAGCCTGACCCTCACACGTTTCCGTACCCTCACCTGTGCCCTAAGCCTTGTCGTTCCCTAACCCTAACCCTAGTCCGGAACGGAAGCCCACCACCAGCCTTACAGCTTACCCCCAATCCATAGCCTATTCCTGGCCTGTACGCTGGCACTGACCCGTGCTTCAGCATGTAGCCTGACCCTCCCACGTTTCCGTACCCTCACCTGTGCCCTAAGCCTTGCCATTCCCTAACCCTAACCCTAGCCCGGAACAGAAACCCACCACCAGCCCTACAACTAACCCCCAAGCCGTAGCCTACTCCTGGCTGGTACGCTGGCACTGACCCGTTCATCAGCACGTAGCCTGACACTCCCACGTTTCCGTACCCTCACCTGTGCCCTAAGCCTTGCCGTTCCCTATCCCTAACCCTAGCCCGGAACGGAAACCCACCACCAGCCCTAAAACTTACCCCAAAGCCGTAGCCTATTCCTGGACCTTATGCTGGCACTGACCCGTGCGTCAGCACGTAGCCTGACCCTCCCACGTTTGCGGACCCTCACCTGTGCCCTAAGCCTTGCCATTCCCTAACCCTAACCCTAGACCGGAACGGAAACCCACCACCAGCCCTACACCTTTCCCTACGCCGTAGCCTATTCCTGGCCGGTACGCAGGCACTGACCCTTTCATCAGCACGTAGCCTGACCCTCCCACGTTTCCGTACCCTCACCTGTGCCCTAAGCCTTGCCGTTCCCTAACCCTAACCCTAGCCCGGAACGGAAACCCACCACCAGCCCTAAACCTTACCCCCAAGCCGTAGCCTACTCCTGGTCCATACGCTGGCACTGACCTGTGCGTCAGCACGTAGCCTGAACTTCCCACATTACTGTACCCTCACCTGTGCCCTAAGCCTTGCCGTTCCCTAACCCTAACACTAGTCCGGAACGGAAACACACCACCAGCCCTACACCTAACCCCCAAGCCGTAGCTTACTCCCGGCCAGTACGCTGGCACTGACCCGTGCATCATCACGTAGCCTGACCCTCCCACGTTTCCGTACACTCACCTGTGCCCTAAGCCTTGCCGTTCCCTAACCCTAACCGTAGCCCGGAACGGAAACCCACCACCAGCCCTACACCTTACCCCCAAGCCGTAGCCTACTCCTGGCCCGTACGCTGGCACAGACCCGTGCGTCAGCACGAAGCCTGACCCTCCCACGTTTGCGGACACTCACCTGTGCCCTAAGCCTTGCCGTTCCCTAACCCTAACCCTAGCCCGGAACCGAAACCCACCACCAGCCCTACACCTTTCCCTACGCCGTAGCCTATTCCTGGCTCATACGCAGGCACTGACCCTTTCATCAGCAAGTAGACTGACCCTCCCACGTTTCCGTACCCTCACCTGTGCCCTAAGCCTTGCCATTCACTAACCCTAACCCTAGCCCGGAACGGAAACCCACCACCAGCCCTACACCTTACTCTATGCCGTAGCCTACACCTGGCCCGTACGCGGGCACTGACCTGTGCTTCAGCACGTAGCCTGACCCTCCCATGTTACCGTATGCTCTCCTAGGCCCTAAGCCTTGTCGTTCCCTAACCCTAACCCTACCCCGGCACGGAATCTCACCACCAGCTCTACAGCTTATCGTATGCCGTAGCCTAGTCCTGGCCCGTACGCTGGCACTGACCCGTGTGTCAGCATGTAGCCTGACCCTCCCACGTTTCCGTAACCTCACCTGTGCCCTAAGCATTGCCGTTCCCTAACACTAACCCTAGCCCGGAACAGAAACCCTCCACCAGCCCTACACCTTACCATACGCCGTAGCCTACTCCTGGCCCGTACGCTGGCACTGACCCGTGAGTCAGCACGTAGACTGACCCTCCCACATTTCCGTACCCTCACCTGTGCCCTAAGCCTTGCCGTTCCCACACCCTAACCCTAGCCAAGAACGGAAACCCACCAGCAGCCCTAAACCTTACCCTACACCATAGCCTACTCCTGGCCCGTACGGTGGCACTGACCAGTGCGTCAGCACGTAACCTGACCCTCACACGTTTCCGTACCCTCACCTGTGCCCTAAGCCTTGTCGTTCCCTAACCCTAACCCTAGTCCGGAACGGAAGCCCACCACCAGCCCTACACCTAACCCCCAAGCCGTAGCCTACTCCTGGCTGGTACGCTGGCCCTGACCCGTTCATCAGCACGTAGCCTGACCCTCCCACGTTTCCGTACCCTCACCTGTGCCCTAAGCCTTGCCGTTCCCTATCCCTAACCCTAGCCCTGAACGGAAACCCACCACCAGCCCTAAAACTTACCCCAAAGCCGTAGCCTATTCCTGGACCTTATGCTGGCACTGACCCGTGCGTCAGCACGTAGCCTGACCCTCCCACGTTTGCGGACCCTCACCTGTGCCCTAAGCCTTGCCATTCCCTAACCCTAACCCTAGACCGGAACGGAAACCCACCACCAGCCCTACACCTTTCCCTATGCCGTAGCCTATTCCTGGCCCGTACGCAGGCACTGACCCTTTCATCAGCACGTAGCCTGACCCTCCCACGTTTCCGTACCCTCACCTGTGCCTTAAGCCTTGCCGTTCCCTAACCCTAACCCTAGCCCGGAACGGAAACCCACCACCAGCCCTAAACCTTACCCCCAAGCCGTAGCCTACTCCTGGTCCATACGCTGGCACTGACCTGTGCGTCAGCACGTAGCCTGAACTTCCCACATTACCGTACCCTCACCTGTGCCCTAAGTCTTGCCGTTCCCTAACCCTAGTACGGAACGGAAACACACCACAAGCCCTACACCTAACCCCCAAGCCGTAGCCTACTCCTGGCCGGTACGCTGGCACTGACCCGTGCGTCAGCACGTAGCCTGACCCTCCCACGTTTCCGTACCCTCACCTGTGCCCTAAGACTTGCTGTTCCCTAACACTAAACCTAGCCTGGAACGGAAACCCACCACCAGCCCTACACCTTAACCTACGCCGTAGCCTACTCCTGGCCTGTACGGTGGCACTGACCCTTGCGTCAGCATGTAGCCTGACCCTCCGACGTTTCCGTACCCTCACCTGTGCCCTAAACCTTGCCGTTCTGTAACCCTAACCCTAGCCCGGAACGGAAACCCACCACCAGCCCTACACCTTACCCCCAAGCCGTAGCCTACTCCTGGCCCGTTCGGTGGCAGTAACCCTAGCATCAGCAAGTAGCCTGACCCTCCCACGTTTCTGTACCCTCACACGTGCCCTAAGCCTTGCCATTCTGTAACCCTAACCCTAGACCGGAAAGGAAACCCACCACCAGCCCTACACCTTTCCCTACGCCGTAGCCTATTCCTGGCTCATACGAAGGCACTGACACTTTCATCAGCACTTAGCCTGAACCTCCCAGGTTTCTGTACCCTCACCTGTGCCCTAAGCCTTGCCGTTCACTAACCCTAACCCTAGCCCGGAACGGAAACCCACCACCAGCCCTACAACTTACCCCCAAGCCGTAGCGTACTCCTGGCCGGTACGCTGGCACTGACACGTGCGTCAGCACGTAGCCTGACCCTCACACGTTTCCGTACCCTCACCTGTGCCCTAAGCCTTGCCGTTTCCTAACCCTAACCCTAGCCCGGAACAGAAACCCACCACCAGCCCTACACTCTACCCTACGCCATAGCCTATTCCTGGCCCGTACACTGGCACTGAGCCGTGCGTCAGCACGTAGCCTGACCCTCCCACGTTTCCGTACCCTCACCTGTGCCCTAAGCCTTGAGGTTCCCTAACCCTAACTCTAGCCCGGAACAGAAAACCACCAACAGCCCTAGAACTTACGACCATGCCGTAGCCTACTCCTGGCCCATATGCTGGCACTGACACGTGCGTCAGCACGTAGCCTGTCCCTCCCACGTTTCCGTAACCTCACCTGTGCCCTAAGCCTTGCCGTTTCCTAACCTTAACCCTAGCCCGGAACGGAAACCCACCACCAGCCCTACACCTTACACTATGCCGTAGCCTACACCTGGCCCGTACGCGGGCACTGACCTGTGCTTCAGCACGTAGCCTGACCCTCCCATGTTACTGTACTCTCACCTGGGCCCTAAGCCTTGCCGTTCCCTAACCCTAACCCGAGCCTGGCACGGAATCCCACCCCCAGCCCTACACCTTATCGTATGCCGTAGCCTAGTCCTGGCCCATACGCTGGCACTGACCCGTGCATCAACATATAGCCTGACCCTCCCACGTTTCCGTACCCTCACCTGTGCCCTAAACCTTGCCGTTCCCTAACCCTAACCCTAGCCCGGAACGGAAACCCACCACAATCCCTACACCTTACCATACGCCGTAGCCTACTCCTGGCCCGTACGCTGGCACTGACCCGTGAGTCAGCACGTAGACTGACCCTCCCACATTTCCGTACCCTCACCTGTGCCCTAAGCCTTGCCGTTCCCTCACCCTAACCCTAGCCAAGAACGGAAACCCACCAGCAGCCCTAAACCTTACCCTACACCATAGCCTACTCCTGGCCCGTACGGTGGCACTGACCAGTGCGTCAGCACGTAGCCTGACCCTCACACGTTTCCGTACCCTCACCTGTGCCCTAAGCCTTGTCGTTCCCTAACCCTAACCCTAGTCCGGAACGGAAGCCCACCACCAGCCCTACAGCTTACCCCCGATCCATAGCCTATTCCTGGCCCGTACGCTGGCACTGACCCGTGCTTCAGCATGTAGCCTGACCCTCCCACGTTTCCGTACCCTCACCTGTGCCCTAAGCCTTGCCATTCCCTAACCCTAACCCTAGCCCGGAACGGAAACCCACCACCAGCCCTACACATAACCCCCAAGCCGTAGCCTACTCCTGGCTGGTACGCTGGCACTGACCCGTTCATCAGCACGTAGCCTGACCCTCCCACGTTTCCGTACCCTCACCTGTGCCCTAAGCCTTGCCGTTCCCTATCCCTAACCCTAGCCCAGAACAGAAACCCACCACGAGCCCTAAAACTTACCCCAAAGCCGTAGCCTATTCCTGGACCTTATGCTGGCACTGACCCGTGCGTCAGCACGTAGCCTGACCCTCCCACGTTTGCGGACCCTCACCTGTGCCCTAAGCCTTGCCATTCCCTAACCCTAACCCTAGACCGGAACGGAAACCCACCACCAGGCCTACAACTTTCCCTACGCCGTAGCCTATTCCTGGCCCGTACGCAGGCACTGACCCTTTCATCAGCACGTAGCCTGACCCTCCCACGTTTCCGTACCCTCACCTGTGCCCTAAGCCTTGCCGTTCCCTAACCCTAACCCTAGCCCGGAACGGAAACCCACCACCAGCCCTACACCTTACCCCCAAGCCGTAGCCTACTCCTGGTCCATACGCTGGCACTGACCTGTGCGTCAGCACGTAGCCTGAACTTCCCACATTACCGTACCCTCACCTGTGCCCTAAGCCTTGCCGTTCCCTAACCCTAACCCTAGTATGGAACGGAAACACACCACAAGCCCTACACCTAACCCCCAAGCCGTAGCCTACTCCTGGCCGGTACGCTGGCACTGACCCGTGCGTCAGCACGTAGCCTGACCCTCCCACGTTTCCGTACCCTCACCTGTGCCCTAAGACTTGCTGTTCCCTAACACTAAACCTAGCCTGGAACGGAAACACACCATCAGCCCTACACCTAACCACCAAGCCGTAGCCTACTCCTGGCCGGTACGCTGGCACTGACCCGTGCGTCAGCACGTAGCCTGACCCTCCCACGTTTCCGTACCCTCACCTGTGCCCTAAGCCTTGCCGTACCCTAACCCTAACCCTAGCCCGGAACGGAAACCCACCACTAGCCCTAAACCTTTCCCTACGCCGTAGCCTACACCTGGCCCGTACGCTGGCACTGACCCATGCGTCAGCACGTTGTCTGACCCTCCCACGTTTCCGTACCCTCACCTGGGCCCTAAGCCTTGCCGTTTCCTAACCCTAACCCTAGCCCATGAAAGGAAACCCACCACCAGCCCTACACCTTACCCTACGCCGTAGCATACTCCTGGCCCGTACGCTGGCACTGACCCGTGCGTCAGCACGTAGCCTAACCCTCTCACGTTTCCGAACCCTCACCTGTGCTGTAAGCCTTGCCGTTCCCTAACCCTAACCCTAGCCCTGAACGGAAACCCACCACCAGCCCTACACCTTACCCCCAAGCCGTAGCCTACTCCTGGCCGGTACGCTGGCACTGACCCATGCGTCATCACGTAGCCTGACCCTCCCACGTTTCCGTACCCTCACCTGTGCCCTAAGCTTTGCCGTTCCCTAACCCTAACTGTAGCCCGGAACGGAAACCCACCACCAGCCCTACAACTTACCCCCAAGCCGTAGCCTACTCCTGGTCCATACACTGGCAGTGACCCGTGCTTTAGAACGTATCCTGACCCTGCCACGTTGCCGTACCCTCACATGTGCCCTAAACCTTGCCGTTCCCTAACCCTAACCCTAGCCCGGAACGGAAAACCACCACAAGCCCTACACCTTACCCCCAAGCCGTAGCCTACTCGTGGTCCATACGCTGGCACTGACCTGTGCGTCAGCACGTAGCCTGACCTTCCCACGTTACCGTAATGTCACCTGTGCCCTAAGCCTTCCTGTTCCCTAACACTAACCCTAGTACGGAACGGAAACCCACCACCAGCCCTACTCCTAACCCCCAAGCCGTAGCCTACTCCTGGCCGGTTCGTTGGCACTGACCCGTGCGTCAGCACGTAGACTGACCCTCCCACGTTTCCGTACCCTCACCTGGGCCCTAAGCCTTGCCTTTCCCTAACCCTAACCCTAGCCCGGAACGGAAACGCACTACCAGCCCTACACCTTGCCCTACGCCGTAGCCTACTCCTGGCACGTACGCTGGCACTGACACATGCGTCAGCACGTAGCCTGACCCTCACACGTTTCCGTACCCTCACCTGTGCCCTAAGACTTGCCGTTCCCTAACCCTAACCCTAGTCCGGAAAGGAAACACACCACCAGCCCTACAGCTTACCCCCAAGCCATAGCCAATTCCTGGCCCGTACGCTGGCACTGACCCGTGCGTCAGCATGTAGCCTGACACTCCAACGTTTCCGTACCCTCACCTGTGCCCTAAGCCTTGCCGTTTCCTAACCCTAACCCTAGCCCAGAACGGAAACCCACCACCAGCCCTACAACTAACCCCCAAGCCGTAGCTTACTACTGGCCAGTACGCTGGCACTGACCCGTGCATCATCACGTAGCCTGACCCTCCCACGTTTCCGTACCCTCACCTGTGCCCTAAGCCTTGTCATTCCCTAACACTAACCCTAGACAGGAACGGAAACCCACCAACAGCCCTACACCTTTCCCTACGCCGTAGCCTATTCCTGGCTCATACGCAGGCACTGACCCTTTCATCAGCAAGTAGCCTGACCCACCCACGTTTCCGTACCCTCACCTGTGCCCTAAGCCTTGCCGTTCACTAACCCTAACCCTAGCCCGGAATGGAAACCCACCACCAGCCCTACACCTTACTCGATGCCGTAGCCTACACCTGGCCCGTACGCGGGCACTGACCTGTGCTTCAGCACGTAGCCTGACCCTCCCATGTTACCGTATGCTCACCTGTGCCCTAAGCCTTGCCGTTCCCTAACCCTAACCCTCGTCCTGAACGGAAACCCACCACCAGACCTACACCTTACTCTATGCCGTAGCCTACACCTGGCCCGTACGCGGGCACTGACCTGTGCTTCAGCACGTAGCCTGATCCTCCCATGTTACCGTACGCTCACCTGTGCCCTAAGCCTTGCCGTTCCCTAACCCTAACCCTAGCCCGGCACGGAATCCCACCACCAGCCGTACACCTTATCGTATGCCGTAGCCTAGTCCTGGCCCGTACGCTGGCACTGACCCTTGCGTCAGCATGTAGCCTGACCCTCCCACGTTTCCGTAACCTCCCCTGTGCCCTAAGCCTTGCCGTTCCCTAACCCTAACCCTAGCCCGGAACAGAAACCCACCACCAGCCCTATACCTTTCCCTACGCCGTAGCCTATTCCTGGCCCGTACGCAGGCACTGACCCTTTCATCAGCACGTAGCCTGACCCTCCCACGTTTCCGTACCCTCACCTGTGCCCTAAGCCTTGCCGTTCCCTAACCCTAACCCTAGCCCGGAACGGAAACCCACCACCAGCCCTAAACCTTACCCCCAAGGCGTAGCCTACTCCTGGTCCATACGCTGGCACTGACCTGTGCGTCAGCACGTAGCCTGAACTTCCCACATTACCGTACCCTCACCTGTGCCCTAAGCCTTGCCGTTCCCTAACCCTAACCCTAGTACGGAACGGAAACACACCACAAGCCCTACACCTAACCCCCAAGCCGTAGCCTACTCCTGGCCCGTACGCTGGCACTGACCCGTGGGTCAGCACGTAGCCTGACCCTCCCACGTTTCCGTAACCTCACCTGTGCCCTAAGCCTTGCCGTTCCCTAACCCTAACCTTAGCCCGGAACGGAAACCCACCACCAGCCCTACACCTTACCCTACACCGTAGCATACTCTTGGCCCGTACGCTGGCACTGAACCATGCGTCAGCACGTAGTCTGACCCTCCCACGTTTCCGTACCCTCACCTGGGCCCTAAGCCTTGCCGTTCCTTAACCCTAACCCTAATACGGGACGGAAACACACCACAAGCCCTACACCTAACCCACAAGCCATAGCATACTCCTGGCCCGTACGCTGGAGCTGAACCGTGCGTCAGCAGGTAGCCTGACCCTCCCAGGTTTCCGTACCCTCACCTATGCCCTAAGCCATCCTGTTCCCTAACACTAACCCTAGCCCGTAACGGAAACCCACCTCCAGCCCTACACCTAACCCCCAAGCCGTAGGCTACTCCTGGCCGGTTCGCCTGCACTGACCCGTGCATCATCACGTAGCCTGACCCTCCCACATTTCCATACCCTCACCTGTGCCCTAAGACTTTCCGTTCCCTAACTCTTACCCTAGCCCGGAACGGAAACCCACCACCAGCCCTATAACTTACCCACAAGCCGTAGCCTACTCCTGGCCCGTACACTGGCACTGACCCGTGCGTCAGCACCTAGCCTGACCCACCCACTTTTCTGTACCCTTACCTGAGCCCTAAGCCTTGCCGTTCCCTAACCCTAACCCTAGCCCGGAACGGAATCCCACCACCAGCCCTACACCTTACAATATGCCGTAGACTACTCCTGCCCGATACGCTGCCACTGAGCCGTGCATCAGCACATAGCCTGACCCTCCCACGTTTCCGTACCCTCACCTGTGCCCTAAGCCTTGCCGTTCCCTAACCCTAACCGTAGCCCGGAACGAAAACCCACCACCAGCCCTACACCTTACCCCCAAGCCGTAGCCTACTCCTGGCCCGTACGCTGGCACAGACCCGTGCGTCAGCACGAAGCCTGACCCTCCCACGTTTGTGGACCCTCACCTGTGCCCTAAGCCTTGCCGTTCCCTAACCCTAACCATAGCCCGGAACGGAAACCCACCACCAGCCCTAAAACTTTCCCTACGCCGTAGCCTATTCCTGGCCCGTACGCAGGCACTGACCCTTTCATCAGCAAGTAGCCTGACCCTCCCACGTTTCCGTACCCTCACCTGTGCCCTAAGCCTTGCCGTTCCCTAACCCTAACCCTAGCCCAGAACGGAAACCGACCACCAGCCCTACACCTTACCCTATGCTGTAGCCTACACCTGGCCCATATGCGGGCACTGAAGCGTGCGTCAGCACGTAGCCTGACCCTCCCACGTTTCCGTACCCTCACCTCTGCCCTAAGCCTTGCCGTTCTCTATCCCTAACCATAGCCCCAAACAGAAAGCCACCACCACCCCTAAAACTTAGCCACAGGCCTTAGCCTACTCCTGCACTGTACGCTGGCACTGACCCGTGCGTCAGCACGTAGCCTGACCCTCCCACGTTTCCGTACCCTCACCTGTGCCCTAAGCCTTGCCGTTCCCTAACACTAACCCTAGCCCGGAACGGAAACCCACCACCAGCCCTACACCATACCCTACACCGTAGCCTACTCCTAGCCCGTACGCTGGCACTGAACCGTGCGTCAGCATGTAGCCTGACCCTCTCACGTTTCCGTACCCTCACCTGTGCCTAAGCCTTGACGTTCCCTAACCCTAACCCTAGCCCGGAACGCAAACCCACCACCAGCCCTACACCTTACCCACAAGCCGTAGCCTACTCCTGGCCCGTACGCTGGCACTGACCCGTGCGTCAGCACGTAGCCTGACCCTCCCACGTTTCCGTACCCTCACCTGTGCCCTAAGCCTTGCCGTTCCCTAACCCTAACCCTAACCCGGAACGGAAACCCACCATCATCCCTAAACCTTTCCCTACTGGGTAGCTTACTCCTCGCCCGTACGCTCGCACTGACCCGTGCGTCAGCATGGAGTTTGACCCTCCCACGTTTCCGTACCCTCACCTGGGCCCTAAGACATGCCATTCCCTAACACTAACCCTAGCCCGGAACGGAAACCCACCACCAGCCCTACACCTTACCCTATGCCGTAGCCTACACCTGGCCCATACGCGGGCACTGACCTGTGCTTCAGCACGTAGCCTGACCCTCCCACGTTGGCGGACCCTCACCTGTACCCTAAGCCTTGCTGTTCCCTAACCCTAACCCTTGCCCGGAATGGAAATCCACCACCAGCCCTACACTTTTCCCAACGCCGTAGCCTATTCCTGGCTCTTACGCCGGCACTCACCGTTTCATCAGCACGTAGCCTGACCCTCCCACTTTTCCGTACCCTCACCTGTGCCCTAAGCATTGCCGTTCCCTAACCTTAACCCTAGCCCAGAGAGGAAACCCACCATCAGCCCTACACCTTACCCCCAAGCCGTAGCCTACACCTGGCCGGTACGCTGGCACTGACACGTGCGTCAGCACGTAGCCTGACCCTCACACGTTTCCGTACCCTCACCTGTGCCCTAAGCCTTGCCGTTTCCTAACCCTAACCCTAGCCCGGAACAGAAACCCACCACCAGCCCTACCCTCTACCCTACGCCATAGCCTATTCCTGGCCCGTACGCTGGCACTGAGCCGTGCGTCAGCACGTAGCCTGACTTTCCCACGTTTCCGTACCCTCACCTCTGCCCTAAGCCCTGACGTTCCCTAACCCTAACCCTAGCCCGGAACAGAAAACCACCACCAGCCCTACACCTTACCACCACGCCGTAGCCTACTCCTGGCCCATATGCTGGCACTGACCCGTGCGTCAGCACGTAGCCTAACCCTCCAACGTTTCCGTACCCTCACCTGTGCCCTAAGCCTTGCCGTTCCCTAACCCTAACCCCAGCCCAGAACGGAAACCGACCACCAGCCCTACACCTTACCCTATGCTGTAGCCTACACCTGGCCCGTTCGCGGGCACTGATCTGTGCTTCAGCACGTAGCCTGACCCTCCCATGTTACCGTACACGCCCTTGTGCCCTAAGCCTTGCCGTTCCCTAACCCTAACCCTAGCCCGGAACGGAAACCCACCACCAGCCCTAAACCTTACACACAAGCCGTAGCCTCCTCCTGGCCCGTACGCTGGCACTGACCCGTGCGTCAGCCCGTAGCCTGAGCTTCCCACGTTTCGGTAACATCACCTGTGCCCTAAGCCTTGCCGTTCCCTCACCCTCACCCTAGCCAGGAACAGAAAACCATCAGCAGCCCTACACCTTACCCTATGCCGTAGCCTACTCCTGGCACGTACGCTGGCACTGACACGTGCCTCAGCACATAGCCTGACCCTCACACGTTTCCGTACACTCACCTGTGCCCTAAGCCTTGCCGTTCACTAACCCTAAACCTAGTCCGGAACGGAAACCCACCACCAGCCCTACAGCTTACCCCCAAGCCATAGCCTATTTCTGGCCCGTACGCTGGCACTGACCCGTGCGTCAGCACATAGCCTGACCCTCACACGTTTCCGTACACTCACCTGTGCCCTAAGCCTTGCCGTTCACTAACCCTAAACCTAGCGCGGAACGGAAACCCACCACCAGCCCTACACCTAACCCCCAAGCCGTAGCTTACTCCTGGCCAGTACGCTGGCACTGACCCGTGCATCATCACGTAGCCTGATGCTCCCACGTTTCCGTACCCTCACCTGTGCCCTAAGCCTTGCCGTTCCCTAAACCTAACCGTAGCCTGGAACGGATACCCACCACCAGCCCTACATCTTACCCCCAAGCCGTAGCCTACTCCTGGCCCGTACGCTGGCACAGACCCGTGCGTCAGCACGAAGCCTGACACTCCCACGTTTGTGGACCCTCACCTGTGCCCTAAGCCTTGCCGTTCCCTAACCCTAAGCCTAGCCCTGAACGGAAACCCACCACCAGCCCTACAACTTACCCCAAAGCCGTAGCCTATTCCTGGACCTTATGCTGGCACTGACACGTGCGTCAGCACGTAGCCTGACCCTCCCACGTTTGCGGACCATCACCTGTGCCCTAAGCCTTGCCATTCCCTAACCCTAACCCTAGCCCGGAACGGAAACCCACCACCAGCCCTAAAACTTACCCCGAAGCCATAGCCTACTCCTGGTCAATACGCTGGCACTGACCTGTGCGTCAGCACGTAGCCTGAACTTCCCACATTGCCGTACCATCACCTGTGCCCTAAGCCTTGCCGTTCACTAACCCTAATACGGAACAGAAACACACCACAAGCCCTACACCTAACCCCCAAGCCGTAGCCTACTCCTGGCCCGTACGCTGGCACTGACCCGTGCGTCAGCATGTAGCCTGACCCTCCCACGTTTCCGTACACTCACCTGTGCCCTAAGACTTGCTGTTCCCTAACACTAACCCTAGCCTGGAACGGAAACACACCATCAGCCCTACACCTAACCACCAAGCCGAAGCCTACTCCTGGGCGGTACGCTGGCACTGACACGTGCGTCAGCACGTAGCCTGACCCTCCCACGTTTCCTTACCCTCACCTGTGCCCTAAGCCTTGCCGTTCCCTAACCCTAACCCTAGCCCGGAACGGAAACCCACCACTAGCCCTAAACCTTTCCCTACGCCGTAGCCTAAACCTGGCCTGTACGCTGGCACTGACCCATGCGTCAGCACGTAGTCTGACCCTCCCACGTTTCCGTACCCTCACCTGGGCCCTAAGCCTTGCCGTTTCCTAACCCTAACCCTAGCCCATGAACGGAAACCCACCACCAGCCCTACAACTTACCCTACACCGTAGCCTACTCCTGGCCCATACGCTGGCACTGACCCGTGTGTCAGCACGTAGCCTAACCCTCTCACGTTTCCGTACCCTCACCTGGCTGTAAGCCTTGCAGTTCCCTACCCTAACCCTAGCCCGGAACAGAAACCCACCACCAGCCCTACACCTTTCCATACGCCGTAACCTATTCCTGGCCCGTACGCAGGCACTGACCCTTTCATCAGCACGTAGCCAGACACTCCCACGTTTCCGTACCCTCATCTGTGCCCTAAGGCTTGCCGGTCCGTAACCCTAACCCTATTCCGGAATGGAAACCCTCCACCAGCCCTGAAACTTACCCACAAGCCGTAGCCTACTCTTGGCCCGTACGCTGGCACTGACCCGTGCGTCAGCACGTAGCCTGACCCTCCCACGTTTCCGTACCATCACCTGTGCCCGAAGCCTTGCTGTTCCCTCACCCTCACCCTAGCCAGGAACAGAAACCCATCAGCAGCCCTACACCTTACCCTACGCCGTAGTCTACTCCTGGCACGTACGCTGGCACTGACACGTGCGTCAGCACGTAGCCTGACCCTCACACGTTTCCGTACCCTCACCTGTGCCCTAAGCCTTGCCGTTCCCTAACCCTAACCCTAGCCCGGAGCGGAAACCCACCACCAGCCCTACACCTTACCCCTAAGCCATAGCCTATTCCTGGCACGTACGCTGGCACTGACCCGTGCGTCAGCATGTAGCCTGACCCTCCCACGTTTCCGTACGCTCACCTGTGCCCTAAGCCTTGCCGTTCCCTAAGCCTAACCCTAGCCCGGAACGGAAACCCACCACCAGCCCTACACCTAACCCCCAAGCCGTAGCTTACTCCTGGCCAGTACGCTGGCACTGAACCGTGCATCATCACATAGCCTGACCCTCCCACGTTTCCGTACCCTCACCTGTGCCCTAAGCCTTGCCGTTCCCTAACCCTAACCCTACCCCAGAACGGAAACACACCACCAGCCCTACAACTTACCCCAAAGCCGTAGCCTATTCCTGGACCTTATGCTGGCACTGACCCGTGCGTCAGCACGTAGCCTGACCCTCCCACGTTTGCGGACCATCACCTGTGCCCTAAGCCTTGCCATTCCCTAACCCTAACCCTAGCCCGGAACGGAAACCCACCACCAGCCCTACACCATTCCCTACGCCGTAGCCTATTCCTGGCCCGTATGCAGGCACTGACCCTTTCATCAGCACGTAGCCTGACCCTCCCACGTTTCCGTACCCTCACCTGTGCCCTAAGCCTTGCCGTTCCCTAACCCTAACCCTAGCCCGGAACGGAAACCCACCACCAGCCCTAAAACTTACCCCCAAGCCGTAGCCTACTCCTGGTCCATACGCTGGCAATGACCTGTGCGTCAGCACATAGCCTGAACTTCCCACATTACCGTACCCTCACCTGTGCCCTAAGCCTTGCCGTTCCCTAACCCTAACACTAGCCTGGAATGGAAACACACCATCAGCCCTACAACTAACAACCAAGCCGTAGCCTACTACTGGCCCATACGCTGGCACTGACCCGTGCGTCAGCACGTAGCCTGACCCTCCCACGTTTCCGTACCCTCACCTGTGCCCTAAGACTTGCTGTTCCCTAACACTAACACTAGCCTGGAATGGAAACACACCATCAGCCCTACACCTAACCCCCAAGCCGTAGCCTACTCCTGGCCGGTACGCTGGCACTGACCCGTGCGTCAGCACGTAGCCTGACCCTCCCACGTTTCCATACCCTCACCTGTGCCCTAAGACTTGCTGTTCCCTAACACTAAACCTAGCCTGGAACGGAAACCCACCACCAGCCCTACACCTTAACCTACGCCGTAGCCTACTCCTGGCCTGTACGGTGGCACTGACCCTTGCGTCAACATGTAGCCTGACCCTCCGACGTTTCCGTACCCTCACCTGTGCCCTAAACCTTGCCGTTCTGTAACCCTAACCCTAGCCCGGAACGGAAACCCACCACCAGCCCTACACCTTACCCCCAAGCCGTAGCCTACTCCTGGCCCGTTCGGTGGCAGTAACCCTAGCATCAGCAAGTAGCCTGACCCTCCCACGTTTCTGTACCCTCACACGTGCCCTAAGCCTTGCCATTCTGTAACCCTAACCCTAGACCGGAAAGGAAACCCACCACCAGCCCTACACCTTTCCCTACGCCGTAGCCTATTCCTGGCTCATACGAAGGCACTGACACTTTCATCAGCACTTAGCCTGAACCTCCCAGGTTTCTGTACCCTCACCTGTGCCCTAAGCCTTGCCGTTCACTAACCCTAACCCTAGCCCGGAACGGAAACCCACCACCAGCCCTACAACTTACCCCCAAGCCGTAGCCTACTCCTGGCCGGTACGCTGGCACTGACACGTGCGTCAGCACGTAGCCTGACCCTCACACGTTTCCGTACCCTCACCTGTGCCCTAAGCCTTGCCATTTCCTAACCCTAACCCTAGCCCGGAACAGAAACCCACCACCAGCCCTACACTCTACCCTACGCCATAGCCTATTCCTGGCCCGTACACTGGCACTGAGCCGTGCGTCAGCACGTAGCCTGACCCTCCCACGTTTCCGTACCCTCACCTGTGCCCTAAGCCTTGAGGTTCCATAACCCTAACTCTAGCCCGGAACAGAAAACCACCAACAGCCCTACAACTTACGACCATGCCGTAGCCTACTCCTGGCCCATATGCTGGCACTGACACGTGCGTCAGCACGTAGCCTGTCCCTCCCACGTTTCCGTAACCTCACCTGTGCCCTAAGCCTTGCCGTTTCCTAACCTTAACCCTAGCCCGGAACGGAAACCCACCACCAGCCCTACACCTTACACTATGCCGTAGCCTACACCTGGCCCGTACGCGGGCACTGACCTGTGCTTCAGCACGTAGCCTGACCCTCCCATGTTACTGTACTCTCACCTGGGCCCTAAGCCTTGCCGTTCCCTAACCCTAACCCGAGCCTGGCACGGAATCCCACCCCCAGCCCTACACCTTATCGTATGCCGTAGCCTAGTCCTGGCCCGTACGCTGGCACTGACCCGTGCATCAACATATAGCCTGACCCTCCCACGTTTCCGTACCCTCACCTGTGCCCAAAACCTTGCCGTTCCCTAACCCTAACCCTAGCCCGGAACGGAAACCCACCACAATCCCTACACCTTACCATACGCCGTAGACTACTCCTGGCCCGTACGATGGCACTGACCCGTGAGTCAGCACGTAGACTGACCCTCCCACATTTCCGTACCCTCACCTGTGCCCTAAGCCTTGCCGTTCCCTCACCCTAAACCTAGCCAAGAACGGAAACCCACCAGCAGCCCTAAACCTTACCCTACACCATAGCCTACTCCTGGCCCGTACGGTGGCACTGACCAGTGCGTCAGCACGTAGCCTGACCCTCACACGTTTCCGTACCCTCACCTGTGCCCTAAGCCTTGTCGTTCCCTAACCCGAACCCTAGTCCGGAACGGAAGCCCACCACCAGCCCTACAGCTTACCCCCGATCCATAGCCTATTCCTGGCCCGTACGCTGGCACTGACCCGTGCTTCAGCATGTAGCCTGACCCTCCCACGTTTCCGTACCCTCACCTGTGCCCTAAGCCTTGCCATTCCCTAACCCTAACCCTAGCCCGGAACGGAAACCCACCACCAGCCCTACACCTAACCCCCAAGCCGTAGCCTACTCCTGGCTGGTACGCTGGCACTGACCCGTTCATCATCACGTAGCCTGACCCTCCCACGTTTCCGTACCCTCACCTGTGCCCTAAGCCTTGCCGTTCCCTATCCCTAACCCTAGCCCAGAACAGAAACCCACCACGAGCCCTAAAACTTACCCCAAAGCCGTAGCCTATTCCTGGACCTTATGCTGGCACTGACCCGTGCGTCAGCACGTAGCCTGACCCTCCCACGTTTGCGGACCCTCACCTGTGCCCTAAGCCTTGCCATTCCCTAACCCTAACCCTAGACCGGAACGGAAACCCACCACCAGGCCTACAACTTTCCCTACGCCGTAGCCTATTCCTGGCCCGTACGCAGGCACTGACCCTTTCATCAGCACGTAGCCTGACCCTCCCACGTTTCCGTACCCTCACCTGTGCCCTAAGCCTTGCCGTTCCCTAACCCTAACCCTAGCCCGGAACGGAAACCCACCACCAGCCCTACACCTTACCCCCAAACCGTAGCCTACTCCTGGTCCATACGCTGGCACTGACCTTTGCGTCAGCACGTAGCCTGAACTTCCCACATTACCGTACCCTCACCTGTGCCCTAAGCCTTGCCGTTCCCTAACCCTAACCGTAGTACGGAACGGAAACACACCACAAGCCCTACACCTAACCCCCAAGCCTTAGCCTACTCCTGGCCGGTACGCTGGCACTGACCCGTGCGTCAGCACGTAGCCTGACCCTCCCACGTTTCCGTACCCTCACCTGTGCCCTAAGACTTGCTGTTCCCTAACACTAAACCTAGCCTGGAACGGAAACACACCACCAGCCCTACACCTTACCCCCAAGCCATAGCCTACTCCTGGCCTGTTCGGTGGCAGTAACCCTAGCATCAGCAAGTAGCCTGACCCTCCCAAGTTTCTGTACCCTCACACGTGCCCTAAGCCTTGCCGTTCCGTAACCCTAACCCTAGCCCAGAACGGAAACCCACCACCAGCCCTACACCTTACCCCCATGCAGTAGCGTACTCATGGCCCATATGCTGGCACTGACCCGTGCGTCAGCACGTAGCGTGACCCTCCCACGTTTCCGTACCCTCACCTGTGCCCTAAGCCTTGCCGTTCCCTAACCCTAACCCTAGCCCGGTACGGAAACCCACCACTAGCCCTACACATTACCCTATGCTGTAGCCTACACATGGCCCATACGCGGGCACTGACCCGTGTGTCAGCACGTAGCCTGTCCCTCCCACGTTTCCGTACGCTCACCTCTACCCTAAGCCTTGCCGTTCCCTAACCCTAACCCTAGACTGGAACGGAAAGCCACCACCATCCCTAAAACTTAGCCACAATCCGTAGCCTACTCCTGGCCCGTACGCTGGCACTGACCCGTGCGTCAGCACGTAGCCTGACCCTCCCACGTTTCCGTACCCTCACCTGTGCCCTAAGCCTTGCCGTTCCCTAACCCTAACCCTAACCCGGAACGGAAACCCACCACCATCCCTAAACCTTTCCCTACTGGGTAGCCTACTCCTCGCCCGTACGCTCGCACTGACCCGTGCGTCTGCATGTAGTTTGACCCTCCCACGTTTCCGTACCCTCACCTGGGCCCTAAGCCTTGCCATTCCCTAACACTAACCTTAGCCCGGAAGGGAAACCCACCACCAGCCCTACACATTACCCTATGCCGTAGCCTACACCTGGCCCATACACGGGCACTGACTTGTGCTTCAGCACGTAGCCTGACCCTCCCACGTTTCCGTACCATCACCTGTGCCCTAAGCTTTGCCGTTCCCTAACCCTAACTGTAGCCCGGAACGGAAACCCACCACCAGCCCTACAACTTACCCCCAAGCCGTAGCCTACTCCTAGTCCATACGCTGGCACTGACCCGTGCTTCAGAATGTATCCTGACCCTGCCACGTTGCCGTACCCTCACATGTGCCCTAAACCTTGCCGTTCCCTAACCGTAACACTAGCCCGGAACGGAAACCCACCACAAGCCCTACACCTTACCCCCGAGCCGTAGCCTACTCGTGGTCCATACGCTGGCACTGACCTCTGCGTCAGCATGTAGCCTGACCTTCCCACGTTACCGTAACGTCACCTGTGCCCTACGCCTTGCCGTTCCCTAACCGTAACCCTAGTACGGGACAGAAACACACCACAAGCCCTAAACATTAACCCCAAGCTGAAGCCTACTGCTGGCCCGTACGCTGGCACTGACACGTGCGTCAGCATGTAGCCTGAACCTCCCACGTTTCCGTACCATCACCTGGGCCCTAAGCCTTGCAGTTCCCTAACCCTAACCCTAGCCCGGAACGGAAAACCACGACCAGCCCTAAACCATACCCTACGCCATACCCTACTCCTGGCCCATACGCTGGCACTGACCCGTGAATCAGCACGTAGCCTGACCCTCCCACGTTTCCGTACCCTCACCAGTGTCCTAAGCCTTGCAGTTCCCTCACCCTAACCCTAGCCCGGAACGGAAACCCACCACCAGCCCTATATCTAACCCTGTGCCGTAGCCTACACCTGTCCCGTACGCTGGCACTGACCTGTGCGTCAGCACGAAGCCTGACCTTCCCACATTTCCGCACCCTCATCTGTGCCCTAAGCCTTGACGTTCCCTAACACTAACCCTAACCCGGAACGGAAAACCACCAACAGCCCTACAACTTACCCCCAAGCCGTAGCCTATTCCTGGCTCTTACGCCGGCACTCACCGTTTCATCAGCACGTAGCCTGACCCTCCCACTTTTCCGTACCCTCACCTGTGCCCTAAGCATTGCCGTTCCCTAACCTTAACCCTAGCCCAGAGAGGAAACCCACCATCAGCCCTACACCTTACCCCCAAGCCGTAGCCTACACCTGGCCGGTACGCTGGCACTGACACGTGCGTCAGCACGTAGCCTGACCCTCACACGTTTCCGTACCCTCACCTGTGCCCTAAGCCTTGCCGTTTCCTAACCCTAACCCTAGCCCGGAACAGAAACCCACCACCAGCCCTACCCTCTACCCTACGCCATAGCCTATTCCTGGCCCGTACGCTGGCACTGAGCCGTGCGTCAGCACGTAGCCTGACTTTCCCACGTTTCCGTACCCTCACCTCTGCCCTAAGCCCTGACGTTCCCTAACCCTAACCCTAGCCCGGAACAGAAAACCACCACCAGCCCTACACCTTACCACCACGCCGTAGCCTACTCCTGGCCCATATGCTGGCACTGACCCGTGCGTCAGCACGTAGCCTAACCCTCCAACGTTTCCGTACCCTCACCTGTGCCCTAAGCCTTGCCGTTCCCTAACCCTAACCCTAGCCCAGAACGGAAACCGACCACCAGCCCTACACCTTACCCTATGCTGTAGCCTACACCTGGCCCGTTCGCGGGCACTGATCTGTGCTTCAGCACGTAGCCTGACCCTCCCATGTTACCGTACACGCCCTTGTGCCCTAAGCCTTGCCGTTCCCTAACCCTAACCCTAGCCCGGAACGGAAACCCACCACCAGCCCTAAACCTTACACACAAGCCGTAGCCTCCTCCTGGCCCGTACGCTGGCACTGACCCGTGCGTCAGCCCGTAGCCTGAGCTTCCCACGTTTCGGTAACATCACCTGTGCCCTAAGCCTTGCCGTTCCCTCACCCTCACCCTAGCCAGGAACAGAAAACCATCAGCAGCCCTACACCTTACCCTATGCCGTAGCCTACTCCTGGCACGTACGCTGGCACTGACACGTGCCTCAGCACATAGCCTGACCCTCACACGTTTCCGTACACTCACCTGTGCCCTAAGCCTTGCCGTTCACTAACCCTAAACCTAGTCCGGAACGGAAACCCACCACCAGCCCTACAGCTTACCCCCAAGCCATAGCCTATTTCTGGCCCGTACGCTGGCACTGACCCGTGCGTCAGCATGTAGCCTGACCCTCCCACGTTTCCGTAACCTCACCTGTGCCCTAAGCCTTGCCGTTCCCTAACCCTAAACCTAGCGCGGAACAGAAACCCACCACCAGCCCTACACCTAACCCCCAAGCCGTAGCTTACTCCTGGCCAGTACGCTGGCACTGACCCGTGCATCATCACGTAGCCTGATGCTCCCACGTTTCCGTACCCTCACCTGTGCCCTAAGCCTTGCCGTTCCCTAAACCTAACCGTAGCCTGGAACGGATACCCACCACCAGCCCTACATCTTACCCCCAAGCCGTAGCCTACTCCTGGCCCGTACGCTGGCACAGACCCGTGCGTCAGCACGAAGCCTGACACTCCCACGTTTGTGGACCCTCACCTGTGCCCTAAGCCTTGCCGTTCCCTAACCCTAAGCCTAGCCCTGAACGGAAACCCACCACCAGCCCTACAACTTACCCCAAAGCCGTAGCCTATTCCTGGACCTTATGCTGGCACTGACACGTGCGTCAGCACGTAGCCTGACCCTCCCACGTTTGCGGACCATCACCTGTGCCCTAAGCCTTGCCATTCCCTAACCCTAACCCTAGCCCGGAACGGAAACCCACCACCAGCCCTAAAACTTACCCCGAAGCCATAGCCTACTCCTGGTCAATACGCTGGCACTGACCTGTGCGTCAGCACGTAGCCTGAACTTCCCACATTGCCGTACCATCACCTGTGCCCTAAGCCTTGCCGTTCACTAACCCTAATACGGAACAGAAACACACCACAAGCCCTACACCTAACCCCCAAGCCGTAGCCTACTCCTGGCCCGTACGCTGGCACTGACCCGTGCGTCAGCATGTAGCCTGACCCTCCCACGTTTCCGTACACTCACCTGTGCCCTAAGACTTGCTGTTCCCTAACACTAACCCTAGCCTGGAACGGAAACACACCATCAGCCCTACACCTAACCACCAAGCCGAAGCCTACTCCTGGGCGGTACGCTGGCACTGACACGTGCGTCAGCACGTAGCCTGACCCTCCCACGTTTCCTTACCCTCACCTGTGCCCTAAGCCTTGCCGTTCCCTAACCCTAACCCTAGCCCGGAACGGAAACCCACCACTAGCCCTAAACCTTTCCCTACGCCGTAGCCTAAACCTGGCCTGTACGCTGGCACTGACCCATGCGTCAGCACGTAGTCTGACCCTCCCACGTTTCCGTACCCTCACCTGGGCCCTAAGCCTTGCCGTTTCCTAACCCTAACCCTAGCCCATGAACGGAAACCCACCACCAGCCCTACAACTTACCCTACACCGTAGCCTACTCCTGGCCCATACGCTGGCACTGACCCGTGTGTCAGCACGTAGCCTAACCCTCTCACGTTTCCGTACCCTCACCTGGCTGTAAGCCTTGCAGTTCCCTACCCTAACCCTAGCCCGGAACAGAAACCCACCACCAGCCCTACACCTTTCCATACGCCGTAACCTATTCCTGGCCCGTACGCAGGCACTGACCCTTTCATCAGCACGTAGCCAGACACTCCCACGTTTCCGTACCCTCATCTGTGCCCTAAGGCTTGCCGGTCCGTAACCCTAACCCTATTCCGGAATGGAAACCCTCCACCAGCCCTGAAACTTACCCACAAGCCGTAGCCTACTCTTGGCCCGTACGCTGGCACTGACCCGTGCGTCAGCACGTAGCCTGACCCTCCCACGTTTCCGTACCATCACCTGTGCCCGAAGCCTTGCTGTTCCCTCACCCTCACCCTAGCCAGGAACAGAAACCCATCAGCAGCCCTACACCTTACCCTACGCCGTAGTCTACTCCTGGCACGTACGCTGGCACTGACACGTGCGTCAGCACGTAGCCTGACCCTCACACGTTTCCGTACCCTCACCTGTGCCCTAAGCCTTGCCGTTCCCTAACCCTAACCCTAGCCCGGAGCGGAAACCCACCACCAGCCCTACACCTTACCCCTAAGCCATAGCCTATTCCTGGCACGTACGCTGGCACTGACCCGTGCGTCAGCATGTAGCCTGACCCTCCCACGTTTCCGTACGCTCACCTGTGCCCTAAGCCTTGCCGTTCCCTAAGCCTAACCCTAGCCCGGAACGGAAACCCACCACCAGCCCTACACCTAACCCCCAAGCCGTAGCTTACTCCTGGCCAGTACGCTGGCACTGAACCGTGCATCATCACATAGCCTGACCCTCCCACGTTTCCGTACCCTCACCTGTGCCCTAAGCCTTGCCGTTCCCTAACCCTAACCCTACCCCAGAACGGAAACACACCACCAGCCCTACAACTTACCCCAAAGCCGTAGCCTATTCCTGGACCTTATGCTGGCACTGACCCGTGCGTCAGCACGTAGCCTGACCCTCCCACGTTTGCGGACCATCACCTGTGCCCTAAGCCTTGCCATTCCCTAACCCTAACCCTAGCCCGGAACGGAAACCCACCACCAGCCCTACACCATTCCCTACGCCGTAGCCTATTCCTGGCCCGTATGCAGGCACTGACCCTTTCATCAGCACGTAGCCTGACCCTCCCACGTTTCCGTACCCTCACCTGTGCCCTAAGCCTTGCCGTTCCCTAACCCTAACCCTAGCCCGGAACGGAAACCCACCACCAGCCCTAAAACTTACCCCCAAGCCGTAGCCTACTCCTGGTCCATACGCTGGCAATGACCTGTGCGTCAGCACATAGCCTGAACTTCCCACATTACCGTACCCTCACCTGTGCCCTAAGCCTTGCCGTTCCCTAACCCTAACACTAGCCTGGAATGGAAACACACCATCAGCCCTACAACTAACAACCAAGCCGTAGCCTACTACTGGCCCATACGCTGGCACTGACCCGTGCGTCAGCACGTAGCCTGACCCTCCCACGTTTCCGTACCCTCACCTGTGCCCTAAGACTTGCTGTTCCCTAACACTAACACTAGCCTGGAATGGAAACACACCATCAGCCCTACACCTAACCCCCAAGCCGTAGCCTACTCCTGGCCGGTACGCTGGCACTGACCCGTGCGTCAGCACGTAGCCTGACCCTCCCACGTTTCCATACCCTCACCTGTGCCCTAAGACTTGCTGTTCCCTAACACTAAACCTAGCCTGGAACGGAAACCCACCACCAGCCCTACACCTTAACCTACGCCGTAGCCTACTCCTGGCCTGTACGGTGGCACTGACCCTTGCGTCAACATGTAGCCTGACCCTCCGACGTTTCCGTACCCTCACCTGTGCCCTAAACCTTGCCGTTCTGTAACCCTAACCCTAGCCCGGAACGGAAACCCACCACCAGCCCTACACCTTACCCCCAAGCCGTAGCCTACTCCTGGCCCGTTCGGTGGCAGTAACCCTAGCATCAGCAAGTAGCCTGACCCTCCCACGTTTCTGTACCCTCACACGTGCCCTAAGCCTTGCCATTCTGTAACCCTAACCCTAGACCGGAAAGGAAACCCACCACCAGCCCTACACCTTTCCCTACGCCGTAGCCTATTCCTGGCTCATACGAAGGCACTGACACTTTCATCAGCACTTAGCCTGAACCTCCCAGGTTTCTGTACCCTCACCTGTGCCCTAAGCCTTGCCGTTCACTAACCCTAACCCTAGCCCGGAACGGAAACCCACCACCAGCCCTACAACTTACCCCCAAGCCGTAGCCTACTCCTGGCCGGTACGCTGGCACTGACACGTGCGTCAGCACGTAGCCTGACCCTCACACGTTTCCGTACCCTCACCTGTGCCCTAAGCCTTGCCATTTCCTAACCCTAACCCTAGCCCGGAACAGAAACCCACCACCAGCCCTACACTCTACCCTACGCCATAGCCTATTCCTGGCCCGTACACTGGCACTGAGCCGTGCGTCAGCACGTAGCCTGACCCTCCCACGTTTCCGTACCCTCACCTGTGCCCTAAGCCTTGAGGTTCCCTAACCCTAACTCTAGCCCGGAACAGAAAACCACCAACAGCCCTACAACTTACGACCATGCCGTAGCCTACTCCTGGCCCATATGCTGGCACTGACACGTGCGTCAGCACGTAGCCTGTCCCTCCCACGTTTCCGTAACCTCACCTGTGCCCTAAGCCTTGCCGTTTCCTAACCTTAACCCTAGCCCGGAACGGAAACCCACCACCAGCCCTACACCTTACACTATGCCGTAGCCTACACCTGGCCCGTACGCGGGCACTGACCTGTGCTTCAGCACGTAGCCTGACCCTCCCATGTTACTGTACTCTCACCTGGGCCCTAAGCCTTGCCGTTCCCTAACCCTAACCCGAGCCTGGCACGGAATCCCACCCCCAGCCCTACACCTTATCGTATGCCGTAGCCTAGTCCTGGCCCGTACGCTGGCACTGACCCGTGCATCAACATATAGCCTGACCCTCCCACGTTTCCGTACCCTCACCTGTGCCCAAAACCTTGCCGTTCCCTAACCCTAACCCTAGCCCGGAACGGAAACCCACCACAATCCCTACACCTTACCATACGCCGTAGACTACTCCTGGCCCGTACGATGGCACTGACCCGTGAGTCAGCACGTAGACTGACCCTCCCACATTTCCGTACCCTCACCTGTGCCCTAAGCCTTGCCGTTCCCTCACCCTAACCCTAGCCAAGAACGGAAACCCACCAGCAGCCCTAAACCTTACCCTACACCATAGCCTACTCCTGGCCCGTACGGTGGCACTGACCAGTGCGTCAGCACGTAGCCTGACCCTCACACGTTTCCGTACCCTCACCTGTGCCCTAAGCCTTGTCGTTCCCTAACCCTAACCCTAGTCCGGAACGGAAGCCCACCACCAGCCCTACAGCTTACCCCCGATCCATAGCCTATTCCTGGCCCGTACGCTGGCACTGACCCGTGCTTCAGCATGTAGCCTGACCCTCCCACGTTTCCGTACCCTCACCTGTGCCCTAAGCCTTGCCATTCCCTAACCCTAACCCTAGCCCGGAACGGAAACCCACCACCAGCCCTACACCTAACCCCCAAGCCGTAGCCTACTCCTGGCTGGTACGCTGGCACTGACCCGTTCATCATCACGTAGCCTGACCCTCCCACGTTTCCGTACCCTCACCTGTGCCCTAAGCCTTGCCGTTCCCTATCCCTAACCCTAGCCCAGAACAGAAACCCACCACGAGCCCTAAAACTTACCCCAAAGCCGTAGCCTATTCCTGGACCTTATGCTGGCACTGACCCGTGCGTCAGCACGTAGCCTGACCCTCCCACGTTTGCGGACCCTCACCTGTGCCCTAAGCCTTGCCATTCCCTAACCCTAACCCTAGACCGGAACGGAAACCCACCACCAGGCCTACAACTTTCCCTACGCCGTAGCCTATTCCTGGCCCGTACGCAGGCACTGACCCTTTCATCAGCACGTAGCCTGACCCTCCCACGTTTCCGTACCCTCACCTGTGCCCTAAGCCTTGCCGTTCCCTAACCCTAACCCTAGCCCGGAACGGAAACCCACCACCAGCCCTACACCTTACCCCCAAACCGTAGCCTACTCCTGGTCCATACGCTGGCACTGACCTTTGCGTCAGCACGTAGCCTGAACTTCCCACATTACCGTACCCTCACCTGTGCCCTAAGCCTTGCCGTTCCCTAACCCTAACCGTAGTACGGAACGGAAACACACCACAAGCCCTACACCTAACCCCCAAGCCTTAGCCTACTCCTGGCCGGTACGCTGGCACTGACCCGTGCGTCAGCACGTAGCCTGACCCTCCCACGTTTCCGTACCCTCACCTGTGCCCTAAGACTTGCTGTTCCCTAACACTAAACCTAGCCTGGAACGGAAACACACCACCAGCCCTACACCTTACCCCCAAGCCATAGCCTACTCCTGGCCCGTTCGGTGGCAGTAACCCTAGCATCAGCAAGTAGCCTGACCCTCCCAAGTTTCTGTACCCTCACACGTGCCCTAAGCCTTGCCGTTCCGTAACCCTAACCCTAGCCCAGAACGGAAACCCACCACCAGCCCTACACCTTACCCCCATGCAGTAGCGTACTCATGGCCCATATGCTGGCACTGACCCGTGCGTCAGCACGTAGCGTGACCCTCCCACGTTTCCGTACCCTCACCTGTGCCCTAAGCCTTGCCGTTCCCTAACCCTAACCCTAGCCCGGTACGGAAACCCACCACTAGCCCTACACATTACCCTATGCTGTAGCCTACACATGGCCCATACGCGGGCACTGACCCGTGTGTCAGCACGTAGCCTGTCCCTCCCACGTTTCCGTACGCTCACCTCTACCCTAAGCCTTGCCGTTCCCTAACCCTAACCCTAGACTGGAACGGAAAGCCACCACCATCCCTAAAACTTAGCCACAATCCGTAGCCTACTCCTGGCCCGTACGCTGGCACTGACCCGTGCGTCAGCACGTAGCCTGACCCTCCCACGTTTCCGTACCCTCACCTGTGCCCTAAGCCTTGCCGTTCCCTAACCCTAACCCTAACCCGGAACGGAAACCCACCACCATCCCTAAACCTTTCCCTACTGGGTAGCCTACTCCTCGCCCGTACGCTCGCACTGACCCGTGCGTCTGCATGTAGTTTGACCCTCCCACGTTTCCGTACCCTCACCTGGGCCCTAAGCCTTGCCATTCCCTAACACTAACCTTAGCCCGGAAGGGAAACCCACCACCAGCCCTACACATTACCCTATGCCGTAGCCTACACCTGGCCCATACACGGGCACTGACTTGTGCTTCAGCACGTAGCCTGACCCTCCCACGTTTCCGTACCATCACCTGTGCCCTAAGCTTTGCCGTTCCCTAACCCTAACTGTAGCCCGGAACGGAAACCCACCACCAGCCCTACAACTTACCCCCAAGCCGTAGCCTACTCCTGGTCCATACGCTGGCACTGACCCGTGCTTCAGAATGTATCCTGACCCTGCCACGTTGCCGTACCCTCACATGTGCCCTAAACCTTGCCGTTCCCTAACCGTAACACTAGCCCGGAACGGAAACCCACCACAAGCCCTACACCTTACCCCCGAGCCGTAGCCTACTCGTGGTCCATACGCTGGCACTGACCTCTGCGTCAGCATGTAGCCTGACCTTCCCACGTTACCGTAACGTCACCTGTGCCCTACGCCTTGCCGTTCCCTAACCGTAACCCTAGTACGGGACAGAAACACACCACAAGCCCTAAACATTAACCCCAAGCTGAAGCCTACTGCTGGCCCGTACGCTGGCACTGACACGTGCGTCAGCATGTAGCCTGAACCTCCCACGTTTCCGTACCATCACCTGGGCCCTAAGCCTTGCAGTTCCCTAACCCTAACCCTAGCCCGGAACGGAAAACCACGACCAGCCCTAAACCATACCCTACGCCATACCCTACTCCTGGCCCATACGCTGGCACTGACCCGTGAATCAGCACGTAGCCTGACCCTCCCACGTTTCCGTACCCTCACCAGTGTCCTAAGCCTTGCAGTTCCCTCACCCTAACGCTAGCCCGGAACGGAAACCCACCACCAGCCCTATATCTAACCCTGTGCCGTAGCCTACACCTGTCCCGTACGCTGGCACTGACCTGTGCGTCAGCACGAAGCCTGACCTTCCCACATTTCCGCACCCTCATCTGTGCCCTAAGCCTTGACGTTCCCTAACACTAACCCTAACCCGGAACGGAAAACCACCAACAGCCCTACAACTTACCCCCAAGCCGTAGCCTATTCCTGTCCGGTACGCTGGCACTGAACCGTGCGTAAGCACATAGCCTGACCCTCCCACGTTTCCGTACCCTCACCTGTGCCCTAAGCCTTGCGGTTCCCTAACTCTAACCCTAGCCCGGAACGAAAACCCACCACCAGCCCTACACCTTACCCTACACCGTAGCCTACTCCGGGCCCGTACGCTGGCACTGACCCATGCGTCAGCACGAAGCCTGACCCTCCCACGTTTCCGGAGCCTCACCTGTGCCCTAAGACTTGACGTTCCCCAACTCTAACCATAGCCCGGAACGGAAACACACCACCAGCCCTACACCTTACCCCCAAGCCATAGCCTACTCCTGGCCCGTACGCTGGCACTGATGCGTGCGTCACCACGTAGCAATGAAACTCCCACGTTTCCGTACCCTCAAGTGTGCCCTAAGCCTTGCGGTTCCCTAACCCTAACCCTAGCCCAGAAGGGAAACCCACCACCAACCCTACACCTTACCTTACGCCGTAGCCTACTCCTGGCCCATACGCGGGCACTGACCCGTGCATTCAGCAGGTAGCCTGACCCTCCCACGTTTCCGTACCCTCACCTGTGCCCTAAGCCTTGCCGTTCCCTAACCCTAACCCTAGCCCAGAACAGAAACCCATCACCAGCCTAAAACTTACCCACAAACTATAGCCTACTCCTGGCCCATACGCTGGCACTGACCCATGCGTCAGCACGGAGCCTGACCTTCCCACGTTTCCGTATCCTCACGTGGGCCCTAAGCCTTGCCGTTTCCTAACCCTAACCCTAGCCCGGAACGAAAACCAACCACCAGCCCTACAACTTACCCCCAAGCCTTAGCCTACTCCTTGCCCATACGCTGGCACTGACCCATGCGTCAGCACGTAGCCTGACCCTCCCACGTTTCCGTATCATCACCTGTGCCCTAAGCCTTGCCGTTCCCTAACCCTAACCCTAGCCCTGAATGGAAACACACCACCATCCCTATACCTAACCCCCAAGCCGTAGCCTACTCCTGGCCCGTACGCGGGCACTGACCTGTGCTTCAGCACATAGCCTGACACTCCCATGTTACTCTACCCTCACTTGTGCCCTAAGCCTTGCCGTTCCCTTATCCTAACCCTAGCCCCGAACGGTATCCCACCACCAGCCCTACACTCTACCCTACGCTGTAGCCAACTCCTGGCCCGTACGCTGGCACTGAGCCGCGCGTCAGCACTTAGCCTGACCCTCCCACGTTTCCGTACCATCACCTGTGTCCTAAGCCTTGCCGTTCCTTAACCCTAACCCTAGCCCATCACAGAAACCCACCACCAGCCCTACACCTTACACTACGCCGTAGCCTAATCCTGGCCCATACGCTGGCACTGACCCGTGCGTCAGCACGTAGCCGGACCCTCACTCGTTTCCGTACACTCACCTGTGCCCTAAGCCTTGCCGTTCCCTAACCCTAACCCTAGTCCGGAACGGAAAACCACCACCAGCCCTACAGCTTACCCCCAAGCCATAGCCTACTCGTGACCCATACGCTGGCACTGACCGGTGTGTCAGCATATAGCCTGACGAGGCACACCAGGGGAGGGCGGGCCGGCAGGGTAAGGCTACCCAGGTCAGCTAATCCACAACCCTCAGGAAATCACATTGGTGAAAATGGACCTCGCTAAGGCAGAAGAGAAGCCAAGGGAAAAAAGGACACGGTGCCATTTGCAGCACCGTAGATGAGTCTAGAAGTAATCACGTGACTTGTAGTAAGTCAGAAAGTGAAAGACACATATCATATCATATCACTTATAGGTGTTACCTAAAAATGGATACCAGGGCAGATATTTCCACGGAGAAGGGCAATCACAGATTCATTAAACAAACTTATGGTTCACCAATGGAAAGGTGTGAGGATTGGTTTCATTACGATATCGGCGTTAACACACATATACAAACACAGGTGACATATATAATCACCAAAGACCTACAGAATACCAAGAGAGGACTACTCAACATTCTGTCATAACGTACATGGGAAAAGGATCCCAGGAAGAACAGACATCTGTATATGTGTAAAAGAACCACATCTTCCACACCTACAACAAGCCAAACATTGTAATCAAACTTCCTGTAATAAAAAATAAAAAATTAAATTAAAAACACAAACAAGAAGTAGTGAGACAAACTTGAGGGGCTTTCTCCTGGCACATTCCATTCTAAATTCCAATCTAGAACACCACTTCCACTGAGGCTCTCTTGCCCTAGTAACCAGATTTGGTAAGGGAGAACTGCTGCCACCTTGTGGCCGTTTCACACAACAGCAGCTTTAATCCCAGCACTAATGGTCAGTTGATATTCAGAATCATTTCAGGCCTGTAAATGACACCTGCCCTGAAAACAAATCCTGGGGTCACATATCGACCAAAAAATTCAAAGGACGTCCATATTTCAAAACGACCGTTTCAAAAGGCATATTTTACGCACATTAGTGTTCTGCTTCTTTTCCTTTCTTTCCTTTTTTGTTAAAAAACACGGGAATGGAAAAAGGCATCCCTCAGAATGGGCGAAAATCGTTGCAGACGAATCAATGGACAGAGGTATAATCTCCAATATATATAAACAGCACATGCAGCTTAATATTAAAAAAAACAAACAACCCAATACAAAAATGGGCAGAAGATCTAAAGAGACGTTTCTTCAAAGGAGACACAGAGATGGCCAAGACGCACATGAAAAGCTGCTCAACAGCACTAATTATTAGAGAAATGCAAATCAAAGCTACAATGAAGTATCACCTCACACCTGTTAGAATCGGCATCATGAGAAAATCTACAAACAACAAATTCTGGGGAGGGTGTGGACAAAAGGAGCCCTCTTCCACTATTGGTGGGAATGTAACTTGATACAGTCACTATGGAGAACAGTATGGAGTTTCCTTAAAAAAACTAGAAATAGAATTACCATCTGATCCAGCAATCCCACTTCTGGTCATATACCCAGAGAAAACCGTATTTCAAAAAGGCACATTCACCACAATGTTCATTGCAGCACTATTTACAATAGCCAGGTAATGGAAGCAACCTAAATGCCCACAGACAGATGAATGGATAAAGATGTGGTACATATATAAAATGGAATATTACTCGGCCATAAAAAGGAATGAAACTGGGTCATTTGTAGAGACATCGATGGATCGAGAGACTGTCATACAGAATGAAGTAAGTCAGAAAGAGGAAAACAAATATTGTATATAAATGCATATATGTGGAGCCTAAAAAATGGTACAGATGAACTGGTTTGCAGGGAAGAAATAGAGACACAGAGGTAGAAAACAAACGTATGGACACCAAGTGTGGGAAGCCATGGGGTGGTGGTGGTGGGATGAGTTGGGTGATTGGGATTGACCTGAATACATATATATGCATAAAATACATAACAAATAATAACGTGCTGTATAAAAAAAATAAATAAAATTATATTTCAAAATTTAAAAAAAATAGAATTTAACAATAAAACAGAAAAAAGTTCTTCCCGTCACACAGATGTATTTATAGGAATGAATTATTTCCATGCTTATATCTATAAATACATAAAAGAGGAATAAAATCTAACTTGAACCATAAAAGAAAAAAAAACCTGAACCCACGAGTAATACAGAGGAAAACCCTATCAGGGCACAACTGCTCCAGCGGTAAAGAATTCTGAAATTGGTCAGAGGTGGGGAACCATCTCCCATACAGTTAGCAACCCACCCCCCACGCAAGAAGCGTCCTCATTGCAAAGCTGGGGGACCGTGCCGAGGCATCTGTGAGTAAACGTGAGCTGAGCCCCAGGCCAGCTGCTGCTGAACGGTTCCCAACCTTTCCAGGTAAAACACCTGAATATGTACAAGGGCTTGAAAGCCTAGAGGAAGGACCGTGGAGCCACACCAGTGACAGCACGCAGGCCAACTTGGTGCCTGCAGGCCAGCCAGGGTGGTCCTGACCCCGGGCGCTCCTCCAGAAGCTTTCCATTGCCCTGCCTGTGATACCCCTCCTGTCCCGGCCCCCACTGCTTTTTTCCTTCCTCATCTCTGTCCGGAGAGAAATTCCAGCGGAACGTATGGGTGACACAACCTCTTCTTTACAGGCGGCAGCCTGGCAACTCCTGCAGAAAGGCCAGCAGAACCCCACTCACACCGGGCTCCCCACAAAGCTGTGGCACCTCTCTCCCTCCCACCAGCACAGCCCCGAGACTGCTGATGGGGCAGAGAATATGGAGTCAGGCACAGCTTCAGGGGCTATTGCTGCCTGGAGCTCTGTTTATATTGACCTCAACGAGGCACACCTTGGGAGGGCGGGCCGGCAGGGTAAGGCTGCCCAGGTCAGCTAATCCACAACCCTCAGGGAATCACATTGTTGAAAATGGACCTCGCTAAGGCAGAAGAGGAGCCAAGGAAAAAAAGGACACAATGCCATTTGCAGCCCCGTAGATGAGTCTAGAAGTAATCACGTGACTTGTAGTAAGTCAGAAAGTGAAAGACACATATCATATCATATCACTTATAGGTGTTACCTAAAAATGGATACCAGGGCAGATATTTCCACGGAGAAGGGCAATCACAGATTCATTAAACAATCTTATGGTTCACCAATGGAAAGGTGTGAGGATTGGTTTCATTATGATATAGGCGTTAACACACATATACAAACACAGGTGACATATATAATCACCAAAGAACTACAGAATACCAAAAGAGGACTACTTAACTCTGTCATAACATACATGGGAAAAGGATCCCAGGAAGAACAGACATCTGTATATGTGTAAAAGAACCACATCTTCCACACCTACAACAAGCCAAACATTGTAATCAAACTTGCTGTAATAAAAAATATAAAAAATTAAATTAAAAACACGAACAAGAAGTAGTGAGACAAACGTGAGGGGCTTTCTCCTGGCACATTCCATTCTAAACTCCAATCTAGAACACCACTTCCACTGAGGCTCTCTTGCCCTAGTAACCAGATTTGGTAAGGGTGAACTGCTGCCACCTTGTGGCCGTTTCACACAACAGCAGCTTTAATCCCAGCACTAATGGTCAGTTGATATTCAAAATCATTGCAGGCCTGTAAATGACACCTGCCCTGAAAACAAATCCTGGGGTCACATATCGACCAAAAAATTCAAAGGACGTCCATATTTCAAAACGACCGTTTCAAAAGGCATATTTTACGCACATTAGTGTTCTGCTTCTTTTCCTTTGTTTCCTTTTTTGTTAAAAAACACGGGAATGGAAAAAGGCATCCCTCAGAATGGGCGAAAATCGTTGCAGACGAATCAATGGACAGAGGTTTAATCTCCAATATATATAAACAGCTCATGCAGCTTAATATTAAAAAAAACAAAAAACCCAAAAAAATGGGCAGAAGATCTAAAGAGACGTTTCTTCAAAGGAGACACAGAGATGGCCAAGACGCACATGAAAAGCTGCTCAACAGCACTAATTATTAGAGAAATGCAAATCAAAACTACAATGAGGTATCACCTCACACCGGTTACAATCGGCATCATCAGAAAATCTACAAACAACCAATTCTGGGGAGGGTGTGGACAAAAGGAGCCCTCTTCCACTATTGGTGGGAATGTAAATTGATACAGTCACTATGTAGAACAGTATGGAGTTTCCTTAAAAAAATTAGAAATAGAATTACCATCTGATCCAGCAATCGCACTTCTGGGCATATACCCAGAGAAAACCGAAATTCAAAAAGGCACATTCACCACAATATTCGTTGCAGCACTATTTACAATAGCCAGGTAATGGAAGCAACCTAAATGCCCACAGACAGATGAATGGATAAAGATGTGGTACATATATAAAATGGAATATTACTCGGCCATAAAAAGGAATGAAACTGGGTCATTTGTAGAGACATCGATGGATCGAGAGACTGTCATACAGAATGAAGTAAGTCAGAAAGAGGAAAACAAATATTGTATATTAATGCATATATGTGGAGCCTAAAAATGGTACAGATGAACTGGTTTGCAGGGAAGAAATAGAGACATAGAGGTAGAGAACAAACGTATGGACACCAAGTGTGGGAAGCCATAGGGTGGTGGTGGTGGGATGAGTTGGGAGTTTGGGATTGACCTGTATACATGTATATGCATAAAATACATAACTAATAATAAAGTGCTGTATAAAAAAATAAATAAAATTAAATTTCAAAATTTTAAAAAATAAAATTTAAAAATAAAACAGAAAAAAGTTCTTCCCGTCACACAGATGTATTTATAGGAATGAATTCTTTCCATGCTTATATCTATAAATACATAAAAGAGGAATAAAATCTAACTTGAACGATAAAAGAAGAAAAAAGTGAACCCACGAGTTATACAGAGGAAAACCCTATCACGGCACTTGCTCCAGCGGTAAACAATTCTGAAATTGGTCAGAGGTGGGGAACCCTCTCCCATACAGCCAGCAACCCACCCCCCACGCAAGGAGCGTCCTCATTGCAAAGCTGGGGGAGGGTGCCGAGGCATCTGTGAGTAAACGTGAGTTGAGCCCAAGGACAGCTGCTGCTGAACTGTCCCCACCCTTTCCAGGTAAAACACCTGAATATGTACAAGGGCTTGAAACCCAAGAGGAAGGACTGTGGAGCCACACCAGCGACAGCACGCAGGCCAACTTGGTGCCTGCAGGCCAGCCATGGTGGTCCTGGACCCTGGCGCTCTTTCAGAAGCTTTCCATTGCCCTTCCTGAGATACCCATCCTGTCCCGGCCCCCACTGCTTTTTTCCTTCCTCACCTCTGTGCGGAGAGTAATTCCAGCGGAAGGTATGGGTGACACATCCTCTTCTTTACAGGTGGCAGCCTGGCAACTCCTGCAGAAAGGCCTGCAGGACCCCACTCACACCGGGCCACCCACAAAGCTGTGGCCCCTCACTCCTTCCCACCAGCACAGCCCCGAGGCTGCTGATGGGGCAGAGAATATGGAGTCAGGCACAGATTCAGGGGCTATTGCTGCCTGGAGCTCTGTTTATATTGACCTCAACGAGGCACAGCTGGGGAGGGCGGGCCGGCAGGGTAAGGCTGCCCAGGTCAGCTAATCCACAACCCTCAGTGAATCACATTTTTGAAAATGGACCCCGCTAAGGCAGAAGAGATGCCAAGGAAAAAAAGGACACAATGCCATTTGCCGCACCGTAAATGAGTCTAAAAGTAATCACGTGACTTGTAGTAAGTCAGAAAGTAAAAGACACATATCATATCATATCACTTATAGGTGTTACCTAAAAATGGATACCAGGGCAGATATTTCCACGGAGAAGGGCAATCACAGATTCATTAAACAAACTTATGGTTCACCAATGGAAAGGTGTGAGGATTGGTTTCATTACGATATCGGGGTTAACAGACATATACAAACACAGGTGACATATATAATCACCAAAGACCTACAGAATACCAAGAGAGGACTACTCAACATTCTGTCATAACGTACATGGGAAAAGGATCCCAGGAAGAACAGTCATCTGTATATGTGTAAAAGAACCACATCTTCCACACCTACAACAAGCCAAACATTGTAATCAAACTTGCTGTAATAAAAAATAAAAAAATTAAATTAAAAACACGAACAAGATGTAGTGAGACAAACGTGAGGGGCTTTCTCCTGGCACATTCCATTCTAAACTTCCATCTAGAACACCACTTCCACTGAGGCTCTCTTGCCCTAGTAACCAGATTTGGTAAGGGTGAACTGCTGCCACCTTGTGGCCGTTTCACACAACAGCAGCTTTAATCCCAACGCTAATGGTCAGTTGATATTCAAAATCATTTCAGGCCTGTAAATGACACCTGCCCTGAAAACAAATCCTGGGGTCACATATCGACCAAAAAATTCAAAGGACGTCCATATTTCAAAACGACAGTTTCAAATGGCATATTTTACGCACATTAGTGTTCTGCTTCTTTTCCTTTCTTTCCTTTTTTGTTAGAAAACACGGGAATGGAAAAAGGCATCCCTCAGAATGGGCGAAAATCGTTGCAGACGAATCAATGGACAGAGGTTTAATCTCCTATATATATAAACAGCTCATGCAGCTTAATATTAAAAAAACAAACAACCCCAAAAAAATGGGCAGAAGATCTAAAGAGACGTTTCTTCAAAGGAGACACAGAGATGGCCAAGACACACATGAAAAGCTGCTCAACAGCACTAATTATTAGAGAAATGCAAATCAAAATTACAATGAGGTATCACCTCACACCTGTTAGAATCAGCATCATCAGAAAATCTACAAACAACCAATTCTGGGGAGGGTGTGGACAAAAGGAGCCCTCTTCCACTATTGGTGGGAATGTAAATTGATACAGTCACTATGGAGAACAGTATGGAGTTTCCTTAAAATATTAGAAATAGAATTACCATCTGATCCAGCAATCCCACTTCTGGGCATATACCCAGAGAAAACCGTATTTCAAAAAGGCACATTCACCACAATGTTCGTTGCAGCACTATTTACAATAGCCAGGTAATGGAAGCAACCTAAATGCCCACAGACAGATGAATGGATAAAGATGTGGTACATATATAAAATGGAATATGACTCGGCCATAAAAAGGAATGAAACTGGGTCATTTGTAGAGACATCGATGGATCGAGAGACTGTCATACAGAATGAAGTAAGTCAGAAAGAGGAAAACAAATATTGTATATTAATGCATATATGTGGAGCCTAAAAATGGTACAGATGAACTCATTTGCAGGGAAGAAATAGAGACACAGAGGTAGAGAACAAACGTATGGACACCAAGTGTGGGAAGCCATGGGGTGGTGGTGGTGGGATGAGTTGGGAGTTTGGGATTGACCTGTATACATGTATATGCATAAAATACATAACTAATAAAAACCTGCTGTATAAAAACATAAATAAAATTATTTTTCAAATTTAAAAAAATATAGAATTTAACAATAAAACAGAAAAAAGTTCTTCCCGTCACACAGATGTATTTATAGGAATGAATTATTTCAATGCTTATATTTTTAAATTCATAAAAGAGGAATAAAATATAAGTTGAACCATAAAAGAAAAAAAAAAACCTGAACTCACGAGTTTTACAGAGGAAAACCCTATCTGGGCACTTGCTCCAGCGGTAAACAATTCTGAAATTGGTCAGAGGTGGGGAACCATCTCCCATACAGCCAGCAACCCACCCCCCACGCAAGGAGTGTCCTCATTGCAAAGCTGGGGGATCGTGCCGAGGCATCTGTGAGTAAACATGAGCTGAGCCCCAGGCCAGCTGCTGCTGAACTGTTCCCACCATTCCCAGGTAAAACACCTGAATAAGTACAAGAGCTTGAAAGCCTAGAGGAAGGGCCGTGGAGCCACACCAGCGACAGCACGCAGGCCAACTTGGTGCCTGCAGGCCAGCCAGGGTGCTCCTGGCCCCGGGATCTCTTCCAGAAGCTTTCCATTGCCCTGCCTGAGATACCCCTCCTGTCCCGGCCCCCACTGCTTTTTTCCTTCCTCACCTCTGTCCGGAGAGAAATTCCAGCGGAAGGTATGGGTGACACATCCTCTTCTTTACAGGCGGCAGCCTGGCAACTCCTGCAGAAAGGCCAGCAGAGCCCCACTCACACCGGGCCACCCACAACGCTGTGGCCCCTCACTCCCTCCCACAAGCACAGCCCCGAGACTGCTGACGGGGCAGAGAATATGGAGTCAGGCACAGCTTCAGGGGCTATTGCTGCCTGGAGCTCGGTTTATATTGACCTCAACGAGGCACACCTGGGGAGGGCGGGCCGGCATGGTAAGGCTGCCCAGGTCAGCTAATCCACAACCCTCAGGGAATCACATTGTTGAAAATGGACCTCGCTAAGGCAGAAGAGAAGCCAAGGGATAAAAGGACACAATGCCATTTGCAGCACCGTACATGAGTCTAGAAGTAATCACGTGACTTGTAGTAAGTGAGAAAATGAAAGACACATATCATATCATATCACTTATAGGTGTTACCTAAAAATGGATATCAGGGCAGATATTTCCACGGAGAAGGGCAATCACAGATTCATTAAACAAACTTATGGTTCACCAATGGAAAGGTGTGAGGATTGGTTTCATTACGATATCGGGGTTAACACACATATACAAACATAGGTGACATATATAATCACCAAAGAACTACAGAATACCAAGAGAGGACTACTTAACTCTGTCATAACATACATGGGAAAAGGATCCCAGGAAGAACAGACATCTGTATATGTGTAAAAGAACCACATCTTCCACACCTACAACAAGCCAAACATTGTAATCAAACTTGCTATAATAAAAAATATAAAAAATTAAATTAAAAACACGAACAAGAATTCGTGAGACAAACTTGAGGGGCTTTCTCCTGGCACATTCCATTCTAAATTCCAATCTAGAGCACCACTTCCACTGAGGCTCTCTTGCAGTAGTAACCAGATTTGGCAAGGGAGAACTGCTGCCACCTTGTGCCCGTTTTACACAACAGCAGCTTTAATCCCAGTGCTAATGGTCAGTTGATATTCAAAATCATTACAGGCCTGTAAATGACACCTGCCCTGAAAACAAATCCTGGGGTCACATATCGACCAAAAAATTCAAAGCACGTCCATATTTCAAAAAGACCGTTTCAAAAGGCATATTTTACGCACATTAGTGTTCTGCTTCTTTTCCTTTCTTTCCTTTTTTGTTAAAAAAAACGGGAATGGAAAAAGGCATCCCTCAGAATGGGCGAAAATCGTTGCAAACGAATCAATGGACAGAGGTTTAATCTCCAATATATATAAACAGCTCATGCAGCTTAATATTAAAAAAACAAACAACCCAATACAAAAATGGGCAGAAGATCTAAAGAGACGTTTCTTCAAAGGAGACACAGAGATGGCCAAGACGCACATGAAAAGCTGCTCAACAGCACTAATTATTAGAGAAATGCAAATCAAAACTACAATGAGTATCACCTCACACCTGTTAGAATCGGCATCATCAGGAAATCTACAAACAACCAATTCTGGGGAGGGTGTGGACAAAAGGAGCCCTCTTCCACTATTGGTGGGAATGTAAATTGATACAGTCACTATGGAGAACAGTATGGAGTTTCCTTAAAAAAATTAGAAATAGAATTACCATCTGATCCAGCAATCCCACTTCTGGGCATATACCCAGAGAAAACCGTATTTCCAAAAGGCACATTCACCACAATGTTCGTTGCAGCACTATTTACAATAGCCAGGTAATGGAAGCAACCTAAATGCCCACAGACAGATAAATGGATAAAGATGTGGTACATATATAAAATGGAATATTACTCGGCCATAAAAAGGAATGAAACTGGGTCATTTGTAGAGACATCGATGGATTGAGAGACTGTCATACAGAATGAAGTAAGTCAGAAAGAGGAAAACAAATATTGTATATTAATTCATATATGTGGAGCCTAAAAATGGTACAGATGAACTCGTTTGCAGGGAAGAAATAGAGACACAGATGTAGAGAAGAAACGTATGGACACCAAGTGTGGGAAGCCATGGGGTGGTGGTGGTGGGATGATTTGGGATATTGGGATTGACCTGAATACATGTATATGCATAAAATACATAACTAATAATAACGTGCTGTATAAAAAATAAATAAATTTAAATTTCAAAATTTTAAAAAATAAAATTTAAAAATAAAACAGAAAAAAGTGCTTCCAGTCACACAGATGTATTTATAGGAATGAATTATTTCCATGCTTATATCTATAAATACATAAAAGAGGAATAAAATCTAACTTGAACCACAAAAGAAAAAAAAAGTGAACCCACGAGTTATACAGAGGAAAAACCTATCAGGGCACTTGCTCCAGTGGTAAACAATTCTGAATTTGGTCAGAGGTGGGGAACCATCTCCCATACAGCCAGCAACCCAACCCCACCCAAGGAGCATCCTCATTGCAAAGCTGGGGGACCGTGCCGAGGCATCTGTGAGTAAACGTGAGCTGAGCCCCAGGCCAGCTGCTGCTGAACTGTTCCCACCCTTCCCAGGTAAAACACCTGAATATGTACAAGGGCTTGAAAGCCTAGAGGAAGGGCCGTCGAGCCACACCAGCGACAGCACACAGGCCAACTTGTTGCCTGCAGGCCAGCCAGGGTGGTCCTGGTCCTGGACGCTCTTCCGGAAGTTTCCATTGCCCTTCCTGAGATACCCCTCCTCTCCCGGCCCCCACTGCTTTTTTCCTTCCTCACCTCTGTCCGGAGAGAAATTCCAGCGGAAGGTATGGGTGACACATCCTCTTCTTTACAGGCGGCAGCCTGGCAACTCCTGCAGAAAGGCCAGCAGAACCCCACTCACACCGGGCCACCCACAAAGCTGTGGCCCCTCACTCCCTCCCACCAGCACAGCCCCAAGACTGCTGACAGGGCAGAGAATATGGTGTCAGGCAGAGCTTCAGGGGCTATTGCTGCCTGGAGCTCTGTTTATATTGACCTCAACGAGGCACACCTGGGGAGGGCGGGCCGGCAGTGTAAGGCTGCCCAGGTCAGCTAATCCACAACCCTCAGGGAATCACATTGTTGAAAATGGACCTCGCTAAGGCAGAATAGAAGCCAAGGGAGAAAAGGACACAATGCCATTTGCAGCACCGTAGATGAGTCTAGAAATAATCACGTGACTTGTAGTAAGTCAGAAAGTGAAAGACACATATCATATCATATCACTTATAGGTGTTACCTAAAAATGGATACCAGGGCAGATATTTCCACGGAGAAGGGCAATCACAGATTCATTAAACAAACTTATGGTTCACCAATGGAAAGGTGTGAGGATTGGTTTCATTACGATATCGGGGTTAACAGACATATACAAACACAGGTGACATATATAATCACCAAAGACCTACAGAATACCAAGAGTGGACTACTCAACATTCTGTCATAACGTACATGGGAAAAGGATCCCAGGAAGAAGAGACATCTGTATATGTGTAAAAGAACCGCATCTTCCACACCTACAACAAGCCAAACATTGTAATCAAACTTGCTATAATAAAAAATAAAAAATTAAATTAAAAACACGAACAAGAAGTAGTGAGACAAACTTTAGGGGCTTTCTCCTGGCATATTCCATTCTAAATTCCAATTTAGAACATCACTTCCACTGAGGCTCTGTTGCCCTAGTAACCAGATTTGGTAAGGGAGAACTGCTGCCACCTTGTGGCCGTTTCACACAACAGCAGATTTAATCCCAGCGCTAATGGTCAGTTGATATTCAAAATCATTGCAGGCCTGTAAATGACACCTGCCCTGAAAACAAATCCTGGGGTCACATATCGACCAAAAAATTCAAAGGACGTCCATATTTCAAAACGACCATTTCAAAAGGCATATTTTACGCACATTAGTGTTCTGCTTCTTTTCCTTTCTTTCCTTTTTTGTTAAAAAACACGGGAATGGAAAAAGGCATCCCTCAGAATGGGCGAAAATCATTGCAAACGAATCAATGGACAGAGGTTTAATCTCCAATATATATAAACAGCTCATGCAGCTTAATATTAAAAAACAAACAACCGAATACAAAAATGGGCAGAAGATCTAAAGAGACGTTTCTTCAAATGAGAGACAGAGATGGCCAAGACGCACATGAAAAGCTGCTCAACAGCACTAATTATTAGAGAAATGCAAATCAAAACTACAATGAGGTATCACCTCACACCCGTTAGAATCAGCATCATCAGAAAATCTACAAACAACCAATTCTGGGGAGGGTGTGGACAAAAGGAGCCCTCTTCCACTATTGGTGGGAATGTAAATTGATACACTCAATATGGAGAACAGTATGGAGTTTCCTTAAAAAAACTAGAAATAGAATTACCATCTGATCCAGCAATCCCACTTCTGGGTATATACCCATAGAAAACCGTAAATCTAAAAGGCATATTCACCACAATGTTCATTGCACCACTATTTACAATAGCCAGGTAATGGAAGCAACCTAAATGCCCACAGACAGATGAATGGATAAAGATGTGGTACATATATAAAAAGGAATATTACTCGGCCATAAAAAGGAATGAAACTGGGTCATTTGTAGAGACATCGATGGATCGAGAGACTGTCATACAGAATGAAGTAAGTCAGAAAGAGGAAAACAAATATTGTATATTAATGCATATATGTGGAGCCTAAAAAATGGTACAGATGAACTGGTTTGCAGGGAAGAAATAGAGACACAGAGGTAGAGAACAAACGTATGGACACCAAGTGTGGGAAGCCATGGGGTGGTGGTGGTGGGATGAGTTGGGAGTTTGGGATTGACCTGTGTACATGTATATGCATAAAATACATAACTAATAATAATGTGCTGTATAAAAAAATAAATAAAATTAAATTTCAGAATTTTAAATAACAAAATTTAAAAATAAAACAGAAAAAACTTCTTCCCGTCACACAGATGTATTTATAGGAATGAATTATTTCCATGCTTATATCTATAAATACATAAAAGAGGAATAAAATCTAACTTGAACCATAAAAGAAAAAAAAAAACCTGAACCCACGAGTTATACAGAGGAAAACCCTATCAGGGCACTTGCTCTAGTCGTAAACAATTATGAAATTGGTCAGAGGTGGGGAAGCATCTCCCATACAGCCATCAACCCACCCCCCACGCAAGGAGCGACCTCATTGCAAAGCTTGGGGACCGTGCCGAGGCATCTGTGAGTAAACGTGAGCTGAGCCCCAGGCCAGCTGCTGCTGAACTGTCCCTACCCTTTCCAGGTATAACACCTGAATATGTACAAGGGCTTGAAAGCCTAGAGCAAGGACCGTGGAGCCACACCAACGACAGCACGCAGGCCAACATGGTGCCTGCCGGCCACCCAGGGTGGTCCTGGACGCTGGCGCTCTACCAGAAGCTTTCCATTGCCCTGCCTGAGATACCCCTCCTGTCCCGGCCCCCACTGCTTTTTTCCTTCCTCACCTCTGTCCGCAGAGAAATTCCAGCGGAAGGTATGGGTGACACATCCTCTTCTTTATAGGAGGCAGCCTGGCAACTCCTGCAGAAAGGCCAGCAGAACCCCACTCACACCGGGCCACCCACAAAGCTGTGGCCCCTCACTCCCTCCCACCAGCACAGCCCCGAGACTGCTGACGGGGCAGAGAATATGGAGTCAGGCACAGCTTCAGGGGCTATTGCTGCCTGGAGCTCTGTTTATATTGACCTCAATGAGGCACACCTGGGGAGGGCGGGCCGGCAGGGTAAGGCTGCCCAGGTCAGCTAATCCACAACCCTCAGGGAATCACATTGTTGAAAATGGACCCCGCTAAGGCAGAAGAGAAGCCAAGGGAAAAAAGGACACAATGTCATTTGCAGCACCGTAGATGAGTCTAGAAGTAATCACGTAACTTGTAGTAAGTCAGAAAGTGAAAGACACATATCATATCATATCACTTATAGGTGTTACCTAAAAATGGATACCAGGGCAGATATTTCCACGGAGAAGGGCAATCACAGATTCATTAAACAAACTTATGGTTCACCAATGGAAAGGTGTGAGGATTGGTTTCATTACGATATCGGGGTTAACAGACATATACAAACACAGGTGACATATATAATCACCAAAGACCTACAAAATACCAAGAGAGGACTACTCAACATTCTGTCATAACGTACATGGGAGAAGGATCCCAGGAAGAACAGACATGTGTATATGTGTAAAAGAACCACATCTTCCACACCTACAAGAAGCCAAACATTGTAATCAAACTTGCTGTAATAAAAAATAAAAAATTAATTGAAAAACACGAACAAGAAGTAGTGAGACAAACGTGAGGGGCTTTCTCCTGGCACATTCCATTCTAAACTCCAATCTAGAACACCACTTCCACTGAGGCTCTCTTGCCCTAGTAACCAGATTTGGTAAGGGTGAACTGCTGTCACCTTGTGGCCGTTTCACACAACAGCAGCTTTAATCCCAGCGCTAATGGTCAGTTGATATTCAAAATCATTGCAGGCCTGTAAATGACACCTGCCCTGAAAACAAATCCTGGGGTCACATATCGACCAAAAAATTCAAAGGACGTCCATATTTCAAAACGACCGCTTCAAAAGGCATATTTTACGCACATTAGTGTTCTGCTTCTTTTCCTTTCTTTCCTTTTTTGTTAAAAAACACGGGAATGGAAAAAGGCATCCCTCAGAATGGGCGAAAATCGTTGCAGACGAATAAATGGACAGAGGTTTAATCTCCAATATATATAAACAGCTCATGCAGCTTAATATTAAAAAAACAAACAACCCAAAAAAAATGGGCAGAAGATCTAAAGAGACGTTTCTTCAAAGGAGACACAGAGATGGCCAAGACGCACATGAAAAGCTGCTCAACAGCACTAATTATTAGAGAAATGCAAATCAAAACTACAATGAGGTTTCACCTCACACCTGTTAGAATCGGCATCATCAGAAAATCTACAAACAACCAATTCTTGGGAGGTTGTGGACAAAACGAGCCCTCTTCCACTATTGGTGGGAATGTAAATTGATACAGTCACTATGGAGAACAGTATGGAGTTTCCTTAAAAAAACTTGAAATAGAATTACCATCTGATCCAGCAATCGCACTTCTGGGCATATACCCAGAGAAAACCGTATTTCAAAAAGGCACATTCACCACAATGTTCGTTGCAGCACTATTTACAATAGCCAGGTAATGGAAGCAACCTAAATGCCCACAGACAGATGAATGGATAAAGATGTGGTACATATATAAAATGGAATATTACTCGGCCATAAAAAGGAATGAAACTGGGTCATTTGTAGAGACATCGATGGATCGAGAGACTGTCATACAGAATGAAGTAAGTCAGAAAGAGGAAAACAAATATTGTATATTAATGCATATATGTGGAGCCTAAAAATGGTACAGATGAACTGGTTTGCAGGGAAGTAATAGAGACATAGAGGTAGAGAACAAACGTATGGACACCAAGTGTGGGAAGCCATGGGGTGGTGGTGGTGGGATGAGTTGGGAGTTTGGGATTGACCTGTATACATGTATGTGCATAAAATACATAACTAATAATAATGTGCTGTATAAAAAAATAAATAAAATTAAATTTCAAAATTTAAAAAAATAAAATTTAAAAATAAAACAGAAAAAAGTTCTTCCCGTCACACAGATGTATTTATAGGAATGAATTATTTCCATGCTTATATCTATAAATATATAAAAGAGGAATAAAATCTAACTTGAACGATAAAAGAAGAAAAAAGTGAACCCACTAGTTATACAGAGGAAAACGCTATCACGGCACTTGCTCCAGCGGTAAACAATTCTGAAATTGGTCAGAGGTGGGGAACCCTCTCCCATATAGCCAGCAACCCACCCCCCACGCAAGGAGCGTCCTTATTGCAAAGCTGGGGGACCGTGCCGAGGCATCTTTGAGTAAACGTGAGTTGAGCCCCAGGCCAGCTGCTGCTGAACTGTCCCCACCCTTTCCAGGTAAAACACCTGAATATGTACAAGGGCTTGAAACCCTAGAGGAAGGACTGTGGAGCCACACCAGTGACAGCACGCAGGCCAACTTGGTGCCTGCAGGCCCGCCAGGGTGGTCCTGGACCCTGGCGCTCTTCAAGAAGCTTTCCATTGCCCTTCCTGAGATACCCCTCCTGTCCCGTCCCCCACTGCTTTTTTCCTTCCTCACCTCTGTCTGGAGAGAAATTCCAGCGGAAGTTATGTGTGACACATCCTCTTCTTTACAGGCGGCAGCCTGGCAACTCCTGCAGAAAGGCCAGCAGAACCCCACTCACACCGGGCCAACCACAAAGCTGTGGCTCCTCACTCCCTCCCACCAGCACAGCCCCGAGACTGCTGACGGGGCAGAGAATATGGAGTCAGGCACAGCTTCAGGGGCTATTGCTGCCTGGAGCTCTGTTTATATTGACCTCAACGAGGCACACCTGGGGAGGGCGGGCCGGCAGGGTAAGGCTGCCCAGGTCAGCTAATACACAACCCTCAGGGAATCACATTGTTGAAAATGGACCCTGCTAAGGCAGAAGAGAAGCCAAGGAAAAAAAGGACACAATTCCATTTGCAGCACCGTAGATGTGTCTAGAAGTATTCACGTGACTTGTAGTAAGTCAGAAAGTGAAAGACACATATCATATCATATCACTTATAGGTGTTACCTAAAAATGGATACCAGGGCAGATATTTCCACGGAGAAGGGCAATCACAGATTCATTAAACAAACTTATTGTTCAACAATGGAAAGGTGTGAGGATTGGTTTCGTTACGATATCGGGGTTAACAGACATATACAAACACAGGTGACATATATAATCACCAAAGACCTACAGAATACCAAGAGAGGACTACTCAACATTCTGTCATAAGGTACATGGGAAAAGGATCCCAGGAAGAACAGTCATCTGTATATGTGTAAAAGAACCACATCTTCCACACCTACAAGAAGCCAAACATTGTAATCAAACTTGCTGTAATAAAAAATAAAAATTAAATTAAAAACATGAACAAGAAGTAGTGAGACAAACGTGAGGGGCTTTCTCCTGGCACATTCCATTCTAAACTCCAAGCTAGAACACCACTTCCACTGAGGCTCTCTTGCCCTAGTAACCACATTTGGTAAGGGTGAACTGCTGCCACCTTGTGGCCATTTCACACAACAGCAGCTTTAATCCCAGCGCTAATGGTCAGTTGATATTCAAAATCATTGCAGGCCTGTAAATGACACCTGCCCTGAAAACAAATCCTGGGGTCACATATCGACCAAAAAATTCAAAGGACGTCCATATTTCCAAACGACCATTTCAAAAGGCATATTTTACGCACATTAGTGTTCTGCTTCTTTTCCTTTCTTTCCTTTTTTGTTAAAAAACACGGGAATGGAAAAAGGCATCCCTCAGAATGGGCGAAAATCGTTGCAGACGAATCAATGGACAGAGGTTTAATCTCCAATATATATAAACAGCTCATGCAGCTTAATATTAAAAAAAACAAACAACCCCCAAGAAAATGGGCAGAAGATCTAAAGAGACGTTTCTTCAAAGGAGACACAGAGATGGCCAAGACGCACATGAAAAGCTGCTCAACAGCACTAATTATTAGAGAAATGCAAATCAAAACTACAATGAGGTTTCACCTCACACCTGTTAGAATCGGCATCATCAGAAAATCTACAAACAACCAATTCTGGTGAGGGTGTGGACAAAAGGAGCCCTCTTCCACTATTGGTGGGAATGTAAATTGATACAGTCACTATGGAGAACAGTATGGAGTTTCCTTAAAAAAACTTGAAATAGAATTACCATCTGATCCAGCAATCCCACTTCTGGGCATATACCCAGAGAAAACCGTATTTCAAAAAGGCACATTCACCACAATGTTCGTTGCAGCTCTATTTACAATAGCCAGGTAATGGAAGCAACCTAAATGCCCACAGACAGATGAATGGATAAAGATATGGTACATATATAAAAAGGAATATGACTCGGCCATAAAAAGGAAAGAAACTGGGTCATTTGTAGAGACATCGATGGATCGAGAGACTGTCATACAGAATGAAGTAAGTCAGAAAGAGGAAAACAAATATTGTATATTAATGCATATATGTGGAGACTAAAAATAGTACAGATGAACTGGTTTGCTGGGAAGAAATAGAGACACAGAGGTTGAGAACAAACGTATGGACACCAAGTGTGGGAAGCCATGGGGTGGTGGTGGTGGGATGAGTTGGGAGTTTGGGATTCACCTGTATACATGTATATGCATAAAATACATAACTAATAATAACGTGGTGTATAAAAAAAATAAATAAAATTAAATTTCAAAATTTTAAAAAATAAAATTTAAAAATAAAACAGAAAAAAGTTCTTCCCGTCACACAGATGTATTTATAGGAATGAATTATTTCCATGCTTATATCTATAAATACATAAAAGAGGAATAAAATCTAACTTGAACGATAAAAGAAGAAAAAAGTGAACCCACGAGTTATACAGAGGAAAACCCTATCAGGGCACTTGCTCCAGTGGTAAACAATTCTGAAATTGGTCAGAGTTGGGGAAGCATCTCCCATACAGCCATCAACCCACACCCCACGCAAGGAGCGTCCTCATTGCAAAGCTGGGGGACCGTGCCGAGGCATCTGTGAGTAAACGTGAGCTGAGCCCCAGGCCAGCTGCTGCTGAACTGTTCCCACCCTTTCCAGGTAAAACACCTGAATATGTACAAGGGCTTGAAAGCCTAGAGGAAGGACCGTGGAGCCACACCAGCGACAGCACGCAGGCCAACTTGGTGCCTGCAGGCCAGCCAGCGTGGTCATGGCCCCGGGCGCACTTCCAGAAGCTTTCCATTGCCCTGCCTGAGATACCCCTCCTGTCCCGGCCCCCACTGCTTTTTTCCTTCCTCACCTCTGTCCGGAGAGAAATTCCAGCGGAAGGTATGGGTGACACCACCTCTTCTTTACAGGCGGCAGCCTGGCAACTCCTGCAGAAAGGCCAGCAGAACCCCACTCACACCGGGCCACCCACAAAGCTGTGGCCCCTCACTCCCTCCCACCAGCCCAGCCCCGAGACTGCTGACGGGGCAGAGAATATGGAGTCAGGCACAGCTTCAGGGGCTATTGCTGCCTGCAGCGCTGTTTATATTGACCTCAACGAGTCACACGTGTGGAGGGCCGGCCAGCAGGGTAAGGCTGCCCAGGTCAGCTAATCCACAACCCTCAGGGAATCACATTGTTGAAAATGGACCCCGCTAAGGCAGAAGAGAAGCCAATGGAAAAAAGGACACAATGCCATTTGCAGCACCGTAGATGAGTCTAGAAGTAATCACGTGACTTGTAGTAAGTCAGAAAGTGAAAGACACATATCATATCATATCAGTTATAGGTGTTACCTAAAAATGGATACCAGGGCAGATATTTCCACGGAGAAGGGCAATCACAGATTCAGTAAACAAACTTATGGTTCACCAATGGAAAGGTGTGAGGATTGGTTTCATTACGATATCAGGGTTAACAGACATATACAAACACAGGTGACATATATAATCACCAAAGACCTACAGAATACCAAGAGAGGACTACTCAACATTCTGTCATAACGTACATGGGAAAAGGATCCCAGGAAGAACAGACATGTGTATATGTGTAAAAGAACCACATCTTCCACACCTACAACAAGCCAAACATTGTAATCAAACTTGCTGTAATAAAAAATAAAAACTTAAATTAAAAACACGAAAAAGAAGTAGTGAGACAAACGTGAGGGGCTTTCTCCTGGTACATTCCATTCTAAACTCCAATCTAGAACACCACTTCCTCTTAGGCTCTCTTGCCCTAGTAACCAGATTTGGTAAGGGTGAACTGCTGCCACCTTGTGTCCGTTTCACACAACAGCAGCTTTAATCCCAACGCTAATGGTCAGTTGATATTCAAAATCATTGCAGGCCTGTAAGTGACACCTGCCCTGAAAATAAATCCTGGGGTCACATATCGACCAAAAAATTCAAAGGACGTCCATATGTCAAAACGACCGTTTCAAAAGGCATATTTTAGGCACATTAGTGTTCTGCTTCTTTTCCTTTCTTTCCTTTTTTGTTAAAAAAAAACGGGAATGGAAAAAAGCATCCCTCAGAATGGGCGAAAATCGTTGCAGACGAATCAATGGACAGAGGTTTAATCTCCAATATATATAAACAGCTAATGCAGCTTAATATTAAAAAAACAAACAACCCCATAAAAATGGGCAGAAGATCTAAAGAGACGTTTCCTCAAAGGAGACTCAGAGATGGCCAAGACGCACATGAAAAGCTGCTCAACAGCACTAATTATTAGAGAAATGCAAATCAAAACTACAATGAGGTTTCTCCTCACACCTGTAAGAATCGGCATCATCAGAAAATCTACAAACAACCAATTCTGGGGAGGGTGTGGACAAAAGGAGCCCTCTTCCACTATTGGTGGGAATGTAAATTGATACAGGCACTATGGAGAACAGTATGGAGTTTCCTTAAAAAAACTAGAAATAGAATTACCATCTGATCCAGCAATCCCACTTCTGGGCATATACCCAGAGAAAACCGTATTTCAAAAAGGCACATTCACCACAATGTTCGTTGCAGCACTATTTACAATAGCCAGGTAATGGAAGCAACCTAAATGCCCACAGACAGATGAATGGATAAAGATATGGTACATATATAAAATGGAATATGACTCGGCCATAAAAAGGAATGAAACTGGGTCATTTGTAGAGACATTGTTGGATCGAGAGACTGTCATACAGAATGAAGTAAGTCAGAAAGAGGAAAACAAATATTGTATATTAATGCATATATGTGGAGCCTAAAAATGGTACAGATGAACTGGTTTGCAGGGAAGAAATAGAGACACAGAGGTAGAGAACACACGTATGGACACCAAGTGTGGGAAGCCATGGGGTGGTGGTGGTGGGATGAGTTGGGAGTTTGGGATTGACCTGTATACATGTATATGCATAATATATATAACTAATAATAACGTGCTGTATAAAAAAAATAAATAAAATTAAATTTCAAAATTTTAAAAAATAAAATTTAAAAATAAAACAGAAAAAAGTTCTTCCCGTCACACAGATGTATTTATAGGAATGAATTATTTCCATGCTTATATCTATAAATACATAAAAGAGGAATAAAATCTAACTTGAACCATAAAAGAAAAAAAAAGTGAACCCACGAGTTACACAGAGGAAAACCCTATCACGGCACTTGCTCTGGCGGTAAACAATTCTGAAATTGGTCAGAGGTTGGGAACCATCTCCCATACAGCCAGCAACTGACCCCCACGCAATGAGCATCCTCAATGCAAAGCTGGGGGACCGTGCCGAGGCATCTGTGAGTAAACGTGAGCTGAGCCCCAGGCCAGCTGCTGCTGAACTGTTCCCACCCTTTCCAGGTAAAACACCTGAATATGTACAAGGGCTTGAAAGCCTTGGGGAAGGACCGTGGAGCCACACCAGTGACAGCACGCAGTGCAACTTGGTGCCTGCAGGCCAGCCAGGGTGGTCCTGGCCCCGGGCACTCTTCCAGAAGCTTTCCACTGCACTGCCTGAGATACCCCTCCTGTCCCGGCCCCCACTGCTTTTTTCCTTCCTCACCTCTGTCCGGAGAGAAATTCCAGCGGAAGGTATGGGTGACACAACCTCTTCTTTACAGGCGGCAGCCTGGCAACTCCTGCAGAAAGGCCAGCAGAACCCCACTCACACCGGGCCACCCACAAAGCTGTGGCCCCTCACTCCCTCCCACCAGCACAGCCCCGAGACTGCTGACGGGGCAGAGAATATGGAGTCAGGCACAGCTTCAGGGGCTATTGCTGCCTGGAGCGCTCTTTATATTGACCTCAACGAGGCACACCTGGGGAGGGCGGGCCGGCAGGGTAAGGCTGCCCAGGTCAGCTAATCCACAACCCTCAAGGAATCACATTGTTGAAAATGGACCTCGCTAAGGCAGAAGAGAAGCCAAGGGAAAAAAGGACACAATGCCATTTGCAGCACCGTAGATGAGTCTAGAAGTAATCACGTGACTTGTAGTAAGTCAGAAAGTGAAAGACACATATCATATCATATCACTTATAGGTGTTACCTAAAAATGGATACAAGGGCAGATATTTCCACGGAGAAGGGCAATCACAGATTCATTAAACAAACTTATGGTTCACCAATGGAAAGGTGTGAGGATTGGTTTCATTACGATATCGGAGTTAACAGACATATACAAACACAGGTGACATATATAATCACCAAAGACCTACAGAATACCAAGAGAGGACTACTCAACATTCTGTCATAACGTACATGGGAAAAGGATCCCAGGAAGAACAGACATGTGTATATGTGTAAAAGAACCACATCTTCCACACCTACAACAAGCCAAACATTGTAATCAAACTTGCTGTAATAAAAAATAAAAAATTAAATTAAAAACACGAACAAGAAGTAGTGAGACAAACGTGAGGGGTTTTCTCCTGGCACATTCCATTCTAAACTCCAATCTAGAACACCACTTCCACTGAGGCTCTCTTGCCCTAGTAACCAGATTTGGTAAGGGTGAACTGCTGCCACCTTGTGGCCGTTTCACACAACAGCAGCTTTAATCCCAACGCTAATGGTCAGTTGATATTCAAAATCATTGCAGGCCTGTAAATGACACCTGCCCTGAAAACAAATCCTGGGGTCACATATCGACCAAAATATTCAAAGGACATCTATATTTCAAAATGACCGTTTCAAAAGGCATATTTTACGCACATTAGTGTTCTGCTTCTTTTCCTTTCTTTCCTTTTTTTGTTAAAAAAAGCGGGAATGGAAAAAAGCATCCCTCAGAATGGGCGAAAATCCTTGCAGACGAATCAATGGACAGAGGTTTAATCTCCAATATATATAAACAGCTAATGCAGCTTAATATTAAAAAATAAAACAACCCCAAAAAAATGGGCAGAAGATCTAAAGACACGTTTCTTCAAAGGAGACTCAGAGATGGCCAAGACGCACATGAAAAGCTGCTCAACAGCACTAATTATTAGAGAAATGCAAATCAAAACTACAATGAGGTTTCACCTCACACCTGTAAGAATCGGCATCATCAGAAAATCTACAAACAACCAATTGTGGGGAGGGTGTGGACAAAAGGAGCCCTCTTCCACTATTGGTGGGAATGTAAATTGATACAGGCACTATGGAGAACAGTATGGAGTTTCCTTAAAAAAACTAGAAATAGAATTACCATCTGATCCAGCAATCCCACTTCTGGGCATATACCCAGAGAAAACCGTATTTCAAAAAGGCACATTCACCACAATGTTCGTTGCAGCACTATTTACAATAGCCAGGTAATGGAAGCAACCTAAATGCCCACAGACAGATGAATGGATAAAGATGTGGTACATATATAAAATGGAATATGACTCGGCCATAAAAAGGAATGAAACTGGGTCATTTGTAGAGACATCGATGGATCGAGAGACTGTCATACAGAATGAAGTAAGTCAGAAAGAGGAAAACAAATATTGTATATTAATGCATATATGTGGAGCCTAAAAATGGTACAGATGAACTGGTTTGCAGGGAAGTAATAGAGACATAGAGGTAGAGAACAAACGTATGGACACCAAGTGTGGGAAGCCATGGGGTGGTGGTGGTGGGATGAGTTGGGAGTTTGGGATTGACCTGTATACATGTATGTGCATAAAATACATAACTAATAATAATGTGCTGTATAAAAAAATAAATAAAATTAAATTTCAAAATTTAAAAAAATAAAATTTAAAAATAAAACAGAAAAAAGTTCTTCCCGTCACACAGATGTATTTATAGGAATGAATTATTTCCATGCTTATATCTATAAATATATAAAAGAGGAATAAAATCTAACTTGAACGATAAAAGAAGAAAAAAGTGAACCCACTAGTTATACAGAGGAAAACGCTATCACGGCACTTGCTCCAGCGGTAAACAATTCTGAAATTGGTCAGAGGTGGGGAACCCTCTCCCATATAGCCAGCAACCCACCCCCCACGCAAGGAGCGTCCTTATTGCAAAGCTGGGGGACCGTGCCGAGGCATCTTTGAGTAAACGTGAGTTGAGCCCCAGGCCAGCTGCTGCTGAACTGTCCCCACCCTTTCCAGGTAAAACACCTGAATATGTACAAGGGCTTGAAACCCTAGAGGAAGGACTGTGGAGCCACACCAGCGACAGCACGCAGGCCAACTTGGTGCCTGCAGGCCAGCCAGGGTGGTCCTGGACCCTGGCGCTCTTCAAGAAGCTTTCCATTGCCCTTCCTGAGATACCCCTCCTGTCCCGTCCCCCACTGCTTTTTTCCTTCCTCACCTCTGTCTGGAGAGAAATTCCAGCGGAAGTTATGTGTGACACATCCTCTTCTTTACAGGCGGCAGCCTGGCAACTCCTGCAGAAAGGCCAGCAGAACCCCACTCACACCGGGCCACCCACAAAGCTGTGGCTCCTCACTCCCTCCCACCAGCACAGCCCCGAGACTGCTGACGGGGCAGAGAATATGGAGTCAGGCACAGCTTCAGGGGCTATTGCTGCCTGGAGCTCTGTTTATATTGACCTCAACGAGGCACACCTGGGGAGGGCGGGCCGGCAGGGTAAGGCTGCCCAGGTCAGCTAATACACAACCCTCAGGGAATCACATTGTTGAAAATGGACCCCGCTAAGGCAGAAGAGAAGCCAAGGAAAAAAAGGACACAATTCCATTTGCAGCACCGTAGATGTGTCTAGAAGTATTCACGTGACTTGTAGTAAGTCAGAAAGTGAAAGACACATATCATATCATATCACTTATAGGTGTTACCTAAAAATGGATACCAGGGCAGATATTTCCACGGAGAAGGGCAATCACAGATTCATTAAACAAACTTATTGTTCAACAATGGAAAGGTGTGAGGATTGGTTTCGTTACGATATCGGGGTTAACAGACATATACAAACAGAGGTGACATATATAATCACCAAAGACCTACAGAATACCAAGAGAGGACTACTCAACATTCTGTCATAAGGTACATGGGAAAAGGATCCCAGGAAGAACAGTCATCTGTATATGTGTAAAAGAACCACATCTTCCACACCTACAAGAAGCCAAACATTGTAATCAAACTTGCTGTAATAAAAAATAAAAATTAAATTAAAAACATGAACAAGAAGTAGTGAGACAAACGTGAGGGGCTTTCTCCTGGCACATTCCATTCTAAACTCCAAGCTAGAACACCACTTCCACTGAGGCTCTCTTGCCCTAGTAACCACATTTGGTAAGGGTGAACTGCTGCCACCTTGTGGCCATTTCACACAACAGCAGCTTTAATCCCAGCGCTAATGGTCAGTTGATATTCAAAATCATTGCAGGCCTGTAAATGACACCTGCCCTGAAAACAAATCCTGGGGTCACATATCGACCAAAAAATTCAAAGGACGTCCATATTTCCAAACGACCATTTCAAAAGGCATATTTTACGCACATTAGTGTTCTGCTTCTTTTCCTTTCTTTCCTTTTTTGTTAAAAAACACGGGAATGGAAAAAGGCATCCCTCAGAATGGGCGAAAATCGTTGCAGACGAATCAATGGACAGAGGTTTAATCTCCAATATATATAAACAGCTCATGCAGCTTAATATTAAAAAAAACAAACAACCCCCAAGAAAATGGGCAGAAGATCTAAAGAGACGTTTCTTCAAAGGAGACACAGAGATGGCCAAGACGCACATGAAAAGCTGCTCAACAGCACTAATTATTAGAGAAATGCAAATCAAAACTACAATGAGGTTTCACCTCACACCTGTTAGAATCGGCATCATCAGAAAATCTACAAACAACCAATTCTGGTGAGGGTGTGGACAAAAGGAGCCCTCTTCCACTATTGGTGGGAATGTAAATTGATACAGTCACTATGGAGAACAGTATGGAGTTTCCTTAAAAAAACTTGAAATAGAATTACCATCTGATCCAGCAATCCCACTTCTGGGCATATACCCAGAGAAAACCGTATTTCAAAAAGGCACATTCACCACAATGTTCGTTGCAGCTCTATTTACAATAGCCAGGTAATGGAAGCAACCTAAATGCCCACAGACAGATGAATGGATAAAGATGTGGTACATATATAAAAAGGAATATGACTCGGCCATAAAAAGGAAAGAAACTGGGTCATTTGTAGAGACATCGATGGATCGAGAGACTGTCATACAGAATGAAGTAAGTCAGAAAGAGGAAAACAAATATTGTATATTAATGCATATATGTGGAGACTAAAAATAGTACAGATGAACTGGTTTGCTGGGAAGAAATAGAGACACAGAGGTTGAGAACAAACGTATGGACACCAAGTGTGGGAAGCCATGGGGTGGTGGTGGTGGGATGAGTTGGGAGTTTGGGATTCACCTGTATACATGTATATGCATAAAATACATAACTAATAATAACGTGGTGTATAAAAAAAATAAATAAAATTAAATTTCAAAATTTTAAAAAATAAAATTTAAAAATAAAACAGAAAAAAGTTCTTCCCGTCACACAGATGTATTTATAGGAATGAATTATTTCCATGCTTATATCTATAAATACATAAAAGAGGAATAAAATCTAACTTGAACGATAAAAGAAGAAAAAAGTGAACCCACGAGTTATACAGAGGAAAACCCTATCAGGGCACTTGCTCCAGTGGTAAACAATTCTGAAATTGGTCAGAGTTGGGGAAGCATCTCCCATACAGCCATCAACCCACACCCCACGCAAGGAGCGTCCTCATTGCAAAGCTGGGGGACCGTGCCGAGGCATCTGTGAGTAAACGTGAGCTGAGCCCCAGGCCAGCTGCTGCTGAACTGTTCCCACCCTTTCCAGGTAAAACACCTGAATATGTACAAGGGCTTGAAAGCCTAGAGGAAGGACCGTGGAGCCACACCAGCGACAGCACGCAGGCCAACTTGGTGCCTGCAGGCCAGCCAGCGTGGTCATGGCCCAGGGCGCACTTCCAGAAGCTTTCCATTGCCCTGCCTGAGATACCCCTCCTGTCCCGGCCCCCACTGCTTTTTTCCTTCCTCACCTCTGTCCGGAGAGAAATTCCAGCGGAAGGTATGGGTGACACCACCTCTTCTTTACAGGCGGCAGCCTGGCAACTCCTGCAGAAAGGCCAGCAGAACCCCACTCACACCGGGCCACCCACAAAGCTGTGGCCCCTCACTCCCTCCCACCAGCACAGCCCCGAGACTGCTGACGGGGCAGAGAATATGGAGTCAGGCACAGCTTCAGGGGCTATTGCTGCCTGCAGCGCTGTTTATATTGACCTCAACGAGTCACACGTGTGGAGGGCTGGCCAGCAGGGTAAGGCTGCCCAGGTCAGCTAATCCACAACCCTCAGGGAATCACATTGTTGAAAATGGACCCCGCTAAGGCAGAAGAGACGCCAATGGAAAAAAGGACACAATGCCATTTGCAGCACCGTAGATGAGTCTAGAAGTAATCACGTGACTTGTAGTAAGTCAGAAAGTGAAAGACACATATCATATCATATCAGTTATAGGTGTTACCTAAAAATGGATACCAGGGCTGATATTTCCACGGAGAAGGGCAATCACAGATTCAGTAAACAAACTTATGGTTCACCAATGGAAAGGTGTGAGGATTGGTTTCATTACGATATCAGGGTTAACAGACATATACAAACACAGGTGACATATATAATCACCAAAGACCTACAGAATACCAAGAGAGGACTACTCAACATTCTGTCATAACGTACATGGGAAAAGGATCCCAGGAAGAACAGACATGTGTATATGTGTAAAAGAACCACATCTTCCACACCTACAACAAGCCAAACATTGTAATCAAACTTGCTGTAATAAAAAATAAAAACTTAAATTAAAAACACGAAAAAGAAGTAGTGAGACAAACGTGAGGGGCTTTCTCCTGGTACATTCCATTCTAAACTCCAATCTAGAACACCACTTCCTCTTAGGCTCTCTTGCCCTAGTAACCAGATTTGGTAAGGGTGAACTGCTGCCACCTTGTGTCCGTTTCACACAACAGCAGCTTTAATCCCAACGCTAATGGTCAGTTGATATTCAAAATCATTGCAGGCCTGTAAGTGACACCTGCCCTGAAAATAAATCCTGGGGTCACATATCGACCAAAAAATTCAAAGGACGTCCATATGTCAAAACGACCGTTTCAAAAGGCATATTTTAGGCACATTAGTGTTCTGCTTCTTTTCCTTTCTTTCCTTTTTTGTTAAAAAAAAACGGGAATGGAAAAAAGCATCCCTCAGAATGGGCGAAAATCGTTGCAGACGAATCAATGGACAGAGGTTTAATCTCCAATATATATAAACAGCTAATGCAGCTTAATATTAAAAAAACAAACAACCCCATAAAAATGGGCAGAAGATCTAAAGAGACGTTTCCTCAAAGGAGACTCAGAGATGGCCAAGACGCACATGAAAAGCTGCTCAACAGCACTAATTATTAGAGAAATGCAAATCAAAACTACAATGAGGTTTCTCCTAACACCTGTAAGAATCGGCATCATCAGAAAATCTACAAACAACCAATTCTGGGGAGGGTGTGGACAAAAGGAGCCCTCTTCCACTATTGGTGGGAATGTAAATTGATACAGGCACTATGGAGAACAGTATGGAGTTTCCTTAAAAAAACTAGAAATAGAATTACCATCTGATCCAGCAATCCCACTTCTGGGCATATACCCAGAGAAAACCGTATTTCAAAAAGGCACATTCACCACAATGTTCGTTGCAGCACTATTTACAATAGCCAGGTAATGGAAGCAACCTAAATGCCCACAGACAGATGAATGGATAAAGATATGGTACATATATAAAATGGAATATGACTCGGCCATAAAAAGGAATGAAACTGGGTCATTTGTAGAGACATTGTTGGATCGAGAGACTGTCATACAGAATGAAGTAAGTCAGAAAGAGGAAAACAAATATTGTATATTAATGCATATATGTGGAGCCTAAAAATGGTACAGATGAACTGGTTTGCAGGGAAGAAATAGAGACACAGAGGTAGAGAACACACGTATGGACACCAAGTGTGGGAAGCCATGGGGTGGTGGTGGTGGGATGAGTTGGGAGTTTGGGATTGACCTGTATACATGTATATGCATAATATATATAACTAATAATAACGTGCTGTATAAAAAAAATAAATAAAATTAAATTTCAAAATTTTAAAAAATAAAATTTAAAAATAAAACAGAAAAAAGTTCTTCCCGTCACACAGATGTATTTATAGGAATGAATTATTTCCATGCTTATATCTATAAATACATAAAAGAGGAATAAAATCTAACTTGAACCATAAAAGAAAAAAAAAGTGAACCCACGAGTTACACAGAGGAAAACCCTATCACGGCACTTGCTCTGGCGGTAAACAATTCTGAAATTGGTCAGAGGTTGGGAACCATCTCCCATACAGCCAGCAACTGACCCCCACGCAATGAGCATCCTCAATGCAAAGCTGGGGGACCGTGCCGAGGCATCTGTGAGTAAACGTGAGCTGAGCCCCAGGCCAGCTGCTGCTGAACTGTTCCCACCCTTTCCAGGTAAAACACCTGAATATGTACAAGGGCTTGAAAGCCTTGGGGAAGGACCGTGGAGCCACACCAGTGACAGCACGCAGTGCAACTTGGTGCCTGCAGGCCAGCCAGGGTGGTCCTGGCCCCGGGCACTCTTCCAGAAGCTTTCCACTGCACTGCCTGAGATACCCCTCCTGTCCCGGCCCCCACTGCTTTTTTCCTTCCTCACCTCTGTCCGGAGAGAAATTCCAGCGGAAGGTATGGGTGACACAACCTCTTCTTTACAGGCGGCAGCCTGGCAACTCCTGCAGAAAGGCCAGCAGAACCCCACTCACACCGGGCCACCCACAAAGCTGTGGCCCCTCACTCCCTCCCACCAGCACAGCCCCGAGACTGCTGACGGGGCAGAGAATATGGAGTCAGGCACAGCTTCAGGGGCTATTGCTGCCTGGAGCGCTCTTTATATTGACCTCAACGAGGCACACCTGGGGAGGGCGGGCCGGCAGGGTAAGGCTGCCCAGGTCAGCTAATCCACAACCCTCAAGGAATCACATTGTTGAAAATGGACCTCGCTAAGGCAGAAGAGAAGCCAAGGGAAAAAAGGACACAATGCCATTTGCAGCACCGTAGATGAGTCTAGAAGTAATCACGTGACTTGTAGTAAGTCAGAAAGTGAAAGACACATATCATATCATATCACTTATAGGTGTTACCTAAAAATGGATACCAGGGCAGATATTTCCACGGAGAAGGGCAATCACAGATTCATTAAACAAACTTATGGTTCACCAATGGAAATGTGTGAGGATTGGTTTCATTACGATATCGGGGTTAACAGACATATACAAACACAGGTGACATATATAATCACCAAAGACCTACAGAATACCAAGAGAGGACTACTCAACATTCTGTCATAACGTACATGGGAAAAGGATCCCAGGAAGAACAGACATGTGTATATGTGTAAAAGAACCACATCTTCCACACCTACAACAAGCCAAACATTGTAATCAAACTTGCTGTAATAAAAAAAAAATTAAATTAAAAACACGAACAAGAAGTAGTGAGACAAACGTGAGGGGCTTTCTCCTGGCACATTCCATTCTAAACTCCAATCTAGAACACCACTTCCACTGAGGCTCTCTTGCCCTAGTAACCAGATTTGGTAAGGGTGAACTGCTGCCACCTTGTGGCCGTTTCACACAACAGCAGCTTTAATCCCAACGCTAATGGTCAGTTGATATTCAAAATCATTGCAGGCCTGTAAATGACACCTGCCCTGAAAACAAATCCTGGGGTCACATATCGACCAAAATATTCAAAGGACGTCCATATTTCAAAACGACCGTTTCAAAAGGCATATTTTACGCACATTAGTGTTCTGCTTCTTTTCCTTTCTTTCCTTTTTTTGTTATAAAAAGCGGGAATGGAAAAAAGCATCCCTCAGAATGGGCGAAAATCGTTGCAGACGAATCAATGGACAGAGGTTTAATCTCCAATATATATAAACAGCTCATGCAGCTTAATATTAAAAAAAACAAACAACCCCAAAAAAATGGGCAGAAGATCTAAAGAGACGTTTCTTCAAAGGAGACACAGAGATGGCTAAGACGCACATGAAAAGCTGCTCAACAGCACTAATTATTAGAGAAATACAAATCAAAACTACAATGAGTTTTCACCTCACACCTGTAAGAATCGGCATCATCAGAAAATCTACAAACAACCAATTCTGGGGAGGGTGTGGACAAAAGGAGCCCTCTTCCACTATTGGTGGGAATGTAAATTGATAGAGTCACTATGGAGAACAGTATGGAGTATCCTTAAAAAAACTAGAAATACAATTACCATCTGATCCAGCAATCCCACTTCTGGGCATATACCCAGAGAAAACCGTAAATCAAAAAGGCACATTCACCACAATGTTCATTGCAGCACTATTTACAATAGCCAGGTAATGGAAGCATCCTAAATGCCCACAGACAGATGAATGGATAAAGATGTGGTACATATATGAAATGGAATATTACTCGGCCATAAAAAGGAATGAAACTTGGTCATTTGTAGAGACATCGATGGATCGAGAGACTGTCATACAGAATGAAGTAAGTCAGAAAGAGGAAAACAAATATTGTATATTAATGCATATATGTGGAGCCTAAAAATGGTACAGATGAACTGGTTTGCAGGGAAGAAATAGAGACACAGAGGTAGGGAACACACGTAAGGACACCAAGTGTGGGAAGCCATGGGGTGGTGGTGGTGGGATGAGTTGGGAGTTTGGGATTGAACTGTGTACATGTATATGCATAAAATACATAACTAATAATAATGTGCTGTATAAAAAAATAAATAAAATTAAATTTCAAAATTTTAAAAAATAAAATTTAAAAATAAAACAGAAAAAAGTTCTTCCCGTCACACAGATGTATTTATAGGAATGAATTATTTCCATGCTTATATCTATAAATACATAAAAGAGGAATAAAATCTAACTTGAACCATAAAAGAAAAAAAAACCTGAACCCACGAGTTATACAGAGGAAAACCCTATCAGGGCACTTGCTCCGGTGGTAAACAATTATGAAATTGGTCAGAGGTGGGGAAGCATCTCCCATACAGCCATCAACCCACCCCCCACGCAGGAGCGACCTCATTGCAAAGCTTGGGGACCGTGCCGAGGCATCTGTGAGTAAACGTGAGCTGAGCCCCTGGCCAGCTGCTGCTGAACTGTTCCCACCCTTTCCAGGTAAAACACCTGAATATGTACAAGGGCTTGAAATCCTAGAGGAAGGACCGTGGAGCCACACCAGCGACAGCACGCAGGCCAACTTGGTGCCTGCAGGCCAGCCAGGGTGGTCATGGCCCCGGGCGATCTTCCAGAAGCTTTCCATTGCCCTGCCTGAGATACCCCTCCTGTCCCGGCCCCCACTGCTTTTTTCCTTCCTCACCTCTGTCCGGAGAGAAATTCCAGCGGAAGGTATGGGTGACACATCCTCTTCTTTACAGGCGGCAGCCTGGCAACTCCTGCAGAAAGGCCAGAAGAACCCCACTCACACCGGGCCACCAACAAAGCTGTGGCCCCTCACTGCCTCCCACCAGCACAGCCCCGAGACTGCTGACGGGGCAGAGAATATGGAGGCAGGCACAGCTTCAGGGGCTATTGCTGCCTGGAGCGCTGTTTATATTGACCTCAAGGAGGCACACCTGGGGAGGGCGGGCCGGCAGGGTAAGGTTGCCCAGGTCAGCTAATCCACAACCCTCAGGGAATCACATTGTTGAAAATGGACCGCGCTAAGGCAGAAGAGAAGCCAAGGGAAAAAAGGACACAATGCCATTTGCAGCACCGTAGATGAGTCTAGAAGTAATCACGTGACTTGTAGTAAGTCAGAAAATGGAAGACACATATCATATCATATCACTTATAGGTGTTACATAAAAATGGATACCAGGGCAGATATTTCCACGGAGAAGGGCAATCACAGATTCATTAAACAGACTTATGGTTCACCAATGGAAAGGTGTGAGGATTGGTTTCATTACGATATCGGGGTTAACAGACATATACAAACACAGGTGACATATATAATCACCAAAGACCTACAGAATACCAAGAGAGGACTACTCAATATTCTGTCATAACATACATGGGAAAAGGATCCCAGGAAGAACAGACATCTGTATATGTGTAAAAGAACCACATCTTCCACACCTACAACAAGCCAAACATTGTAATCAAAATTGCTGTAATAAAAAATAAGAAATTAAATTAAAAACACGAACAAGAAGTAGTGAGACAAACGTGAGGGGCTTTCTCCTGGCACATTCCATTCTAAACTCCAATCTAGAACACCACTTCCACTGAGGCTCTCTTGCTCTAGTAACCAGATTTGGTAAGGGTGAACTGCTGCCACCTTGTGGCCGTTTCACACAACAGCAGCTTTAATCCCAACGCTAATGGTCAGTTGATATTCAAAATCATTGCAGGCCTGTAAATGACACCTGCCCTGAAAACAAATCCTGGGGTAACATATCGACCAAAAAATTCAAAGGACGTCCATATGTCAAAACGACCGTTTCAAAAGGAATATTTTAGGCACATTAGTGTTCTGCTTCTTTTCCTTTCTTTCCTTTTTTGTTAAAAAACACGGGAATGGAAAAAGGCATCCCTCAGAATGGGCGAAAATCGTTGCAGACGAATCAATGGACAGAGGTTTAATCTCCAATATATATAAACAGCTCATGCAGCTTAATATTAAAAAAAAACAAACAACCCAAAAAAATGGGCAGAAGATGTAAAGAGACGTTTCTTCAAAGGAGACACAGAGATGGCCAAGACGCACATGAAAAGCTGCTCAACAGCACTAATTATCAGAGAAATGCAAATCAAAACTACAATGAGATTTCACCTCACACCTGTTAGAATCGGCATCATCAGAAAATCTACAAACAACCAATTCTGGGGAGGGTGTGGACAAAAGGAGCCCTCTTCCACTATTGGTGGGAATGTAAATTGATACAGTCACTATGGAGAACAGTATGGAGTTTTCTTAAAAAAACTAGAAACAGAATTACCATCTGATCCAGCAATCCCACTTCTGGGCATATACCCAGAGAAAACCGTATTTCAAAAAGGCACATTCACCACAATGTTCGTTGCAGCACTATTTACAATAGCCAGGTAATGGAAGCAACCCAAATGCCCACAGACAGATGAATGGATAAAGATGTGGTACATATATGAAATGGAATATTACTCGGCCATAAAAAGGAATGAAACTGGGTCATTTGTAGAGACATTGATGGATCGAGAGACTGTCATACAGAATGAAGTAAGTCAGAAAGAGGAAAACATATATTGTATATTAATGCATATATGTGGAGCCTAAAAATGATACAGATGAACTGGTTTGCAGGGAAGAAATAGAGACACAGAGGTAGAGAACACACGTATGGACACCAAGTGTGGGAAGCCATGGGGTGGTGGTGGTGGGATGAGTTGGGAGTTTGGGATTGACCTGTATACATGTATATGCATAATATATATAACTAATAATAACGTGCTGTATAAAAAAAAATACATAAAATTAAATTTCAAAATTTTAAAAAATAAAATTTAAAAATAAAACAGAAAAAAGTTCTTCCCGTCACACAGATGTATTTATAGGAATGAATTATTTCCATGCTTATATCTATAAATACATAAAAGAGGAATAAAATCTAACTTGAACCATAAAAGAAAAAAAAAGTGAACCCACGAGTTACACAGAGGAAAACCCTATCACGGCACTTGCTCTGGCGGTAAACAATTCTGAAATTGGTCAGAGGTTGGGAACCATCTCCCATACAGCCAGCAACTGACCCCCACGCAATAAGCATCCTCAATGCAAAGCTTGGGGACAGTGCCGAGGCATCTGTGAGTAAACGTGAGCTGAGCCCCAGGCCAGCTGCTGCTGAACTGTTCCCACCCTTTCCAGGTAAAACACCTGAATATGTACAAGGGCTTGAAAGCCTTGGGGAAGGACCGTGGAGCCACACCAGTGACAGCACGCAGTGCAACTTGGTGCCTGCAGGCCAGCCAGGGTGGTCCTGGCCCCGGGCACTCTTCCAGAAGCTTTCCACTGCACTGCCTGAGATACCCCTCCTGTCCCGGCCCCCACTGCTTTTTTCCTTCCTCACCTCTGTCCGGAGAGAAATTCCAGCGGAAGGTATGGGTGACACAACCTCTTCTTTACAGGCGGCAGCCTGGCAACTCCTGCAGAAAGGCCAGCAGAACCCCACTCACACCGGGCCACCCACAAAGCTGTGGCCCCTCACTCCCTCCCACCAGCACAGCCCCGAGACTGCTGACGGGGCAGAGAATATGGAGTCAGGCACAGCTTCAGGGGCTATTGCTGCCTGGAGCGCTCTTTATATTGACCTCAACGAGGCACACCTGGGGAGGGCGGGCCGGCAGGGTAAGGCTGCCCAGGTCAGCTAATCCACAACCCTCAAGGAATCACATTGTTGAAAATGGACCTCGCTAAGGCAGAAGAGAAGCCAAGGGAAAAAAGGACACAATGCCATTTGCAGCACCGTAGATGAGTCTAGAAGTAATCACGTGACTTGTAGTAAGTCAGAAAGTGAAAGACACATATCATATCATATCACTTATAGGTGTTACCTAAAAATGGATACCAGGGCAGATATTTCCACGGAGAAGGGCAATCACAGATTCATTAAACAAACTTATGGTTCACCAATGGAAAGGTGTGAGGATTGGTTTCATTACGATATCGGGGTTAACAGACATATACAAACACAGGTGACATATATAATCACCAAAGACCTACAGAATACCAAGAGAGGACTACTCAACATTCTGTCATAACGTACATGGGAAAAGGATCCCAGGAAGAACAGACATGTGTATATGTGTAAAAGAACCACATCTTCCACACCTACAACAAGCCAAACATTGTAATCAAACTTGCTGTAATAAAAAATAAATAATTAAATTAAAAACACGAACAAGAAGTAGTGAGACAAACGTGAGGGGCTTTCTCCTGGCACATTCCATTCTAAACTCCAATCTAGAACACCACTTCCACTGAGGCTCTCTTGCCCTAGTAACCAGATTTGGTAAGGGTGAACTGCTGCCACCTTGTGGCCGTTTCACACAACAGCAGCTTTAATCCCAACGCTAATGGTCAGTTGATATTCAAAATCATTGCAGGCCTGTAAATGACACCTGCCCTGAAAACAAATCCTGGGGTCACATATCGACCAAAATATTCAAAGGACGTCCATATTTCAAAACGACCGTTTCAAAAGGCATATTTTACGCACATTAGTGTTCTGCTTCTTTTCCTTTCTTTCCTTTTTTTGTTAAAAAAAGCGGGAATGGAAAAAAGCATCCCTCAGAATGGGCGAAAATCGTTGCAGACGAATCAATGGACAGAGGTTTAATCTCCAATATATATAAAGAGCTCATGCAGCTTAATATTAAAAAAAACAAACAACCCAAAAAAAATGGGCAGAAGATCTAAAGAGACGTTTCTTCAAAGGAGACACAGAGATGGCTAAGATGCACATGAAAAGCTGCTCAACAGCACTAATTATTAGAGAAATACAAATCAAAACTACAATGAGTTTTCACCTCACACCTGTAAGAATCGGCATCATCAGAAAATCTACAAACAACAAATTCTGGGGAGGGTGTGGACAAAAGGAGCCCTCTTCCACTATTGGTGGGAATGTAAATTGATACAGTCACTATGGAGAACAGTATGGAGTATCCTTAAAAAAACTAGAAATACAATTACCATCTGATCCAGCAATCCCACTTCTGGGCATATACCCAGAGAAAACCGTAAATCAAAAAGGCACATTCACCACAATGTTCGTTGCAGCACTATTTACAATAGCCAGGTAATGGAAGCATCCTAAATGCCCACAGACAGATGAATGGATAAAGATGTGGTACATATATGAAATGGAATATTACTCGGCCATAAAAAGGAATGAAACTGGGTCATTTGTAGAGACATCGATGGATCGAGAGACTGTCATACAGAATGAAGTAAGTCAGAAAGAGGAAAACAAATATTGTATATTAATGCATATATGTGGAGCCTAAAAATGGTACAGATGAACTGGTTTGCAGGGAAGAAATAGAGACACAGAGGTAGGGAACACACGTAAGGACACCAAGTGTGGGAAGCCATGGGGTGGTGGTGGTGGGATGAGTTGGGAGTTTGGGATTGAACTGTGTACATGTATATGCATAAAATACATAACTAATAATAATGTGCTGTATAAAAAAAATAAATAAAATTAAATTTCAAAATTTTAAAAAATAAAATTTAAAAATAAAACAGAAAAAAGTTCTTCCCGTCACACAGATGTATTTATAGGAATGAATTATTTCCATGCTTATATCTATAAATACATAAAAGTGGAATAAAATCTAACTTGAACCATAAAAGAAAAAAAAAAACCTGAACCCACGAGTTATACAGAGGAAAACCCTATCAGGGCACTTGCTCCGGTGGTAAACAATTATGAAATTGGTCAGAGGTGGGGAAGCATCTCCCATACAGCCATCAACCCACCCCCCATGCAAGAGCGAACTCATTGCAAAGCTTGGGGACCGTGCCGAGGCATCTGTGAGTAAACGTGAGCTGAGCCCCTGGCCAGCTACTGCTGAACTGTTCCCACCCTTTCCAGGTAAAACACCTGAATATGTACAAGGGCTTGAAAGCCTAGAGGAAGGACCGTGGAGCCAAACCAGCGACAGCATGCAGGCCAACTTGGTGCCTGCAGGCCAGCCAGGGTGGTCTTGGCCCCGGGCGCTCTTCCAGAAGCTTTCCATTGCCCTGCCTGAGATACCCCTCCTGTCCCGGCCCCCACTGCTTTTTTCCTTCCTCACCTCTGTCCGGAGAGAAATTCCAGCGGAAGGTATGGGTGACACATCCTCTTCTTTACAGGCGGCAGCCTGGCAACTCCTGCAGAAAGGCCAGAAGAACCCCACTCACACCGGGCCACCAACAAAGCTGTGTCCCCTCACTGCCTCCCACCAGCAGAGCCCCGAGACTGCTGACGGGGCAGAGAATATGGAGGCAGGCACAGCTTCAGGGGCTATTGCTGCCTGGAGCGCTGTTTATATTGACCTCAACGAGGCACACCTGGGGAGGGCGGGCCGGCAGGGTAAGGCTGCCCAGGTCAGCTAATCCACAACCCTCAGGGAATCACATTGTTGAAAATGGACCGCGCTAAGGCAGAAGAGAAGCCAAGGGAAAAAAGGACACAATGCCATTTGCAGCACCGTAGATGAGTCTAGAAGTAATCACATGACATGTAGTAAGTCAGAAAATGGAAGACACATATCATATCATATCACTTATAGGTGTTACATAAAAATGGATACCAGGGCAGATATTTCCACGGAGAAGGGCAATCACAGATTCATTAAACATACTTATGGTTCACCAATGGAAAGGTGTGAGGATTGGTTTCATTACGATATCGGGGTTAACAGACATATACAAACACAGGTGACATATATAATCACCAAAAACCTACAGAATACCAAGAGAGGACTACTCAATATTCTGTCATAACATACATGGGAAAAGGATCCCAGGAAGAACAGACATCTGTATATGTGTAAAAGAACCACATCTTCCACACCTACAACAAGCCAAACATTGTAATCAAAATTGCTGTAATAAAAAATAAGAAATTAAATTAAAAACACGAACAAGAAGTAGTGAGACAAACGTGAGGGGCTTTCTCCTGGCACATTCCATTCTAAACTCCAATCTAGAACACCACTTCCACTGAGGCTCTCTTGCTCTAGTAACCAGATTTGGTAAGGGTGAACTGCTGCCACCTTGTGGCCGTTTCACACAACAGCAGCTTTAATCCCAACGCTAATGGTCAGTTGATATTCAAAATCATTGCAGGCCTGTAAATGACACCTGCCCTGAAAACAAATCCTGGGGTAACATATCGACCAAAAAATTCAAAGGACGTCCATATGTCAAAACGACCGTTACAAAAGGCATATTTTAGGCACATTAGTGTTCTGCTTCTTTTCCTTTCTTTCCTTTTTTGTTAAAAAACACGGGAATGGAAAAAGGCATCCCTCAGAATGGGCGAAAATCGTTGCAGACGAATCAATGGACAGAGGTTTAATCTCCAATATATATAAACAGCTCATGCAGCTTAATATTAAAAAAACAAACAACCCAAAAAAATGGGCAGAAGATCTAAAGAGACGTTTCTTCAAAGGAGACACAGAGATGGCCAAGACGCACATGAAAAGCTGCTCAACAGCACTAATTATCAGAGAAATGCAAATCAAAACTACAATGAGATTTCACCTCACACCTGTTAGAATCGGCATCATCAGAAAATCTACAAACAACCAATTCTGGGGAGGGTGTGGACAAAAGGAGCCCTCTTCCACTATTGGTGGGAATGTAAATTGATACAGTCACTATGGAGAACAGTATGGAGTTTTCTTAAAAAAACTAGAAATAGAATTACCATCTGATCCAGCAATCCCACTTCTGGGCATATACCCAGAGAAAACCGTATTTCAAAAAGGCACATTCACCACAATGTTCGTTGCAGCACTATTTACAATAGCCAGGTAATGGAAGCAACCCAAATGCCCACAGACAGATGAATGGATAAAGATGTGGTACATATATGAAATGGAATATTACTCGGCCATAAAAAGGAATGAAACTGGGTCATTTGTAGAGACATTGATGGATCGAGAGACTGTCATACAGAATGAAGTAAGTCAGAAAGAGGAAAACATATATTGTATATTAATGCATATATGTGGAGCCTAAAAATGATACAGATGAACTGGTTTGCAGGGAAGAAATAGAGACACAGAGGTAGAGAACAAACGTATGGACACCAAGTGTTGGAAGCCATGGGGTGGTGGTGGTGGGATGAGTTGGGAGTTTGGGATTGACCTGTATACATGTATATACATAAAATATATAACTAATAATAACGTGCTGTATAAAAAAAAATAAATAAAATTAAATTTCAATATTTTAAAAAATAAAATTTAAAAATAAATCAGAAAAAAAGTTCTTCCCGTCACACAGATGTATTTATAGGAATGAATTATTTCCATGCTTATATCTATAAATACATAAAAGAGGAATAAAATCTAACTTGAATCATAAAAGAAAAAAAAAGTGAACCCACAAGTTACACAGAGGAAAACCCAATCACGGCACTTGCTCAAGTGGTAAACAATTCTGAAATTGGTCAGAGGTTGGGAACCATCTCCCATACAGCCAGCAACTCACCCCCACGCAAGGAGCATCCTCATTGCAAAGCTGGGGGACCGTGCCGAGGCATCTGTGAGTAAACGTGAGCTGAGCCCCAGGCCAGCTGCTGCTGAACTGTTCCCACCCTTTCCAGGTAAAACACCTGAATATGTACAAGGGCTTGAAAGCCTAGAGGAAGGACCATAGAGCCACACCAGTGACAGCACGCAGGCCAACTTGGTGCCTGCAGGCCAGCCAGGGTGGTCCTGACCCCGGGCGCTCTTCCAGAAGCTTTCCATTGCCCTGCCTGAGAAACCCCTCCTGTCCCGGCCCCCACTGCTTTTTTCCTTCCTCACCTCTGTCCGGAGAGAAATTCCAGCGGAAGGTATGGGTGACACAACCTCTTCTTTACAGGCGGCAGCCTGGCAACTCCTGCAGAAAGGCCAGCAGAACCCCACTCACACCGGGCCACCAACAAAGCTGTGGCCCCTCACTCCCTCCCACCAGCACAGCCCCGAGACTGCTGACTGGGCAGAGAATATGGAGTCAGGCACAGCTTCAGGGGCTATTGCTGCCTGGAGCGCTCTTTATATTGACCTCAACGAGGCACATCTGGGGAGGGCGGGCCGGCAGGGTAAGGCTGCCCAGGTCAGCTAATCCACAATCCTCAAGGAATCACATTGTTGAAAATGGACCTCGCTAAGGCAGAAGAGAAGCCAAGGGAAAAAAGGACACAATGCCATTTGCAGCACCGTAGATGAGTCTAGAAGTAATCACGTGACTTGTAGTAAGTCAGAAAGTGAAAGACACATATCATATCATATCAGTTATAGGTGTTACCTAAAAATGGATACCAGGGCAGATATTTCCACGGAGAAGGGCAATCACAGATTCATTAAACAAACTTATGGTTCACCAATGGGAAGGTGTGAGGATTGGTTTCATTACGATATCGGGGTTAACAGACATATACAAACACAGGTGACATATATAATCACCAAAGACCTACAGAATACCAAGAGAGGACTACTCAACATTCTGTCATAACGTACATGGGAAAAGGATCCCAGGAAGAACAGACATCTGTATATGTGTAAAAGAACCACATCTTCCACACCTACAACAAGCCAAACATTGTAATCAAACTTGCTGTAATAAAAAATAAAAAATTAAATTAAAAACACGAACAAGAAGTAGTGAGACAAACGTGAGGGGCTTTCTCCTGGCACATTCCATTCTAAACTCCAATCTAGAACACCACTTCCACTGAGGCTCTCTTGCCCTAGTAACCAGATTTGGTAAGGGTGAACTGCTGCCACCTTGTGGCCGTTTCACACAACAGCAGCTTTAATCCCAACGCTAATGGTCAGTTGATATTCAAAATCATTGCAGGCCTGTAAATGACACCTGCCCTGAAAACAAATCCTGGGGTCACATATCGACCAAAATATTCAAAGGACGTCCATATTTCAAAACGACCGTTTCAAAAGGCATATTTTACGCACATTAGTGTTCTGCTTCTTTTCCTTTCTTTCCTTTTTTTGTTAAAAAAAGCGGGAATGGAAAAAAGCATCCCTCAGAATGGGCGAAAATCGTTGCAGACGAATCAATGGACAGAGGTTTAATCTCCAATATATATAAAGAGCTCATGCAGCTTAATATTAAAAAAAACAAAGAACCCAAGAAAAATGGGCAGAAGATCTAAAGAGACGTTTCTTCAAAGGAGACACAGAGATGGCTAAGACGCACATGAAAAGCTGCTCAACAGCACTAATTATTAGAGAAATACAAATCAAAACTACAATGAGTTTTCACCTCACACCTGTAAGAATCGGCATCATCAGAAAATCTACAAACAACAAATTCTGGGGAGGGTGTGGACAAAAGGAGCCCTCTTCCACTATTGGTGGGAATGTAAATTGATACAGTCACTATGGAGAACAGTATGGAGTATCCTTAAAAAAACTAGAAATACAATTACCATCTGATCCAGCAATCCCACTTCTGGGCATATACCCAGAGAAAACCGTAAATCAAAAAGGCACATTCACCACAATGTTCGTTGCAGCACTATTTACAATAGCCAGGTAATGGAAGCATCCTAAATGCCCACAGACAGATGAATGGATAAAGATGTGGTACATATATGAAATGGAATATTACTCGGCCATAAAAAGGAATGAAACTGGGTCATTTGTAGAGACATCGATGGATCGAGAGACTGTCATACAGAATGAAGTAAGTCAGAAAGAGGAAAACAAATATTGTATATTAATGCATATATGTGGAGCCTAAAAATGGTACAGATGAACTGGTTTGCAGGGAAGAAATAGAGACACAGAGGTAGGGAACACACGTAAGGACACCAAGTGTGGGAAGCCATGGGGTGGTGGTGGTGGGATGAGTTGGGAGTTTGGGATTGAACTGTGTACATGTATATGCATAAAATACATAACTAATAATAATGTGCTGTATAAAAAAAATAAATAAAATTAAATTTCAAAATTTTAAAAAATAAAATTTAAAAATAAAACAGAAAAAAGTTCTTCCCGTCACACAGATGTATTTATAGGAATGAATTATTTCCATGCTTATATCTATAAATACATAAAAGTGGAATAAAATCTAACTTGAACCATAAAAGAAAAAAAAAAACCTGAACCCACGAGTTATACAGAGGAAAACCCTATCAGGGCACTTGCTCCGGTGGTAAACAATTATGAAATTGGTCAGAGGTGGGGAACCATCTCCCATACAGCCATCAACCCACCCCCCACGCAAGAGCGAACTCATTGCAAAGCTTGGGGACCGTGCCGAGGCATCTGTGAGTAAACGTGAGCTGAGCCCCTGGCCAGCTACTGCTGAACTGTTCCCACCCTTTCCAGGTAAAACACCTGAATATGTACAAGGGCTTGAAAGCCTAGAGGAAGGACCGTGGAGCCAAACCAGCGACAGCATGCAGGCCAACTTGGTGCCTGCAGGCCAGCCAGGGTGGTCTTGGCCCCGGGCGCTCTTCCAGAAGCTTTCCATTGCCCTGCCTGAGATACCCCTCCTGTCCCGGCCCCCACTGCTTTTTTCCTTCCTCACCTCTGTCCGGAGAGAAATTCCAGCGGAAGGTATGGGTGACACATCCTCTTCTTTACAGGCGGCAGCCTGGCAACTCCTGCAGAAAGGCCAGAAGAACCCCACTCACACCGGGCCACCAACAAAGCTGTGGCCCCTCACTGCCTCCCACCAGCACAGCCCCGAGACTGCTGACGGGGCAGAGAATATGGAGGCAGGCACAGCTTCAGGGGCTATTGCTGCCTGGAGCGCTGTTTATATTGACCTCAACGAGGCACACCTGGGGAGGGCGGGCCGGCAGGGTAAGGCTGCCCAGGTCAGCTAATCCACAACCCTCAGGGAATCACATTGTTGAAAATGGACCGCGCTAAGGCAGAAGAGAAGCCAAGGGAAAAAAGGACACAATGCCATTTGCAGCACCGTAGATGAGTCTAGAAGTAATCACATGACTTGTAGTAAGTCAGAAAATGGAAGACACATATCATATCATATCACTTATAGGTGTTACATAAAAATGGATACCAGGGCAGATATTTCCACGGAGAAGGGCAATCACAGATTCATTAAACAGAATTATGGTTCACCAATGGAAAGGTGTGAGGATTGGTTTCATTACGATATCGGGGTTAACAGACATATACAAACACAGGTGACATATATAATCACCAAAGACCTACAGAATACCAAGAGAGGACTACTCAATATTCTGTCATAACATACATGGGAAAAGGATCCCAGGAAGAACAGACATCTGTATATGTGTAAAAGAACCACATCTTCCACACCTACAACAAGCCAAACATTGTAATCAAAATTGCTGTAATAAAAAATAAGAAATTAAATTAAAAACACGAACAAGAAGTAGTGAGACAAACGTGAGGGGCTTTCTCCTGGCACATTCCATTCTAAACTCCAATCTAGAACACCACTTCCACTGAGGCTCTCTTGCTCTAGTAACCAGATTTGGTAAGGGTGAACTGCTGCCACCTTGTGGCCGTTTCACACAACAGCAGTTTAATCCCAACGCTAATGGTCAGTTGATATTCAAAATCATTGCAGGCCTGTAAATGACACCTGCCCTGAAAACAAATCCTGGGGTAACATATCGACCAAAAAATTCAAAGGACGTCCATATGTCAAAACGACCGTTTCAAAAGGCATATTTTAGGCACATTAGTGTTCTGCTTCTTTTCCTTTCTTTCCTTTTTTGTTAAAAAACACGGGAATGGAAAAAGGCATCCCTCAGAATGGGCGAAAATTGTTGCAGACGAATCAATGGACAGAGGTTTAATCTCCAATATATATAAACAGCTCATGCAGCTTAATATTAAAAAAACAAACAACCCAAAAAAATGGGCAGAAGATCTAAAGAGACGTTTCTTCAAAGGAGACACAGAGATGGCCAAGACGCACATGAAAAGCTGCTCAACAGCACTAATTATCAGAAAAATGCAAATCAAAACTACAATGAGATTTCACCTCACACCTGTTAGAATCGGCATCATCAGAAAATCTACAAACAACCAATTCTGGGGAGGGTGTGGACAAAAGGAGCCCTCTTCCACTATTGGTGGGAATGTAAATTGATACAGTCACTATGGAGAACAGTATGGAGTTTTCTTAAAAAAACTAGAAATAGAATTACCATCTGATCCAGCAATCCCACTTCTGGGCATATACCCAGAGAAAACCGTATTTCAAAAAGGCACATTCACCACAATGTTCGTTGCAGCACTATTTACAATAGCCAGGTAATGGAAGCAACCCAAATGCCCACAGACAGATGAATGGATAAAGATGTGGTACATATATGAAATGGAATATTACTCGGCCATAAAAAGGAATGAAACTGGGTCATTTGTAGAGACATTGATGGATCGAGAGACTGTCATACAGAATGAAGTAAGTCAGAAAGAGGAAAACATATATTGTATATTAATGCATATATGTGGAGCCTAAAAATGATACAGATGAACTGGTTTGCAGGGAAGAAATGGAGACACAGAGGTAGAGAACAAACGTATGGACACCAAGTGTGGGAAGCCATGGGGTGGTGGTGGTGGGATGAGTTGGGAGTTTGGGATTGACCTGTATACATGTATATACATAAAATATATAACTAATAATAACGTGCTGTATAAAAAAATAAATAAAATTAAATTTCAATATTTTAAAAAATAAAATTTAAAAATAAAACAGAAAAAAGTTCTTCCCGTCACACAGATGTATTTATAGGAATGAATTATTTCCATGCTTATATCTATAAATACATAAAAGAGGAATAAAATCTAACTTGAACCATAAAAGGAAAAAAAGTGAACCCACGAGTTACACAGAGGAAAACCCTATCACGGCACTTGCTCAAGCGGTAAACAATTCTGAAATTGGTCAGAGGTTGGGAACCATCTCCCATACAGCCAGCAACTCACCCCCACGCAAGGAGCATCCTCATTGCAAAGCTTGGGGACCGTGCCGAGGCATCTGTGAGTAAACGTGAGCTGAGCCCCAGGCCAGCTGCTGCTGAACTGTTCCCACCCTTTCCAGGTAAAACACCTGAATATGTACAAGAGCTTGAAAGCCTAGAGGAAGGACCATGGAGCCACACCAGTGACAGCACGCAGGCCAACTTGGTGCCTGCAGGCCAGCCAGGGTGGTCCTGACCCCGGGCGCTCTTCCAGAAGCTTTCCATTGCCCTGCCTGAGAAACCCCTCCTGTCCCGGCCCCCACTGCTTTTTTCCTTCCTCACCTCTGTCCGGAGAGAAATTCCAGCGGAAGGTATGGGTGACACAACCTCTTCTTTACAGGCGGCAGCCTGGCAACTCCTGCAGAAAGGCCAGCAGAACCCCACTCACACCGGGCCACCCACAAAGCTGTGGCCCCTCACTCCCTCCCACCAGCACAGCCCCGAGACTGCTGACTGGGCAGAGAATATGGAGTCAGGCACAGCTTCAGGGGCTATTGCTGCCTGGAGCGCTCTTTATATTGACCTCAACGAGGCACACCTGGGGAGGGCGGGCCGGCAGGGTAAGGCTGCCCAGGTCAGCTAATCCACAATCCTCAAGGAATCACATTGTTGAAAATGGACCTCGCTAAGGCAGAAGAGAAGCCAAGGGAAAAAAGGACACAATGCCATTTGCAGCACCGTAGATGAGTCTAGAAGTAATCACGTGACTTGTAGTAAGTCAGAAAGTGAAAGACACATATCATATCAGTTATAGGTGTTACCTAAAAATGGATACCAGGGCAGATATTTCCACGGAGAAGGGCAATCACAGATTCATTAAACAAACTTATGGTTCACCAATGGGAAGGTGTGAGGATTGGTTTCATTACGATATCGGGGTTAACTGACATATACAAACACAGGTGACATATATAATCACCAAAGACCTACAGAATACCAAGAGAGGACTACTCAACATTCTGTCATAAGGTACATGGGAAAAGGATCCCAGGAAGAACAGACATCTGTATATGTGTAAAAGAACCACATCTTCCACACCTACAACAAGCCAAACATTGTAATCAAACTTGCTGTAAGAAAAAATAAAAAATTAAATTAAAAACACGAACAAGAAGTAGTGAGACAAACGTGAGGGGCTTTCTCCTGGCACATTCCATTCTAAACTCCAATCTAGAACAACACTTCCACTGAGGCTCTCTTGCCCTAGTAACCAGATTTGGTAAGGGTGAACTGCTGCAACCTTGTGGCCGTTTCACACAACAGCAGCTTTAATCCCAACGCTAATGGTCAGTTGATATTCAAAATCATTGCAGGCCTGTAAATGACACCTGCCCTGAAAACAAATCCTGGGGTCACATATCGACCAAAATATTCAAAGGACGTCCATATTTCAAAACGACCGTTTCAAAAGGCATATTTTACGCACATTAGTTTTCTGCTTTTTATCCTTTCTTTCCTTTTTTTGTTAAAAAAAGCGGGAATGGAAAAAAGCATCCCTCAGAATGGGCGAAAATCATTGCAGACGAATCAATGGACAGAGGTTTAATCTCCAATATATATAAACAGCTCATGCAGCTTAATATTAAAAAAACAAACAACCCCAAAAAATGGGCAGAAGATCTAAAGAGACGTTTCTTCAAAGGAGACACAGAGATGGCTAAGACGCACATGAAAAGCTGCTCAACAGCACTAATTATTAGAGAAATACAAATCAAAACTACAATGAGGTTTCACCTCACACCTGTAAGAATCGGCATCATCAGAAAATCTACAAACAACCAATTCTGGGGAGGGTGTGGACAAAAGGAGCCCTCTTCCACTATTGGTGGGAATGTAAATTGATACAGTGACTATGGAGTACATTATGGAGTTTCCTTAAAAAAACTAGAAATAGAATTACCATCTGATCCAGCAATCCCACTTCTGGGCATATCCCCAGAGGAAACCGTAAATCAAAAAGGCACATTCACCACAATGTTCATTGCAGCACTATTTACAATAGCCAGGTAATGGAAGCAACCTAAATGCCCACAGACAGATGAATGGATAAAGATGTGGTACATATATGAAATGGAATATTACTCGGCCATAAAAAGGAATGAAACTGGGTCATTTGTAGAGACATCGATGGATCGAGAGACTGTCATACAGAATGAAGTAAGTCAGAAAAAGGAAAACAAATATTGTATATTAATGCATATATGTGGAGCCTAAAAATGGTACAGATGAACTGGTTTTCAGGGAAGAAATAGAGACACAGAGGTAGAGAACAAATGTATGGACACCAAGTGTGGGAAGCCATGGGGTGGTGGTGGTGGGATGAGTTGGGAGTTTGGGATTGACCTGTGTACATGTATATGCATAAAATACATAACTAATAATAATGTGCTGTATAAAAAAAATAAATAAAATTAAATTTCAAAATTTTAAAAAATAAAATTGAAAAATAAAACAGAAAAAAGTTCTTCCCGTCACACAGATGTATTTATAGGAATGAATTATTTCCATGCTTATATCTATAAATACATAAAAGAGGAATAAAATCTAACTTGAACCATAAAAGAAAAAAAAAGTGAACCCACGAGTTACACAGAGGAAAACCCTATCACGGCACTTGCTCAAGCGGTAAACAATTCTGAAATTGGTCAGAGGTTGGGAACCATCTCCCATACAGCCAGCAACTCACCCCCACGCAAGGAGCATCCTCATTGCAAAGCTGGGGGACCGTGCCGAGGCATCTGTGAGTAAACGTGAGCTGAGCCCCAGGCCAGCTGCTGCTGAACTGTTCCCACCCTTTCCAGGTAAAACACCTGAATATGTACAAGGGCTTGAAAGCCTAGAGGAAGGACCATGGAGCCACACCAGTGACAGCACGCAGGCCAACTTGGTGCCTGCAGGCCAGCCAGGGTGGTCCTGACCCCGGGCGCTCTTCCAGAAGCTTTCCATTGCCCTGCCTGAGAAACCCCTCCTGTCCCGGCCCCCACTGCTTTTTTTCCTTCCTCACCTCTGTCCGGAGAGAAATTCCAGCGGAAGGTATGGGTGACACAACCTCTTCTTTACAGGCGGCAGCCTGGCAACTCCTGCAGAAAGGCCAGCAGAACCCCACTCACACCGGGCCACCCACAAAGCTGTGGCCCCTCACTCCCTCCCACCAGCACAGCCCCGAGACTGCTGACTGGGCAGAGAATATGGAGTCAGGCACAGCTTCAGGGGCTTTTGCTGCCTGGAGCGCTCTTTATATTGACCTCAACGAGGCACACCTGGGGAGGGCGGGCCGGCAGGGTAAGGCTGCCCAAGTCAGCTAATCCACAATCCTCAAGGTATCACATTGTTGAAAATGGACCTCGCTAAGGCAGAAGAGAAGCCAAGGGAAAAAAGGACACAATGCCATTTGCAGCACCGTAGATGAGTCTAGAAGTAATCACGTGACTTGTAGTAAGTCAGAAAGTGAAAGACACATATCAAATCATATCACTTATAGGTGTTACCTAAAAATGGATACCAGGGCAGATATTTCCACGGAGAAGGGCAATCACAGATTCATTAAACAAACTTATGGTTCACCAATGGGAAGGTGTGAGGATTGGTTTCATTACGATATCGGGGTTAACTGACATATACAAACACAGGTGACATATATAATCACCAAAGACCTACAGAATACCAAGAGAGGACTACTCAACATTCTGTCATAAGGTACATGGGAAAAGGATCCCAGGAAGAACAGACATCTGTATATGTGTAAAAGAACCACATCTTCCACACCTACAACAAGCCAAACATTGTAATCAAACTTGCTGTAATAAAAAATAAAAAATTAAATTAAAAACACGAACAAGAAGTAGTGAGACAAACGTGAGGGGCTTTCTCCTGGCACATTCCATTCTAAACTCCAATCTAGAACACCACTTCCACTGAGGCTCTCTTGCCCTAGTAACCAGATTTGGTAAGGGTGAACTGCTGCCACCTTGTGGCCGTTTCACACAACAGCAGCTTTAATCCCAACGCTAATGGTCAGTTGATATTCAAAATCATTGCAGGCCTGTAAATGACACCTGCCCTGAAAACAAATCCTGGGGTCACATATCGACCAAAATATTCAAAGGACGTCCATATTTCAAAACGACCGTTTCAAAAGGCATATTTTACGCACATTAGTGTTCTGCTTCTTTTCCTTTCTTTCCTTTTTTTGTTAAAAAAAGCGGGAATGGAAAAAAGCATCCCTCAGAATGGGCGAAAATCGTTGCAGACGAATCAATGGACAGAGGTTTAATCTCCAATATATATAAAGAGCTCATGCAGCTTAATATTAAAAAAAACAAACAACTCAAACAAAATGGGCAGAAGATCTAAAGAGACGTTTCTTCAAAGGAGACACAGAGATGGCTAAGACGCACATGAAAAGCTGCTCAACAGCACTAATTATTAGAGAAATACAAATCAAAACTACAATGAGTTTTCACCTCACACCTGTAAGAATCGGCATCATCAGAAAATCTACAAACAACCAATTCTGGGGAGGGTGTGGACAAAAGGAGCCCTCTTCCACTATTGGTGGGAATGTAAATTGATACAGTCACTATGGAGAACAGTATGGAGTATCCTTAAAAAAACTAGAAATACAATTACCATCTGATCCAGCAATCCCACTTCTGGGCATATACCCAGAGAAAACCGTAAATCAAAAAGGCACATTCACCACAATGTTCATTGCAGCACTATTTACAATAGCCAGGTAATGGAAGCATCCTAAATGCCCACAGACAGATGAATGGATAAAGATGTGGTACATATATGAAATGGAATATTACTCGGCCATAAAAAGGAATGAAACTGGGTCATTTGTAGAGACATCGATGGATCTAGAGACTGTCATACAGAATGAAGTAAGTCAGAAAGAGGAAAACAAATATTGTATATTAATGCATATATGTGGAGCCTAAAAATGGTACAGATGAACTGGTTTGCAGGGAAGAAATAGAGACACAGAGGTAGGGAACACACGTAAGGACACCAAGTGTGGGAAGCCATGGGGTGGTGGTGGTGGGATGAGTTGGGAGTTTGGGATTGAACTGTGTACATGTATATGCATAAAATACATAACTAATAATAATGTGCTGTATAAAAAAAATAAATAAAATTAAATTTCAAAATTTTAAAAAATAAAATTTAAAAATAAAACAGAAAAAAGTTCTTCCCGTCACACAGATGTATTTATAGGAATGAATTATTTCCATGCTTATATCTATAAATACATAAAAGTGGAATAAAATCTAACTTGAACCATAAAAGAAAAAAAAAAACCTGAACCCACGAGTTATACAGAGGAAAACCCTATCAGGGCACTTGCTCCGGTGGTAAACAATTATGAAATTGGTCAGAGGTGGGGAACCATCTCCCATACAGCCATCAACCCACCCCCCACGCAAGAGCGAACTCATTGCAAAGCTTGGGGACCGTGCCGAGGCATCTGTGAGTAAACGTGAGCTGAGCCCCTGGCCAGCTACTGCTGAACTGTTCCCACCCTTTCCAGGTAAAACACCTGAATATGTACAAGGGCTTGAAAGCCTAGAGGAAGGACCGTGGAGCCAAACCAGCGACAGCATGCAGGCCAACTTGGTGCCTGCAGGCCAGCCAGGGTGGTCTTGGCCCCGGGCGCTCTTCCAGAAGCTTTCCATTGCCCTGCCTGAGATACCCCTCCTGTCCCGGCCCCCACTGCTTTTTTCCTTCCTCACCTCTGTCCGGAGAGAAATTCCAGCGGAAGGTATGGGTGACACATCCTCTTCTTTACAGGCGGCAGCCTGGCAACTCCTGCAGAAAGGCCAGAAGAACCCCACTCACACCGGGCCACCAACAAAGCTGTGGCCCCTCACTGCCTCCCACCAGCACAGCCCCGAGACTGCTGACGGGGCAGAGAATATGGAGGCAGGCACAGCTTCAGGGGCTATTGCTGCCTGGAGCGCTGTTTATATTGACCTCAACGAGGCACACCTGGGGAGGGCGGGCCGGCAGGGTAAGGCTGCCCAGGTCAGCTAATCCACAACCCTCAGGGAATCACATTGTTGAAAATGGACCGCGCTAAGGCAGAAGAGAAGCCAAGGGAAAAAAGGACACAATGCCATTTGCAGCACCGTAGATGAGTCTAGAAGTAATCACATGACTTGTAGTAAGTCAGAAAATGGAAGACACATATCATATCATATCACTTATAGGTGTTACATAAAAATGGATACCAGGGCAGATATTTCCACGGAGAAGGGCAATCACAGATTCATTAAACAGAATTATGGTTCACCAATGGAAAGGTGTGAGGATTGGTTTCATTACGATATCGGGGTTAACAGACATATACAAACACAGGTGACATATATAATCACCAAAGACCTACAGAATACCAAGAGAGGACTACTCAATATTCTGTCATAACATACATGGGAAAAGGATCCCAGGAAGAACAGACATCTGTATATGTGTAAAAGAACCACATCTTCCACACCTACAACAAGCCAAACATTGTAATCAAAATTGCTGTAATAAAAAATAAGAAATTAAATTAAAAACACGAACAAGAAGTAGTGAGACAAACGTGAGGGGCTTTCTCCTGGCACATTCCATTCTAAACTCCAATCTAGAACACCACTTCCACTGAGGCTCTCTTGCTCTAGTAACCAGATTTGGTAAGGGTGAACTGCTGCCACCTTGTGGCCGTTTCACACAACAGCAGTTTAATCCCAACGCTAATGGTCAGTTGATATTCAAAATCATTGCAGGCCTGTAAATGACACCTGCCCTGAAAACAAATCCTGGGGTAACATATCGACCAAAAAATTCAAAGGACGTCCATATGTCAAAACGACCGTTTCAAAAGGCATATTTTAGGCACATTAGTGTTCTGCTTCTTTTCCTTTCTTTCCTTTTTTGTTAAAAAACACGGGAATGGAAAAAGGCATCCCTCAGAATGGGCGAAAATTGTTGCAGACGAATCAATGGACAGAGGTTTAATCTCCAATATATATAAACAGCTCATGCAGCTTAATATTAAAAAAACAAACAACCCAAAAAAATGGGCAGAAGATCTAAAGAGACGTTTCTTCAAAGGAGACACAGAGATGGCCAAGACGCACATGAAAAGCTGCTCAACAGCACTAATTATCAGAAAAATGCAAATCAAAACTACAATGAGATTTCACCTCACACCTGTTAGAATCGGCATCATCAGAAAATCTACAAACAACCAATTCTGGGGAGGGTGTGGACAAAAGGAGCCCTCTTCCACTATTGGTGGGAATGTAAATTGATACAGTCACTATGGAGAACAGTATGGAGTTTTCTTAAAAAAACTAGAAATAGAATTACCATCTGATCCAGCAATCCCACTTCTGGGCATATACCCAGAGAAAACCGTATTTCAAAAAGGCACATTCACCACAATGTTCGTTGCAGCACTATTTACAATAGCCAGGTAATGGAAGCAACCCAAATGCCCACAGACAGATGAATGGATAAAGATGTGGTACATATATGAAATGGAATATTACTCGGCCATAAAAAGGAATGAAACTGGGTCATTTGTAGAGACATTGATGGATCGAGAGACTGTCATACAGAATGAAGTAAGTCAGAAAGAGGAAAACATATATTGTATATTAATGCATATATGTGGAGCCTAAAAATGATACAGATGAACTGGTTTGCAGGGAAGAAATGGAGACACAGAGGTAGAGAACAAACGTATGGACACCAAGTGTGGGAAGCCATGGGGTGGTGGTGGTGGGATGAGTTGGGAGTTTGGGATTGACCTGTATACATGTATATACATAAAATATATAACTAATAATAACGTGCTGTATAAAAAAATAAATAAAATTAAATTTCAAAATTTTAAAAAATAAAATTTAAAAATAAAACAGAAAAAAGTTCTTCCCGTCACACAGATGTATTTATAGGAATGAATTATTTCCATGCTTATATCTATAAATACATAAAAGAGGAATAAAATCTAACTTGAACCATAAAAGGAAAAAAAGTGAACCCACGAGTTACACAGAGGAAAACCCTATCACGGCACTTGCTCAAGCGGTAAACAATTCTGAAATTGGTCAGAGGTTGGGAACCATCTCCCATACAGCCAGCAACTCACCCCCACGCAAGGAGCATCCTCATTGCAAAGCTTGGGGACCGTGCCGAGGCATCTGTGAGTAAACGTGAGCTGAGCCCCAGGCCAGCTGCTGCTGAACTGTTCCCACCCTTTCCAGGTAAAACACCTGAATATGTACAAGGGCTTGAAAGCCTAGAGGAAGGACCATGGAGCCACACCAGTGACAGCACGCAGGCCAACTTGGTGCCTGCAGGCCAGCCAGGGTGGTCCTGACCCCGGGCGCTCTTCCAGAAGCTTTCCATTGCCCTGCCTGAGAAACCCCTCCTGTCCCGGCCCCCACTGCTTTTTTCCTTCCTCACCTCTGTCCGGAGAGAAATTCCAGCGGAAGGTATGGGTGACACAACCTCTTCTTTACAGGCGGCAGCCTGGCAACTCCTGCAGAAAGGCCAGCAGAACCCCACTCACACCGGGCCACCCACAAAGCTGTGGCCCCTCACTCCCTCCCACCAGCACAGCCCCGAGACTGCTGACTGGGCAGAGAATATGGAGTCAGGCACAGCTTCAGGGGCTATTGCTGCCTGGAGCGCTCTTTATATTGACCTCAACGAGGCACACCTGGGGAGGGCGGGCCGGCAGGGTAAGGCTGCCCAGGTCAGCTAATCCACAATCCTCAAGGAATCACATTGTTGAAAATGGACCTCGCTAAGGCAGAAGAGAAGCCAAGGGAAAAAAGGACACAATGCCATTTGCAGCACCGTAGATGAGTCTAGAAGTAATCACGTGACTTGTAGTAAGTCAGAAAGTGAAAGACACATATCATATCATATCAGTTATAGGTGTTACCTAAAAATGGATACCAGGGCAGATATTTCCACGGAGAAGGGCAATCACAGATTCATTAAACAAACTTATGGTTCACCAATGGGAAGGTGTGAGGATTGGTTTCATTACGATATCGGGGTTAACTGACATATACAAACACAGGTGACATATATAATCACCAAAGACCTACAGAATACCAAGAGAGGACTACTCAACATTCTGTCATAAGGTACATGGGAAAAGGATCCCAGGAAGAACAGACATCTGTATATGTGTAAAAGAACCACATCTTCCACACCTACAACAAGCCAAACATTGTAATCAAACTTCTGTAAGAAAAAATAAAAAATTAAATTAAAAACACGAACAAGAAGTAGTGAGACAAACGTGAGGGGCTTTCTCCTGGCACATTCCATTCTAAACTCCAATCTAGAACACCACTTCCACTGAGGCTCTCTTGCCCTAGTAACCAGATTTGGTAAGGGTGAACTGCTGCCACCTTGTGGCCGTTTCACACAACAGCAGCTTTAATCCCAACGCTAATGGTCAGTTGATATTCAAAATCATTGCAGGCCTGTAAATGACACCTGCCCTGAAAACAAATCCTGGGGTCACATATCGACCAAAATATTCAAAGGACGTCCATATTTCAAAACGACCGTTTCAAAAGGCATATTTTACGCACATTAGTTTTCTGCTTTTTATCCTTTCTTTCCTTTTTTTGTTAAAAAAAGCGGGAATGGAAAAAAGCATCCCTCAGAATGGGCGAAAATCGTTGCAGACGAATCAATGGACAGAGGTTTAATCTCCAATATATATAAACAGCTCATGCAGCTTAATATTAAAAAAACAAACAACCCAAAAAAATGGGCAGAAGATCTAAAGAGACGTTTCTTCAAAGGAGACACAGAGATGGCTAAGACGCACATGAAAAGCTGCTCAACAGCACTAATTATTAGAGAAATACAAATCAAAACTACAATGAGGTTTCACCTCACACCTGTAAGAATCGGCATCATCAGAAAATCTACAAACAACCAATTCTGGGGAGGGTGTGGACAAAAGGAGCCCTCTTCCACTATTGGTGGGAATGTAAATTGATACAGTGACTATGGAGTACATTATGGAGTTTCCTTAAAAAAACTAGAAATAGAATTACCATCTGATCCAGCAATCCCACTTCTGGGCATATCCCCAGAGGAAACCGTAAATCAAAAAGGCACATTCACCACAATGTTCATTGCAGCACTATTTACAATAGCCAGGTAATGGAAGCAACCTAAATGCCCACAGACAGATGAATGGATAAAGATGTGGTACATATATGAAATGGAATATTACTCGGCCATAAAAAGGAATGAAACTGGGTCATTTGTAGAGACATCGATGGATCGAGAGACTGTCATACAGAATGAAGTAAGTCAGAAAAAGGAAAACAAATATTGTATATTAATGCATATATGTGGAGGCTAAAAATGGTACAGATGAACTGGTTTGCAGGGAAGAAATAGAGACACAGAGGTAGAGAACAAATGTATGGACACCAAGTGTGGGAAGCCATGGGGTGGTGGTTGTGGGATGAGTTGGGAGTTTGGGATTGACCTGTGTACTTGTATATGCATAAAATACATAACTAATAATAATGTGCTGTATAAAAAAAATAAATAAAATTAAATTTCAAAATTTTAAAAAATAAAATTGAAAAATAAAACAGAAAAAAGTTCTTCCCGTCACACAGATGTATTTATAGGAATGAATTATTTCCATGCTTATATCTATAAATACATAAAAGAGGAATAAAATCTAACTTAAACCATAAAAGAAAAAAAAACCTGAACCCACGAGTTATACAGAGGAAAACCCTAACAGGGCACTTGCTCCAGTGGTAAACAATTCTGAAATTGGTCAGAGGTGGGGAACCATCTCCCATACAGCCATCAACCCACCCCCCACTCAAGGAGCGTCCTCATTGAAAAGGTGGGGGACCATGCCGAGGCATCTGTGAGTAAACGTGAGCTGAGCCCCAGGCCAGCTACTGCTGAACTGTTCCCACCCTTTCCAGGTAAAACACCTAAATATATACAAGGGCTTGAAAGCCTAGAGGAAGGACCGTGGAGCCACACCAGCGACAGCACACAGGCCAACTTGGTGCCTGCAGGCCAGCCAGCGTGGTCCTGGCCCCGGGCGCTCTTCCAGAAACTTTCCATTGCCCTGCCTGAGATACCCCTCCTGTCCCGGCCCCCACTGCTTTTTTCCTTCCTCACCTCTGTCCGAAGAGAAATTCCAGCGGAAAGTATGGGTGACACAACCTCTTCTTTACAGGCGGCAGCCTGGCAACTCCTGCAGAAAGGCCAGCAGAACCCCACTCACACCGGGCCACCCACAAAGCTGTGGCCCCTCACTCCCTCCCACCAGCACAGACCCGAGACTGCTGACGGGGCACAGAATATGGAGTCAGGCACAGCTTCAGGGGCTATTGCTGCCTGGAGCGCTGTTTATATTGACCTCAACGAGGCACACCTGGGGAGGGCGGGCCGGCAGGGTAAGGCTGCCCAGGTCAGCTAATCCACAACCCTCAGGGAATCACATTGTTGAAAATGAACCCCGCTAAAGCAGAAGATAAGCCAAGGGAAAAAGGGACACAATGCCATTTGAGCCCCGTAGATGAGTCTAGAAGTAATCACGTGACTTGTAGTAAGTCAGAAAGTGGAAGACACATATCATATCATATCACTTATAGGTGTTACCTAAAAATGGATACCAGGGCAGATATTTCCACGGAGAAGGGCAATCACAGATTCATTAAACAAACTTATGGTTCACCAATGGAAAGGTGTGAGGATTGGTTTCATTACGATATTGGGGTTAACAGACATATACAAACACAGGTGACATATATAATCACCAAAGACCTACAGAATACCAAGAGAGGACTACTCAACATTCTGTCATAACGTACATGGGAAAAGGATCCCAGGAAGAACAGACATCTGTATATGTGTAAAAGAACCACATCTTCCACACCTACAACAAGCCAAACATTGTAATCAAACTTGCTGTAATAAAAAATAAAAAATTAAATTAAAAACACGAACAAGAAGTAGTGAGACAAACGTGAGGGGCTTTCTCCTGGCACATTCCATTCTAAACTCCAATCTAGAACACCACTTCCACTGAGGCTCTCTTGCCCTAGTAACCAGATTTGGTAAGGGTGAACTGCTGCCACCTTGTGTCCGTTTCACACAACAGCAGATTAATCCCAATGCTTATGGTCAGTTGATATTCAAAATCATTGCAGGCCTGTAAATGACACCTGCCCTGAAAACAAATCCTGGGGTCACATATCGACCAAAAAATTCAAAGGACGTCCATATTCCAAAACGACCATTTCAATAGGCATATTTTACGCACATTAGTGTTCTGCTTCTTTTCCTTTCTTTCCTTTTTTGTTAAAAATCACGGGAATGGAAAAAGGCATCCCTCAGAAGGGGCGAAAATCGTTGCAGACGAATCAATGGACAGAGGTTTAATCTCCAATATATATAAACAGCTCATGCAACTTAATATTAAAAAAAACAAACAACCCAAAAAAATGGGCAGAAGATCTAAAGAGACGTTTCTTCAAAGGAGACACAGAGATGGCCAAGACGCACATGAAAAGCTGCTCAACAGCACTAATTATTAGAGAAATGCAAATCAAAACTACAATGAGGTATCACCTCACACCTGTTAGAATCGGCATCATCAGAAAATCTACAAACAACCAATTCTGGGGAGGTTGTGGACAAAAGGAGCCCTCTTCCACTATTGGTGGGAATGTAAACTGATACAGTCACTATGGAGAACAGTATGGAGTTTCCTTAAAAATATTAGAAATCGAATTACCATCTGATCCAGCAATCCCACTTCTGGGCATATACCCAGAGAAAACCGTATTTCAAAAAGGCACATTCACCACAATGTTCGTTGCAGCACTATTTACAATAGCCAGGTAATGGAAGCAACCTAAATGCCCACAGACAGATGAATGGATAAAGATGTGGTACATATATAAAATGGAATATTACTCGGCCATTAAAAGGAATGAAACTGGGTCATTTGTAGAGACATCGATGGATCGAGAGACTGTCATACAGAATGAAGTAAGTCAGAAAGAGGAAAACAAATATTGTATATTAATGCATATATGTGGAGCCTAAAAATGGTACAGATGAACTGGTTTGCAGGGAAGAAATAGAGACACAGAGGTAGAGAACACACGTATGGACACCAAGTGTGGGAAGCCATGGGTTGGTGGTGGTGGGATGAGTTGAGAGATTGGGATTGACCTGTATATATGTATATTCATAAAATACATAACTAATAATAATGTGCTGTTTAAAAACATAAATAAAATTAAATTTCAAAATTTTAAAAAATAAAATTTAAAAATAAAACAGAAAAAAATTCTTCTCGTCACACAGATGTATTTATAGGAATGAATTATTTCCATGCTTATATCTATAAATACATAAAAGAGGAATAAAATCTAACTTGAACCATAAAAGAAAAAAAAAAACCTGAACCCACCAGTTATACACAGGAAAACCCTAGCAGGGCACTTGCTCCAGTGGTAAACAATTCTGAAATTGGTCAGAGGTGGGGAATCATCTCCCATACAGCCAGCAACCCACCCCCCACGCAATGAGCGTCCTCATTGCAAAGCTGGGGGACAGTGCCGAGGCATCTGTGAGTAAACGTGAGCTGAGCCCCAGGCCAGGTGCTGCTGAACTTTTCTCACCCTTTCCAGGTAAAACACCTGAATATGTACAAGGGCTTGAAAGCCTAGAGGAAGGACCGTGGAGCCACACCAGCGACAGCACGCAGGCCAACTTGGTGCCTGCACGACAGCCAGGGTGGTCCTGGCCCCGGGCGCTCTTCCAGAAGCTTTCCATTGCCCTGCCTGAGATACCCCTCCTGTCCCAGCCCCCATTGCTTTTTTCCTTCCTCTCCTCTGTCCGGAGAGAAATTCCAGCGGAAGGTATGGGTGACACAACCTCTTCTTTACAGGGGGCAGCCTGGCAACTCCTGCAGAAAGGCCAGCAGAACCCCACTCACACCGGGCCACCAACAAAGCTGTGGCCCCTCACTCCCTCCCACCAGCACAGCCCCGAGACTGCTGACGGGGCACAGAATATGTAGTCAGGCACAGCTTCAGGGACTATTGCTGCCTGGAGCTCTGTTTATATTGACCTCAACGAGGCACACCTGGGGAGGGCGGGCCGGCAGGGTAAGGCTGCCCAGGTCAGCTAATCTTCAACCCTCAGGGAATCACATTGTTGAAAATGGACCCCGCTAAGGCAGAAGAGAAGTCAAGGGAAAAAAGGACACAGTGCCATTTGCAGCACCGTAGATGAGTCTAGAAGTAATCACGTGCCTTGTAGTAAGTCAGAAAGTGAAAGACACATATCAAATCATATCACTTATAGGTGTTACCTAAAAATGGATACCAGGGCAGATATTTCCACGGAGAAGGGCAATCACAGATTCATTAAACAAACTTATGGTTCACCAATGGAAAGGTGTGAGGATTGGTTTCATTACGATATCGGGGTTAACAGACATATACAAACACAGGTGACATATATAATCACCAAAGACCTACAGAATACCAAGAGAGGACTACTCAACATTCTGTCATAACGTACATGGGAAAAGGATCCCAGGAAGAACAGTCATCTGTATATGTGTAAAAGAACCACATCTTCCACACCTACAACAAGCCAAACATTGTAATCAAACTTGCTGTAATAAAAAATAAAAAAATAAATTAAAAACACGAACAAGAAGTAGTGAGACAAACGTGAGGGGCTTTCTCCTGGCACATTCCATTCTAAACTCCAAACTAGAACACCACTTCCACTGAGGCTCTCTTGCCCTAGTAACCAGATTTGGTAAGGGTGAACTGCTGCCACCTTGTGGCCGTTTCACACAACAGCAGTTTAATCCCAACGCTAATGGTCAGTTGATATTCAAAATCATTGCAGGCCTGTAAATGACACCTGCCCTGAAAACAAATCCTGGGGTCACATATCGACCAAAAAATTCAAAGGACGTCCATATTCCAAAACGACCATTTCAATAGGCATATTTTACGCACATTAGTGTTCTGCTTCTTTTCCTTTCTTTCCTTTTTTGTTAAAAATCACGGGAATGGAAAAAGGCATCCCTCAGAAGGGGCGAAAATCGTTGCAGACGAATCAATGGACAGAGGTTTAATCTCCAATATATATAAACAGCTCATGCAACTTAATATTAAAAAAAACAAACAACCCAAAAAAATGGGCAGAAGATCTAAAGAGACGTTTCTTCAAAGGAGACACAGAGATGGCCAAGACGCACATGAAAAGCTGCTCAACAGCACTAATTATTAGAGAAATGCAAATCAAAACTACAATGAGGTATCACCTCACACCTGTTAGAATCGGCATCATCAGAAAATCTACAAACAACCAATTCTGGGGAGGTTGTGGACAAAAGGAGCCCTCTTCCACTATTGGTGGGAATGTAAACTGATACAGTCACTATGGAGAACAGTATGGAGTTTCCTTAAAAATATTAGAAATCGAATTACCATCTGATCCAGCAATCCCACTTCTGGGCATATACCCAGAGAAAACCGTATTTCAAAAAGGCACATTCACCACAATGTTCGTTGCAGCACTATTTACAATAGCCAGGTAATGGAAGCAACCTAAATGCCCACAGACAGATGAATGGATAAAGATGTGGTACATATATAAAATGGAATATTACTCGGCCATTAAAAGGAATGAAACTGGGTCATTTGTAGAGACATCGATGGATCGAGAGACTGTCATACAGAATGAAGTAAGTCAGAAAGAGGAAAACAAATATTGTATATTAATGCATATATGTGGAGCCTAAAAATGGTACAGATGAACTGGTTTGCAGGGAAGAAATAGAGACACAGAGGTAGAGAACACACGTATGGACACCAAGTGTGGGAAGCCATGGGTTGGTGGTGGTGGGATGAGTTGAGAGATTGGGATTGACCTGTATATATGTATATTCATAAAATACATAACTAATAATAATGTGCTGTTTAAAAACATAAATAAAATTAAATTTCAAAATTTTAAAAAATAAAATTTAAAAATAAAACAGAAAAAAATTCTTCTCGTCACACAGATGTATTTATAGGAATGAATTATTTCCATGCTTATATCTATAAATACATAAAAGAGGAATAAAATCTAACTTGAACCATAAAAGAAAAAAAAAAAACCTGAACCCACCAGTTATACACAGGAAAACCCTAGCAGGGCACTTGCTCCAGTGGTAAACAATTCTGAAATTGGTCAGAGGTGGGGAATCATCTCCCATACAGCCAGCAACCCACCCCCCACGCAATGAGCGTCCTCATTGCAAAGCTGGGGGACAGTGCCGAGGCATCTGTGAGTAAACGTGAGCTGAGCCCCAGGCCAGGTGCTGCTGAACTTTTCTCACCCTTTCCAGGTAAAACACCTGAATATGTACAAGGGCTTGAAAGCCTAGAGGAAGGACCGTGGAGCCACACCAGCGACAGCACGCAGGCCAACTTGGTGCCTGCACGACAGCCAGGGTGGTCCTGGCCCCGGGCGCTCTTCTAGAAGCTTTCCATTGCCCTGCCTGAGATACCCCTCCTGTCCCGGCCCCCATTGCTTTTTTCCTTCCTCTCCTCTGTCCGGAGAGAAATTCCAGCGGAAGGTATGGGTGACACAACCTCTTCTTTACAGGGGGCAGCCTGGCAACTCCTGCAGAAAGGCCAGCAGAACCCCACTCACACCGGGCCACCAACAAAGCTGTGGCCCCTCACTCCCTCCCACCAGCACAGCCCCGAGACTGCTGACGGGGCACAGAATATGTAGTCAGGCACAGCTTCAGGGACTATTGCTGCCTGGAGCTCTGTTTATATTGACCTCAACGAGGCACACCTGGGGAGGGCGGGCCGGCAGGGTAAGGCTGCCCAGGTCAGCTAATCTTCAACCCTCAGGGAATCACATTGTTGAAAATGGACCCCGCTAAGGCAGAAGAGAAGTCAAGGGAAAAAAGGACACAGTGCCATTTGCAGCACCGTAGATGAGTCTAGAAGTAATCACGTGCCTTGTAGTAAGTCAGAAAGTGAAAGACACATATCAAATCATATCACTTATAGGTGTTACCTAAAAATGGATACCAGGGCAGATATTTCCACGGAGAAGGGCAATCACAGATTCATTAAACAAACTTATGGTTCACCAATGGAAAGGTGTGAGGATTGGTTTCATTACGATATCGGGGTTAACAGACATATACAAACACAGGTGACATATATAATCACCAAAGACCTACAGAATACCAAGAGAGGACTACTCAACATTCTGTCATAACGTACATGGGAAAAGGATCCCAGGAAGAACAGTCATCTGTATATGTGTAAAAGAACCACATCTTCCACACCTACAACAAGCCAAACATTGTAATCAAACTTGCTGTAATAAAAAATAAAAAAATAAATTAAAAACACGAACAAGAAGTAGTGAGACAAACGTGAGGGGCTTTCTCCTGGCACATTCCATTCTAAACTCCAAACTAGAACACCACTTCCACTGAGGCTCTCTTGCCCTAGTAACCAGATTTGGTAAGGGTGAACTGCTGCCACCTTGTGGCCGTTTCACACAACAGCAGTTTAATCCCAACGCTAATGGTCAGTTGATATTCAAAATCATTGCAGGCCTGTAAATGACACCTGCCCTGAAAACAAATCCTGGGGTCACATATCGACCAAAAAATTCAAAGGACGTCCATATTCCAAAACGACCATTTCAATAGGCATATTTTACGCACATTAGTGTTCTGCTTCTTTTCCTTTCTTTCCTTTTTTGTTAAAAATCACGGGAATGGAAAAAGGCATCCCTCAGAAGGGGCGAAAATCGTTGCAGACGAATCAATGGACAGAGGTTTAATCTCCAATATATATAAACAGCTCATGCAACTTAATATTAAAAAAAACAAACAACCCAAAAAAATGGGCAGAAGATCTAAAGAGACGTTTCTTCAAAGGAGACACAGAGATGGCCAAGACGCACATGAAAAGCTGCTCAACAGCACTAATTATTAGAGAAATGCAAATCAAAACTACAATGAGGTATCACCTCACACCTGTTAGAATCGGCATCATCAGAAAATCTACAAACAACCAATTCTGGGGAGGTTGTGGACAAAAGGAGCCCTCTTCCACTATTGGTGGGAATGTAAACTGATACAGTCACTATGGAGAACAGTATGGAGTTTCCTTAAAAATATTAGAAATCGAATTACCATCTGATCCAGCAATCCCACTTCTGGGCATATACCCAGAGAAAACCGTATTTCAAAAAGGCACATTCACCACAATGTTCGTTGCAGCACTATTTACAATAGCCAGGTAATGGAAGCAACCTAAATGCCCACAGACAGATGAATGGATAAAGATGTGGTACATATATAAAATGGAATATTACTCGGCCATTAAAAGGAATGAAACTGGGTCATTTGTAGAGACATCGATGGATCGAGAGACTGTCATACAGAATGAAGTAAGTCAGAAAGAGGAAAACAAATATTGTATATTAATGCATATATGTGGAGCCTAAAAATGGTACAGATGAACTGGTTTGCAGGGAAGAAATAGAGACACAGAGGTAGAGAACACACGTATGGACACAAAGTGTGGGAAGCCATGGGTTGGTGGTGGTGGGATGAGTTGAGAGATTGGGATTGACCTGTATATATGTATATTCATAAAATACATAACTAATAATAATGTGCTGTTTAAAAACATAAATAAAATTAAATTTCAAAATTTTAAAAAATAAAATTTAAAAATAAAACAGAAAAAAATTCTTCTCGTCACACAGATGTATTTATAGGAATGAATTATTTCCATGCTTATATCTATAAATACATAAAAGAGGAATAAAATCTAACTTGAACCATAAAAGAAAAAAAAAAACCTGAACCCACCAGTTATACACAGGAAAACCCTAGCAGGGCACTTGCTCCAGTGGTAAACAATTCTGAAATTGGTCAGAGGTGGGGAATCATCTCCCATACAGCCAGCAACCCACCCCCCACGCAATGAGCGTCCTCATTGCAAAGCTGGGGGACAGTGCCGAGGCATCTGTGAGTAAACGTGAGCTGAGCCCCAGGCCAGGTGCTGCTGAACTTTTCTCACCCTTTCCAGGTAAAACACCTGAATATGTACAAGGGCTTGAAAGCCTAGAGGAAGGACCGTGGAGCCACACCAGCGACAGCACGCAGGCCAACTTGGTGCCTGCACGACAGCCAGGGTGGTCCTGGCCCCGGGCGCTCTTCCAGAAGCTTTCCATTGCCCTGCCTGAGATACCCCTCCTGTCCCGGCCCCCATTGCTTTTTTCCTTCCTCTCCTCTGTCCGGAGAGAAATTCCAGCGGAAGGTATGGGTGACACAACCTCTTCTTTACAGGGGGCAGCCTGGCAACTCCTGCAGAAAGGCCAGCAGAACCCCACTCACACCGGGCCACCAACAAAGCTGTGGCCCCTCACTCCCTCCCACCAGCACAGCCCCGAGACTGCTGACGGGGCACAGAATATGTAGTCAGGCACAGCTTCAGGGACTATTGCTGCCTGGAGCTCTGTTTATATTGACCTCAACGAGGCACACCTGGGGAGGGCGGGCCGGCAGGGTAAGGCTGCCCAGGTCAGCTAATCTTCAACCCTCAGGGAATCACATTGTTGAAAATGGACGCCGCTAAGGCAGAAGAGAAGTCAAGGGAAAAAAGGACACAGTGCCATTTGCAGCACCGTAGATGAGTCTAGAAGTAATCACGTGCCTTGTAGTAAGTCAGAAAGTGAAAGACACATATCAAATCATATCACTTATAGGTGTTACCTAAAAATGGATACCAGGGCAGATATTTCCACGGAGAAGGGCAATCACAGATTCATTAAACAAACTTATGGTTCACCAATGGAAAGGTGTGAGGATTGGTTTCATTACGATATCGGGGTTAACAGACATATACAAACACAGGTGACATATATAATCACCAAAGACCTACAGAATACCAAGAGAGGACTACTCAACATTCTGTCATAACGTACATGGGAAAAGGATCCCAGGAAGAACAGTCATCTGTATATGTGTAAAAGAACCACATCTTCCACACCTACAACAAGCCAAACATTGTAATCAAACTTGCTGTAATAAAAAATAAAAAAATAAATTAAAAACACGAACAACAAGTAGTGAGACAAACGTGAGGGGCTTTCTCCTGGCACATTCCATTCTAAACTCCAAACTAGAACACCACTTCCACTGAGGCTCTCTTGCCCTAGTAACCAGATTTGGTAAGGGTGAACTGCTGCCACCTTGTGGCCGTTTCACACAACAGCAGTTTAATCCCAACGCTAATGGTCAGTTGATATTCAAAATCATTGCAGGCCTGTAAATGACACCTGCCCTGAAAACAAATCCTGGGGTCACATATCGACCAAAAAATTCAAAGCACGTCCATATTTCAAAACGACCGTTTCAAAAGGCATATTTTACGCACATTAGTGTTCTGCTTCTTTTCCTTTCTTTCCTTTTTTGTTAAAAAACACGGGAATGGAAAAAGGCATCCCTCAGAAGGGGCGAAAATCGTTGCAGACGAATCAATGGACAGAGGTTTAATCTCCAATATATATAAACAACACATGCAGCTTAATATTAAAAAAAACAAACATCCCAATACAAAAATGGGCAGAGGATCTAAAGAGACGTTTCTTCAAAGAAGGCACAGAGATGGACCAGACGCACATGAAAAGCTGCTCAACAGCACTAATTATTAGAGAAATGCAAATCAAAACTACAATGAGGTATCACCTCACACCTGTTAGAATCGGCATCATCAGAAAATCTACAAACAACCAATTCTGGGGAGGGTGTGGACAAAAGGAGCCCTCTTCCACTATTGGTGGGAATGTAAATTGATACAGTCACTATGGAGAACAGTATGGAGTTTCCTTAAAAAAACTAGAAATAGAATTACCATCTGATCCAGCAATCCCACTTCTGGGCATATCCCCAGAGGAAACCGTATTTCAAAAAGACACATTCACCACAATGTTCATTGCAGCACTATTTACAATAGCCAGGTAATGGAAGCAACCTAAATGCCCACAGACAGATGAATGGATAAAGATGTGGTACATATATGAAATGGAATATTACTCGGCCATAAAAAGGAATGAAACTGGGTCATTTGTAGAGACATCGATGGATCGAGAGACTGTCATACTGAATGAAGTAAGTCAGAAAGAGGAAAACAAATATTGTATATTAATGCATATATGTGGAGCCTAATGATGGTATAGATGAACTGGTTTGCAGGGAAGAAATAGAGACACAGAGGTAGAGAAAAAACGTATGGACACCAAGTGTGGGAAGCCATGGGGTGGTCGTGGTGGGATGAGTTGGGAGTTTGGGATTGACCTGTATACATGTATACGCATAAAATACATAACTAATAATAATGTGCTGTATAAAAAAATAAGTAAAATTAAATTTCAAAATTTTAAAAAATAAAATTTAAAAATAAAACAGAAAAAATCCTTCCCGTCACACAGATGTATTTATAGGAATGAATTATTTCCATGCTTATATCTATAAATACATAAAAGAGGAATAAAATCTAACTTGAATCATAAAAGAAAAAAAATCCTGAACCCACGAGTTATACACAGGAAAACCCTATCAGGGCACTTGCTACAGTGGTAAACAATTCTGAAATTGGTCAGAGGTGGAGAACCATCTCCCATACAGCCATCAACCCACCCCCCACGCAAGGAGCGTCCTCATTGCAAAGCTGGGGGACCGTGCCGAGGCATCTGTGAGTAAACGTGAGCTGAGCCCCAGGCCAGCTGCTGCTGAACTGTTCCCACCCTTTCCAGGTAAAACACCTGAATATGTACAAGGGCTTGAAAGCCTAGAGGAAGGACCGTGGAGCCACACCAGCGACAGCACTCAGGCCAACTTGGTGCCTGCAGGCCAGCCAGGGTGGTCGTCGCATGTAAAGCACAGTAAGAGGGGCACAACTTCGACAATGATGCACTTGGCCAAAATGGGCGTATGCGTTTTCTCCTAAATATATTCAGGAGAAAACGCATACGCCCTTTTTGGCCAAGCAAGCAAGCGGGCAATGCAAATCTGCACTACAAAGAAGTATCACTTCCCACGGGTCAAAAGGGATATCCACAAAATATGTAAAAACCAGAAAGACAAGACAGGCCCTGGAGAACAGGGAGCCTTGTTATGCTGATGGGCGGGATGTAAGTTGCCAACTGCCTCACTGGAGGTGTGCATTGTGTTCCCTAAAACAAGTAAACAACAGAGCTACAGAGCCAAGGGCACTTCCAGTCTAGGGAATATACCTTGGGAAAACTGAAAATCCATAAGACAGAGCCACCCCCAAATTGAGGGCTGCACTGCTTACAAGAACCTCAACCTGGGTACACCTGAAATATCCCAGGAAATATAAAAATGGTTCAAAACATTGTGGAACTTAGGAACGATGGAATATCCCTCAGCCACGAAATCAATGTCATAAGACCAGTAGCAGCAAAATGAGTGGATTCAGGTACGATGATTCTAAGTGAAAGAAGTCACACAGAAAAAGAAACTTATCATAAGATATCACTTAGGAAGATCCTGTAAACATGGCTACACATGAACTGAGTTAGGAAAGAGAACAGAGTCTCACATTTAGAAAACACTCTTATGCCTGCTTAAGGGGGAAGGAGAGGTGGGGTGATGCATCAAACCAGAGTTTGATATAAGCACAGGTACCATTCCAAAAACCAACTATGGAATAGACAAGACCTACACCTTCCTCAGTGAAAGGGACTCAAAACCCCATATTTCCCGCAGAGGAATAGATCTGACTAGTAAGAATCTTAAAACCTATGTATTGATATGTCTCCGTAAGGGAATCAAGTGTGTCTAGACTGGCATAAACATGGCAGCGAGAATCAGCTCAAACCCACTCTAAAAAGGAATTTCAAAAACAGAACAAAGAAACAGGGAAATTCTTTACAATTCCTTCAGGGTCTCTGATGCAACCTGGAATGACCCTATCTACGATGACAGCTGGATGTGGCATGAGGCTGGACACTTGGGACTGAGAGGATTGGTGAGATTGGGTGAGCAAATGCAGACCCTTTAAAGCAATAATGCATGGCCACCATTCCATGGGTCCCACCTCTCCAGGTTGAAGGGAATATTACTACAGCTATAACATGTACGGGAAACCTAGAGAATGGACACACTGTGAATACGAAAGGTTTCTAAAACTCAACGAAGAGTCCCTCTCCTGGTGCTCCGGTTTGACTTTCCAACAGCTTTACTATCAATCTCCCAACTTGGAGAGACAGCCCCTTTAAGCTCCTGGTTCACACAGGTTGCCCATTTGGCAGAGGAGGAAAGGGAAGAGGGAGAACCAATGAGAGAGTAGCTGTTAGGCATTTGGATGGGCACATGTCACTCTAATTTCCCGGCAGGAAGAAGAATTCACCAAAGTCTCAGCCACCCACCGGGAACCAGTATAGGTCCTGAACCAAATGTTTGGACTTGCGTTCAGCTCACAAAAAACGAGTTGAAAAATGGAGCTCAGGGGCACAGCAATTCACAAACTGGCAGAGTAATCAAGGCCAACTATCGTCCAAAAATCTGTTGAGGGAAGGCAACGAGGCGGACTTGAATGCGAGGCAGAATAGCAGGAAACAGATTTCAAGAGGTACGTTAGAATCGCCTGTAAAGCACAGGAAGAGGGGCACAACTTCGACAATGATGCACTTGGCCAAAAAGGGCGTATGCGTTTTCTCCTGAATATATTCAGGAGAAAACGCATACGCCCTTTTTGGCCAAGCAAGCAAGCGGGCAATGCAAATCTGCACTACAAAGAAGTATCACTTCCCACCGGTCAAAAGGGACATCCACAAAATGTGTAAAAACCAGAAAGGCAAGACAGGCCCTGGAGAACAGGGAGCCTTGTTATGCTGATGGGCGGGATGTAAGCTGCCAACTGCCTCCCTGGAGGAGTGCATTGTGTTCCCTAAAACAAGTAAACAACAGAGCTACAGAGCCAAGGGCACTTCCAGTCTAGGGAATATACCTTGGGAAAACTGAAAATCCATAAGACAGAGCCACCCCCAAATTGAGGGCTGCACTGCTTACAAGAACCTCAACCTGGGTACACCTGAAATATCCCAGGAAATATAAAAATGGTTCAAAACATTGTGGAACTTAGGAACGATGGAATATCCCTCAGCCATGAAATCAATGTCATAAGACCAGTAGCAGCAAAATGATTGGATTCAGGTACGATGATTCTAAGTGAAAGAAGTCACACAGAAAAAGAAACTTATCATAAGATATCACTTAGGAAGATCCTTTAAACATGGCTACACATGAACTGAGTTAGGAAAGAGAACAGAGTCTCACATTTAGAAAACACTCTTATGCCTGCTTAAGGGGGAAGGAGAGGTGGGGTGATGCATCAAACCAGAGTTTGATATAAGCACAGGTACTGTTCCAAAAACCAACTATGGAATAGACAAGACCTACACCTTCCTCTGTGAAAGGGACTCAAAACCCCATATTTCCCACAGAGGAATAGATCTGACTAGTAAGAATCTTAAAACCTATGTATTGATATGTCTCCGTAAGGGAATCAAGTGTGTCTAGACTGGCATAAACATGGCAGCGAGAATCAGCTCAAACCCACTCTAAAAAGGAATTTCAAAAACAGAACAAAGAAACAGGGAAATTCTTTACAATTCCTTCAGGGTCTCTGATGCAACCTGGAATGACCCTATCTACGATGACAGCTGGATGTGGCATGAGGCTGGACACTTGGGACTGAGAGGATTGGTGAGATTGGGTGAGCAAATGCAGACCCTTTAAAGCAATAATGCAAGGCAACCATTCCATGGGTCCCAACTCTCCAGGTTGAAGGGAATATTACTACAGCTATAACATCTACGGGAAACCTAGAGAATGGACACACTGTGAATATGAAAGGTTTGTAAAACTCAACGAAGAGTCCCTCTCCTGGTGCTCTGGATTGACTTTCCAACAGCTTTACTATCAATCTCCCAACTTGGAGAGACAGCCCCTTTAAGCTCCTGGTTCACACAGGTTGCCCATTTGGCAGAGGAGGAAAGGGAAGAGGGAGAACCAATGAGAGAGTAGCTGTTAGGCATTTGGATGGGCACATGTCACTCTAATTTCCCGGCAGGAAGAAGAATTCACCAAAGTCTCAGCCACCCACCGGGAACCAGTATAGGTTCTGAACCAAATGTTTGGACTTGCGTTCAGCTCACAAAAAACGAGTTGAAAAATGGAGCTCAGGGGCACAGCAATTCACAAACTGGCAGAGTATCAAGGCCAACTATCGTCCAAAAATCTGTTGAGGGAAGGCAACGAGGCGGACTTGAATGCGAGGCAGAATAGCAGGAAACAGATTTCAAGAGGTACGTTAGAATCGCCTGTAAAGCACAGGAAGAGGGGCACAACTTCGACAATGATGCACTTGGCCAAAAAGGGCGTATGCGTTTTCTCCTGAATATATTCAGGAGAAAACGCATACGCCCTTTTTGGCCAAGCAAGCAAGCGGGCAATGCAAATCTGCACTACAAAGAAGTATCACTTCCCACCGGTCAAAAGGGACATCCAAAAAATGTGTAAAAACCAGAAAGGCAAGACAGGCCCTGGAGAACAGGGAGCCTTGTTATGCTGATGGGCGGGATGTAAGTTGCCAACTGCCTCACTGGAGGAGTGCATTGTGTTCCCTAAAACAAGTAAACAACAGAGCTACAGAGCCAAGGGCACTTCCAGTCTAGGGAATATACCTTGGGAAAACTGAAAATCCATAAGACAGAGCCACCCCCAAATTGAGGGCTGCACTGCTTACAGGAACCTCAACCTGGGTACACCTGAAATATCCCAGGAAATATAAAAATGGTTCAAAACATTGTGGAACTTACGTACGATGGAATATCCCTCAGCCACGAAATCAATGTCATAAGACCAGTAGCAGCAAAATGAGTGGATTCAGGTACGATGATTCTAAGTGAAAGAAGTCACACAGAAAAAGAAACTTATCATAAGATATCACTTAGGAAGATCCTGTAAACATGGCTACACATGAACTGAGTTAGGAAAGAGAACAGAGTCTCACATTTAGAAAACACTCTTATGCCTGCTTAAGGGGGAAGGAGAGGTGGGGTGATGCATCAAACCAGAGTTTGATATAAGCACAGGTACTGTTCCAAAAACCAACTATGGAATAGACAAGACCTACACCTTCCTCAATGAAAGGGACTCAAAACCCCATATTTCCCGCAGAGGAATAGATCTGACTAGTAAGAATCTTAAAACCTATGTATTGATATGTCTCCATAAGGGAATCAGGTGTGTCTAGACTGGCATAAACATGGCAGCGAGAATCAGCTCAAACCCACTCTAAAAAGGAATTTCAAAAACAGAACAAAGAAACAGGGAAATTCTTTACAATTCCTTCAGGGTCTCTGATGCAACCTGGAATGACCCTATCTACGATGACAGCTGGATGTGGCATGAGGCTGGACACTTGGGACTGAGAGGATTGGTGAGATTGGGTGAGCAAATGCAGACCCTTTAAAGCAATAATGCATGGCAACCATTCCATGGGTCCCACCTCTCCAGGTTGAAGGGAATATTACTACAGCTATAACATGTACGGGAAACCTAGAGAATGGACACACTGTGAATACGAAAGGTTTCTAAAACTCAACGAAGAGTCCCTCTCCTGGTGCTCCGGTTTGACTTTCCAACAGCTTTACTATCAATCTCCCAACTTGGAGAGACAGCCCCTTTAAGCTCCTGGTTCACACAGGTTGCCCATTTGGCAGAGGAGGAAAGGGAAGAGGGAGAACCAATGAGAGAGTAGCTGTTAGGCATTTGGATGGGCACATGTCACTCTAATTTCCCGGCAGGAAGAAGAATTCACCAAAGTCTCAGCCACCCACCGGGAACCAGTATAGGTCCTGAACCAAATGTTTGGACTTGCGTTCAGCTCACAAAAAACGAGTTGAAAAATGGAGCTCAGGGGCACAGCAATTCACAAACTGGCAGAGTAATCAAGGCCAACTATCGTCCAAAAATCTGTTGAGGGAAGGCAACGAGGCGGACTTGAATGCGAGGCAGAATAGCAGGAAACAGATTTCAAGAGGTACGTTAGAATCGCCTGTAAAGCACAGGAAGAGGGGCACAACTTCGACAATGATGCACTTGGCCAAAAAGGGCGTATGCGTTTTCTCCTGAATATATTCAGGAGGAAACGCATACGCCCTTTTTGGCCAAGCAAGCAAGCGGGCAATGAAAATCTGCACTACAAAGAAGTATCACTTCCCACCGGTCAAAAGGGACATCCACAAAATGTGTAAAAACCAGAAAGGCAAGACAGGCCCTGGAGAACAGGGAGCCTTGTTATGCTGATGGGCGGGATGTAAGTTGCCAACTGCCTCACTGGAGGAGTGCATTGTGTTCCCTAAAACAAGTAAACAACAGAGCTACAGAGCCAAGGGCACTTCCAGTCTAGGGAATATACCTTGGGAAAACTGAAAATCCATAAGACAGAGCCACCCCCAAATTGAGGGCTGCACTATTTACAAGAACCTCAACCTGGGTACACCTGAAATATCCCAGGAAATATAAAAATGGTTCAAAACATTGTGGAACTTACGTACGATGGAATATCCCTCAGCCATGAAATCAATGTCATAAGACCAGTAGCAGCAAAATGAGTGGATTCAGGTACGATGATTCTAAGTGAAAGAAGTCACACAGAAAAAGAAACTTATCATAAGATATCACTTAGGAAGATCCTGTAAACATGGCTACACATGAACTGAGTTAGGAAAGAGAACAGTCTCACATTTAGAAAACACTCTTATGCCTGCTTAAGGGGGAAGGAGAGGTGGGGTGATGCATCAAACCAGAGTTTGATATAAGCACAGGTACTGTTCCAAAAACCAACTATGGAATAGACAAGACCTACACCTTCCTCAGTGAAAGGGACTCAAAACCCCATATTTCCCGCAGAGGAATAGATCTGACTAGTAAGAATCTTAAAACCTATGTATTGATATGTCTCCGTAAGGGAATCAAGTGTGTCTAGACTGGCATAAACATGGCAGCGAGAATCAGCTCAAACCCACTCTAAAAAGGAATTTCAAAAACAGAACAAAGAAACAGGGAAATTCTTTACAATTCCTTCAGGGTCTCTGATGCAACCTGGAATGACCCTATCTACAATGACAGCTGGATGCGGCATGAGGCTGGACACTTGGGACTGAGAGGATTGGAGAGTTTGGGTGAGCAAAGGCAGACCCTTTATAGCAATAATGCATGGCACCCATTCCATGATTCCCAACTCTCCAGGTTGAAGGGAATATTACTACAGCTTTAACATGTACGGGAAACCTAGAGAATGGACACACTGTGAATACGAAAGGTTTCTAAAACTCAATGAAGAGTCCCTCTCCTGGGGCTCCGGTTTGACTTTCCAACTGCTTTACTATCAATCTCCCAACTTGGAGAGACAGCCCCTTTAAGCTCCTGGTTCACACAGGTTGCCAATTTGGCAGAGGATGAAAGGGAAGAGGGAGAACCAATGAGAGAGTAGCTGTTAGGCATTTGGATGGGCACATGTCACTCTAATTTCCCGGCAGGAGGAAGAATTAACCAAAGTCTCAGCCACCCACCGGGAACCAGTATAGGTCCTGAACCAAAAGTTTGGACTTGCGTTCAGCTCACAAAAAACGTGTTTGAAAATGGAGCTCAGGGGCACAGCAATTCACAAACAGGCAGAGTAATCAAGGCCAAGAATCGTCCAAAAATCTGTTGAGGGAAGGCAACGAGGCGGACTTGAAATCGAGGCAGAATAGCAGGAAACAGGTTTCAAGAGGTACGTTGGAATCACCTGTAAAGCACAGGAAGAGGGGCACAACTTCGACAATGATGCACTTGGCCAAAAAGGGCGTATGCGTTTTCTCCTGAATATATTCAGGAGAACACGCATACGCCCTTTTGGCCAAGGAAGCAAGCGGGCAATGCAAATCTGCACTACAAAGAAGTATCACTTCCCACGGGTCAAAAGGGACATCCACAAAATGTGTAAAAACCAGAAAGGCAAGACAGGCCGTGGCGAAATGGGAGCCTTGTTATGCTGATGGGCAGGATGTAAGTTGCCAACTGCCTCACTGGAGGAGTGCATTGTGCTCCCTAAAACAAGTAAACAACAGAGCTACAGAGCCAAGGGCACTTCCAGTCTAGGGAATATACCTTGGGAAAACTGAAAATCCATAAGACAGAGCCACCCCCAAATTGAGGGCTGCACTGCTTACAAGAACCTCAACCTGGGTACACCTGAAATATCCCAGGAAATATAAAAATGGTTCCAAACATTGTGGAACTTACGTACGATGGAATATCCCTCAGCCATGAAATCAATGTCATAAGACCAGTAGCAGCAAAATGAGTGGATTCAGGTGCGATGATTCTAAGTGAAAGAAGTCACACAGAAAAAGAAACTTATCATAAGATATCACTTAGGAAGATCCTGTAAACATGGCTACACATGAACTGAGTTAGGAAAGAGAACAGAGTCTCACATTTAGAAAACACTCTTATTCCTGCTTAAGGGGGAAGGAGAGGTGGGGTGATGCATCAAACCAGAGTTTGATATAAGCACAGGTACTGTTCCAAAAACCAACTATGGAATAGACAAGACCTACACCTTCCTCAGTGAAAGGGACTCAAAACCCCATATTTCCCACAGAGGAATAGATCTGACTAGTAAGAATCTTAAAACCTATGTATTGATATGTCTCCGTAAGGGAATCAAGTGTGTCTAGACTGGCATAAACATGGCAGCGAGAATCAGCTCAAACCCACTCTAAAAAGGAATTTCAAAAACAGAACAAAGAAACAGGGAAATTCTTTACAATTCCTTCAGGGTCTCTGATGCAACCTGGAATGACCCTATCTACGATGACAGCTGGATGTGGCATGAGGCTGGACACTTGGGACTGAGAGGATTGGTGAGATTGGGTGAGCAAATGCAGACCCTTTAAAGCAATAATGCATGGCAACCATTCCATGGGTCCCACCTCTCCAGGTTGAAGGGAATATTACTACAGCTATAACATGTACGGGAAACCTAGAGAATGGACACACTGTGAATACGAAAGGTTTCTAAAACTCAACGAAGAGTCCCTCTCCTGGTGCTCCGGTTTGACTTTCCAACAGCTTTACTATCAATCTCCCAACTTGGAGAGACAGCCCCTTTAAGCTCCTGGTTCACACAGGTTGCCCATTTGGCAGAGGAGGAAAGGGAAGAGGGAGAACCAATGAGAGAGTAGCTGTTAGGCATTTGGATGGGCACATGTCACTCTAATTTCCCGGCAGGAAGAAGAATTCACCAAAGTCTCAGCCACCCACCGGGAACCAGTATAGGTCCTGAACCAAATGTTTGGACTTGCGTTCAGCTCACAAAAAACGAGTTGAAAAATGGAGCTCAGGGGCACAGCAATTCACAAACTGGCAGAGTAATCAAGGCCAACTATCGTCCAAAAATCTGTTGAGGGAAGGCAACGAGGCGGACTTGAATGCGAGGCAGAATAGCAGGAAACAGATTTCAAGAGGTACGTTAGAATCGCCTGTAAAGCACAGGAAGAGGGGCACAACTTCGACAATGATGCACTTGGCCAAAAAGGGCGTATGCGTTTTCTCCTGAATATATTCAGGAGAAAACGCATACGCCCTTTTTGGCCAAGCAAGCAAGCGGGCAATGCAAATCTGCACTACAAAGAAGTATCACTTCCCACCGGTCAAAAGGGACATCCACAAAATGTGTAAAAACCAGAAAGGCAAGACAGGCCCTGGAGAACAGGGAGCCTTGTTATGCTGATGGGCGGGATGTAAGTTGCCAACTGCCTCACTGGAGGAGTGCATTGTGTTCCCTAAAACAAGTAAACAACAGAGCTACAGAGCCAAGGGCACTTCCAGTCTAGGGAATATACCTTGGGAAAACTGAAAATCCATAAGACAGAGCCACCCCCAAATTGAGGGCTGCACTGCTTACAAGAACCTCAACCTGGGTACACCTGAAATATCCCAGGAAATATAAAAATGGTTCCAAACATTGTGGAACTTACGTACGATGGAATATCCCTCAGCCACGAAATCAATGTCATAAGACCAGTAGCAGCAAAATGAGTGGATTCAGGTACGATGATTCTAAGGGAAAGAAGTCACACAGGAAAAGAAACTTATCATAAGATATCACTTAGGAAGATCCTGTAAACATGGCTACACATGAACTGAGTTAGGCAAGAGAACAGAGTCTCACATTTAGAAAACACTCTTATGCCTGCTTAAGGGTGAAGGAGAGGTGGGGTGATGCATCAAACCAGAGTTTGATATAAGCACAGGTACTGTTCCAAAAACCAACTATGGAATAGACAAGACCTACACCTTCCTCAGTGAAAGGGACTCAAAACCCCATATTTCCCGCAGAGGAATAGATCTGACTAGTAAGAATCTTAAAACCTATGTATTGATATGTCTCCGTAAGGGAATCAAGTGTGTCTAGACTGGCATAAAAAGGGCAGCGAGAATCAGCTCAAACCCACTCTAAAAAGGAATTTCAAAAACAGAACAAAGAAACAGGGAAATTCTTTACAATTCCTTCAGGGTCTCTGATGCAACCTGGAATGACCCTATCTACGATGACAGCTGGATGTGGCATGAGGCTGGACACTTGGGACTGAGAGGATTGGTGAGATTGGGTGAGCAAATGCAGACCCTTTAAAGCAATACTGCATGGCAACCATTCCATGGGTCCCACCTCTCCAGGTTGAAGGGAATATTACTACAGCTATAACATGTACGGGAAACCTAGAGAATGGACACACTGTGAATACGAAAGGTTTCTAAATCTCAACGAAGAGTCCCTCTCCTGGTGCTCCGGTTTGACTTTCCAACAGCTTTACTATCAATCTCCCAACTTGGAGAGACAGCCCCTTTAAGCTCCTGGTTCACACAGGTTGCCCATTTGGCAGAGGAGGAAAGGGAAGAGGGAGAACCAATGAGAGAGTAGCTGTTAGGCATTTGGATGGGCACATGTCACTCTAATTTCCCGGCAGGAAGAAGAATTCACCAAAGTCTCAGCCACCCACCGGGAACCAGTATAGGTCCTGAACCAAATGTTTGGACTTGCGTTCAGCTCACAAAAAACGAGTTGAAAAATGGAGCTCAGGGGCACAGCAATTCACAAACTGGCAGAGTAATCAAGGCCAACTATCGTCCAAAAATCTGTTGAGGGAAGGCAACGAGGCGGACTTGAATGCGAGGCAGAATAGCAGGAAACAGATTTCAAGAGGTACGTTAGAATCGCCTGTAAAGCACAGGAAGAGGGGCACAACTTCGACAATGATGCACTTGGCCAAAAAGGGCGTATGCGTTTTCTCCTGAATATATTCAGGAGAAAACGCATACGCCCTTTTTGGCCAAGCAAGCAAGCGGGCAATGCAAATCTGCACTACAAAGAAGTATCACTTCCCACCGGTCAAAAGGGACATCCACAAAATGTGTAAAAACCAGAAAGGCAAGACAGGCCCTGGAGAACAGGGAGCCTTGTTATGCTGATGGGCGGGATGTAAGTTGCCAACTGCCTCACTGGAGGAGTGCATTGTGTTCCCTAAAACAAGTAAACAACAGAGCTACAGAGCCAAGGGCACTTCCAGTCTAGGGAATATACCTTGGGAAAACTGAAAATCCATAAGACAGAGCCACCCCCAAATTGAGGGCTGCACTGCTTACAAGAACCTCAACCTGGGTACACCTGAAATATCCCAGGAAATATAAAAAGGGTTCCAAACATTGTGGAACTTACGTACGATGGAATATCCCTCAGCCACGAAATCAATGTCATAAGACCAGTAGCAGCAAAATGAGTGGATTCAGGTACGATGATTCTAAGGGAAAGAAGTCACACAGGAAAAGAAACTTATCATAAGATATCACTTAGGAAGATCCTGTAAACATGGCTACACATGAACTGAGTTAGGCAAGAGAACAGAGTCTCACATTTAGAAAACACTCTTATGCCTGCTTAAGGGGGAAGGAGAGGTGGGGTGATGCATCAAAGCAGAGTTTGATATAAGCCCAGGTACTGTTCCAAAAACCAACTATGGAATAGACAAGACCTACACCTTCCTCAGTGAAAGGGACTCAAAACCCCATATTTCCCGCAGAGGAATAGATCTGACTAGTAAGAATCTTAAAACCTATGTATTGATATGTCTCCGTAAGGGAATCAAGTGTGTCTAGACTGGCATAAACATGGCAGCGAGAATCAGCTCAAACCCACTCTAAAAAGGAATTTCAAAAACAGAACAAAGAAACAGGGAAATTCTTTACAATTCCTTCAGGGTCTCTGATGCAACCTGGAATGACCCTATCTACGATGACAGCTGGATGTGGCATGAGGCTGGACACTTGGGACTGAGAGGATTGGTGAGATTGGGTGAGCAAATGCAGACCCTTTAAAGCAATAATGCATGGCAACCATTCCATGGGTCCCACCTCTCCAGGTTGAAGGGAATATTACTACAGCTATAACATGTACGGGAAACCTAGAGAATGGACACACTGTGAATACGAAAGGTTTCTAAAACTCAACGAAGAGTCCCTCTCCTGGTGCTCCGGTTTGACTTTCCAACAGCTTTACTATCAATCTCCCAACTTGGAGAGACAGCCCCTTTAAGCTCCTGGTTCACACAGGTTGCCCATTTGGCAGAGGAAGAAAGGGAAGAGGGAGAACCAATGAGAGAGTAGCTGTTAGGCATTTGGATGGGCACATGTCACTCTAATTTCCCGGCAGGAAGAAGAATGAACCAAAGTCTCAGCCACCCACCGGGAACCAGTATAGGTCCTGAACCAAATGTTTGGACTTGCGTTCAGCTCACAAAAAACGAGTTGAAAAATGGAGCTCAGGGGCACAGCAATTCACAAACTGGCAGAGTAATCAAGGCCAACTATCGTCCAAAAATCTGTTGAGGGAAGGCAACGAGGCGGACTTGAATGCGAGGCAGAATAGCAGGAAACAGATTTCAAGAGGTACGTTAGAATCGCCTGTAAAGCACAGGAAGAGGGGCACAACTTCGACAATGATGCACTTGGCCAAAAAGGGCGTATGCGTTTTCTCCTGAATATATTCAGGAGAAAACGCATACGCCCTTTTTGGCCAAGCAAGCAAGCGGGCAATGCAAATCTGCACTACAAAGAAGTATCACTTCCCACCGGTCAAAAGGGACATCCACAAAATGTGTAAAAACCAGAAAGGCAAGACAGGCCCTGGAGAACAGGGAGCCTTGTTATGCTGATGGGCGGGATGTAAGTTGCCAACTGCCTCACTGGAGGAGTGCATTGTGTTCCCTAAAACAAGTAAACAACAGAGCTACAGAGCCAAGGGCACTTCCAGTCTAGGGAATATACCTTGGGAAAACTGAAAATCCATAAGACAGAGCCACCCCCAAATTGAGGGCTGCACTGCTTACAAGAACCTCAACCTGGGTACACCTGAAATATCCCAGGAAATATAAAAATGGTTCCAAACATTGTGGAACTTACGTACGATGGAATATCCCTCAGCCACGAAATCAATGTCATAAGACCAGTAGCAGCAAAATGAGTGGATTCAGGTACGATGATTCTAAGGGAAAGAAGTCACACAGGAAAAGAAACTTATCATAAGATATCACTTAGGAAGATCCTGTAAACATGGCTACACATGAACTGAGTTAGGCAAGAGAACAGAGTCTCACATTTAGAAAACACTCTTATGCCTGCTTAAGGGTGAAGGAGAGGTGGGGTGATGCATCAAACCAGAGTTTGATATAAGCACAGGTACTGTTCCAAAAACCAACTATGGAATAGACAAGACCTACACCTTCCTCAGTGAAAGGGACTCAAAACCCCATATTTCCCGCAGAGGAATAGATCTGACTAGTAAGAATCTTAAAACCTATGTATTGATATGTCTCCGTAAGGGAATCAAGTGTGTCTAGACTGGCATAAACATGGCAGCGAGAATCAGCTCAAACCCACTCTAAAAAGGAATTTCAAAAACAGAACAAAGAAACAGGGAAATTCTTTACAATTCCTTCAGGGTCTCTGATGCAACCTGGAATGACCCTATCTACGATGACAGCTGGATGTGGCATGAGGCTGGACACTTGGGACTGAGAGGATTGGTGAGATTGGGTGAGCAAATGCAGACCCTTTAAAGCAATAATGCATGGCAACCATTCCATGGGTCCCACCTCTCCAGGTTGAAGGGAATATTACTACAGCTATAACATGTACGGGAAACCTAGAGAATGGACACACTGTGAATACGAAAGGTTTCTAAAACTCAACGAAGAGTCCCTCTCCTGGTGCTCCGGTTTGACTTTCCAACAGCTTTACTATCAATCTCCCAACTTGGAGAGACAGCCCCTTTAAGCTCCTGGTTCACACAGGTTGCCCATTTGGCAGAGGAGGAAAGGGAAGAGGGAGAACCAATGAGAGAGTAGCTGTTAGGCACTTGGATGGGCACATGTCACTCTAATTTCCCGGCAGGAAGAAGAATGAACCAAAGTCTCAGCCACCCACCGGGAACCAGTATAGGTCCTGAACCAAATGTTTGGACTTGCGTTCAGCTCACAAAAAACGAGTTGAAAAATGGAGCTCAGGGGCACAGCAATTCACAAACTGGCAGAGTAATCAAGGCCAACTATCGTCCAAAAATCTGTTGAGGGAAGGCAACGAGGCGGACTTGAATGCGAGGCAGAATAGCAGGAAACAGATTTCAAGAGGTACGTTAGAATCGCCTGTAAAGCACAGGAAGAGGGGCACAACTTCGACAATGATGCACTTGGCCAAAAAGGGCGTATGCGTTTTCTCCTGAATATATTCAGGAGAAAACGCATACGCCCTTTTTGGCCAAGCAAGCAAGCGGGCAATGCAAATCTGCACTACAAAGAAGTATCACTTCCCACCGGTCAAAAGGGACATCCACAAAATGTGTAAAAACCAGAAAGGCAAGACAGGCCCTGGAGAACAGGGAGCCTTGTTATGCTGATGGGCGGGATGTAAGTTGCCAACTGCCTCACTGGAGGAGTGCATTGTGTTCCCTAAAACAAGTAAACAACAGAGCTACAGAGCCAAGGGCACTTCCAGTCTAGGGAATATACCTTGGGAAAACTGAAAATCCATAAGACAGAGCCACCCCCAAATTGAGGGCTGCACTGCTTACAAGAACCTCAACCTGGGTACACCTGAAATATCCCAGGAAATATAAAAAGGGTTCCAAACATTGTGGAACTTACGTACGATGGAATATCCCTCAGCCACGAAATCAATGTCATAAGACCAGTAGCAGCAAAATGAGTGGATTCAGGTACGATGATTCTAAGGGAAAGAAGTCACACAGGAAAAGAAACTTATCATAAGATATCACTTAGGAAGATCCTGTAAACATGGCTACACATGAACTGAGTTAGGCAAGAGAACAGAGTCTCACATTTAGAAAACACTCTTATGCCTGCTTAAGGGGGAAGGAGAGGTGGGGTGATGCATCAAACCAGAGTTTGATATAAGCCCAGGTACTGTTCCAAAAACCAACTATGGAATAGACAAGACCTACACCTTCCTCAGTGAAAGGGACTCAAAACCCCATATTTCCCGCAGAGGAATAGATCTGACTAGTAAGAATCTTAAAACCTATGTATTGATATGTCTCCGTAAGGGAATCAAGTGTGTCTAGACTGGCATAAACATGGCAGCGAGAATCAGCTCAAACCCACTCTAAAAAGGAATTTCAAAAACAGAACAAAGAAACAGGGAAATTCTTTACAATTCCTTCAGGGTCTCTGATGCAACCTGGAATGACCCTATCTACGATGACAGCTGGATGTGGCATGAGGCTGGACACTTGGGACTGAGAGGATTGGTGAGATTGGGTGAGCAAATGCAGACCCTTTAAAGCAATAATGCATGGCAACCATTCCATGGGTCCCACCTCTCCAGGTTGAAGGGAATATTACTACAGCTATAACATGTACGGGAAACCTAGAGAATGGACACACTGTGAATACGAAAGGTTTCTAAAACTCAACGAAGAGTCCCTCTCCTGGTGCTCCGGTTTGACTTTCCAACAGCTTTACTATCAATCTCCCAACTTGGAGAGACAGCCCCTTTAAGCTCCTGGTTCACACAGGTTGCCCATTTGGCAGAGGAGGAAAGGGAAGAGGGAGAACCAATGAGAGAGTAGCTGTTAGGCATTTGGATGGGCACATGTCACTCTAATTTCCCGGCAGGAAGAAGAATTCACCAAAGTCTCAGCCACCCACCGGGAACCAGTATAGGTCCTGAACCAAATGTTTGGACTTGCGTTCAGCTCACAAAAAACGAGTTGAAAAATGGAGCTCAGGGGCACAGCAATTCACAAACTGGCAGAGTAATCAAGGCCAACTATCGTCCAAAAATCTGTTGAGGGAAGGCAACGAGGCGGACTTGAATGCGAGGCAGAATAGCAGGAAACAGATTTCAAGAGGTACGTTAGAATCGCCTGTAAAGCACAGGAAGAGGGGCACAACTTCGACAATGATGCACTTGGCCAAAAAGGGCGTATGCGTTTTCTCCTGAATATATTCAGGAGAAAACGCATACGCCCTTTTTGGCCAAGCAAGCAAGCGGGCAATGCAAATCTGCACTACAAAGAAGTATCACTTCCCACCGGTCAAAAGGGACATCCACAAAATGTGTAAAAACCAGAAAGGCAAGACAGGCCCTGGAGAAGAGGGAGCCTTGTTATGCTGATGGGCGGGATGTAAGTTGCCAACTGCCTCACTGGAGGAGTGCATTGTGTTCCCTAAAACAAGTAAACAACAGAGCTACAGAGCCAAGGGCACTTCCAGTCTAGGGAATATACCTTGGGAAAACTGAAAATCCATAAGACAGAGCCACCCCCAAATTGAGGGCTGCACTGCTTACAAGAACCTCAACCTGGGTACACCTGAAATATCCCAGGAAATATAAAAAGGGTTCCAAACATTGTGGAACTTACGTACGATGGAATATCCCTCAGCCACGAAATCAATGTCATAAGACCAGTAGCAGCAAAATGAGTGGATTCAGGTACGATGATTCTAAGGGAAAGAAGTCACACAGGAAAAGAAACTTATCATAAGATATCACTTAGGAAGATCCTGTAAACATGGGTACACATGAACTGAGTTAGGCAAGAGAACAGAGTCTCACATTTAGAAAACACTCTTATGCCTGCTTAAGGGGGAAGGAGAGGTGGGGTGATGCATCAAACCAGAGTTTGATATAAGCACAGGTACTGTTCCAAAAACCAACTATGGAATAGACAAGACCTACACCTTCCTCAGTGAAAGGGACTCAAAACCCCATATTTCCCGCAGAGGAATAGATCTGACTAGTAAGAATCTTAAAACCTATGTATTGATATGTCTCCGTAAGGGAATCAAGTGTGTCTAGACTGGCATAAAAAGGGCAGCGAGAATCAGCTCAAACCCACTCTAAAAAGGAATTTCAAAAACAGAACAAAGAAACAGGGAAATTCTTTACAATTCCTTCAGGGTCTCTGATGCAACCTGGAATGACCCTATCTACGATGACAGCTGGATGTGGCATGAGGCTGGACACTTGGGACTGAGAGGATTGGTGAGATTGGGTGAGCAAATGCAGACCCTTTAAAGCAATAATGCATGGCAACCATTCCATGGGTCCCACCTCTCCAGGTTGAAGGGAATATTACTACAGCTATAACATGTACGGGAAACCTAGAGAATGGACACACTGTGAATACGAAAGGTTTCTAAAACTCAACGAAGAGTCCCTCTCCTGGTGCTCCGGTTTGACTTTCCAACAGCTTTACTATCAATCTCCCAACTTGGAGAGACAGCCCCTTTAAGCTCCTGGTTCACACAGGTTGCCCATTTGGCAGAGGAGGAAAGGGAAGAGGGAGAACCAATGAGAGAGTAGCTGTTAGGCACTTGGATGGGCACATGTCACTCTAATTTCCCGGCAGGAAGAAGAATGAACCAAAGTCTCAGCCACCCACCGGGAACCAGTATAGGTCCTGAACCAAATGTTTGGACTTGCGTTCAGCTCACAAAAAACGAGTTGAAAAATGGAGCTCAGGGGCACAGCAATTCACAAACTGGCAGAGTAATCAAGGCCAACTATCGTCCAAAAATCTGTTGAGGGAAGGCAACGAGGCGGACTTGAATGCGAGGCAGAATAGCAGGAAACAGATTTCAAGAGGTACGTTAGAATCGCCTGTAAAGCACAGGAAGAGGGGCACAACTTCGACAATGATGCACTTGGCCAAAAAGGGCGTATGCGTTTTCTCCTGAATATATTCAGGAGAAAACGCATACGCCCTTTTTGGCCAAGCAAGCAAGCGGGCAATGCAAATCTGCACTACAAAGAAGTATCACTTCCCACCGGTCAAAAGGGACATCCACAAAATGTGTAAAAACCAGAAAGGCAAGACAGGCCCTGGAGAACAGGGAGCCTTGTTATGCTGATGGGCGGGATGTAAGTTGCCAACTGCCTCACTGGAGGAGTGCATTGTGTTCCCTAAAACAAGTAAACAACAGAGCTACAGAGCCAAGGGCACTTCCAGTCTAGGGAATATACCTTGGGAAAACTGAAAATCCATAAGACAGAGCCACCCCCAAATTGAGGGCTGCACTGCTTACAAGAACCTCAACCTGGGTACACCTGAAATATCCCAGGAAATATAAAAAGGGTTCCAAACATTGTGGAACTTACGTACGATGGAATATCCCTCAGCCACGAAATCAATGTCATAAGACCAGTAGCAGCAAAATGAGTGGATTCAGGTACGATGATTCTAAGGGAAAGAAGTCACACAGGAAAAGAAACTTATCATAAGATATCACTTAGGAAGATCCTGTAAACATGGCTACACATGAACTGAGTTAGGCAAGAGAACAGAGTCTCACATTTAGAAAACACTCTTATGCCTGCTTAAGGGGGAAGGAGAGGTGGGGTGATGCATCAAACCAGAGTTTGATATAAGCCCAGGTACTGTTCCAAAAACCAACTATGGAATAGACAAGACCTACACCTTCCTCAGTGAAAGGGACTCAAAACCCCATATTTCCCGCAGAGGAATAGATCTGACTAGTAAGAATCTTAAAACCTATGTATTGATATGTCTCCGTAAGGGAATCAAGTGTGTCTAGACTGGCATAAACATGGCAGCGAGAATCAGCTCAAACCCACTCTAAAAAGGAATTTCAAAAACAGAACAAAGAAACAGGGAAATTCTTTACAATTCCTTCAGGGTCTCTGATGCAACCTGGAATGACCCTATCTACGATGACAGCTGGATGTGGCATGAGGCTGGACACTTGGGACTGAGAGGATTGGTGAGATTGGGTGAGCAAATGCAGACCCTTTAAAGCAATAATGCATGGCAACCATTCCATGGGTCCCACCTCTCCAGGTTGAAGGGAATATTACTACAGCTATAACATGTACGGGAAACCTAGAGAATGGACACACTGTGAATACGAAAGGTTTCTAAAACTCAACGAAGAGTCCCTCTCCTGGTGCTCCGGTTTGACTTTCCAACAGCTTTACTATCAATCTCCCAACTTGGAGAGACAGCCCCTTTAAGCTCCTGGTTCACACAGGTTGCCCATTTGGCAGAGGAGGAAAGGGAAGAGGGAGAACCAATGAGAGAGTAGCTGTTAGGCATTTGGATGGGCACATGTCACTCTAATTTCCCGGCAGGAAGAAGAATTCACCAAAGTCTCAGCCACCCACCGGGAACCAGTATAGGTCCTGAACCAAATGTTTGGACTTGCGTTCAGCTCACAAAAAACGAGTTGAAAAATGGAGCTCAGGGGCACAGCAATTCACAAACTGGCAGAGTAATCAAGGCCAACTATCGTCCAAAAATCTGTTGAGGGAAGGCAACGAGGCGGACTTGAATGCGAGGCAGAATAGCAGGAAACAGATTTCAAGAGGTACGTTAGAATCGCCTGTAAAGCACAGGAAGAGGGGCACAACTTCGACAATGATGCACTTGGCCAAAAAGGGCGTATGCGTTTTCTCCTGAATATATTCAGGAGAAAACGCATACGCCCTTTTTGGCCAAGCAAGCAAGCGGGCAATGCAAATCTGCACTACAAAGAAGTATCACTTCCCACCGGTCAAAAGGGACATCCACAAAATGTGTAAAAACCAGAAAGGCAAGACAGGCCCTGGAGAAGAGGGAGCCTTGTTATGCTGATGGGCGGGATGTAAGTTGCCAACTGCCTCACTGGAGGAGTGCATTGTGTTCCCTAAAACAAGTAAACAACAGAGCTACAGAGCCAAGGGCACTTCCAGTCTAGGGAATATACCTTGGGAAAACTGAAAATCCATAAGACAGAGCCACCCCCAAATTGAGGGCTGCACTGCTTACAAGAACCTCAACCTGGGTACACCTGAAATATCCCAGGAAATATAAAAAGGGTTCCAAACATTGTGGAACTTACGTACGATGGAATATCCCTCAGCCACGAAATCAATGTCATAAGACCAGTAGCAGCAAAATGAGTGGATTCAGGTACGATGATTCTAAGGGAAAGAAGTCACACAGGAAAAGAAACTTATCATAAGATATCACTTAGGAAGATCCTGTAAACATGGGTACACATGAACTGAGTTAGGCAAGAGAACAGAGTCTCACATTTAGAAAACACTCTTATGCCTGCTTAAGGGGGAAGGAGAGGTGGGGTGATGCATCAAACCAGAGTTTGATATAAGCACAGGTACTGTTCCAAAAACCAACTATGGAATAGACAAGACCTACACCTTCCTCAGTGAAAGGGACTCAAAACCCCATATTTCCCGCAGAGGAATAGATCTGACTAGTAAGAATCTTAAAACCTATGTATTGATATGTCTCCGTAAGGGAATCAAGTGTGTCTAGACTGGCATAAAAAGGGCAGCGAGAATCAGCTCAAACCCACTCTAAAAAGGAATTTCAAAAACAGAACAAAGAAACAGGGAAATTCTTTACAATTCCTTCAGGGTCTCTGATGCAACCTGGAATGACCCTATCTACGATGACAGCTGGATGTGGCATGAGGCTGGACACTTGGGACTGAGAGGATTGGTGAGATTGGGTGAGCAAATGCAGACCCTTTAAAGCAATACTGCATGGCAACCATTCCATGGGTCCCACCTCTCCAGGTTGAAGGGAATATTACTACAGCTATAACATGTACGGGAAACCTAGAGAATGGACACACTGTGAATACGAAAGGTTTCTAAAACTCAACGAAGAGTCCCTCTCCTGGTGCTCCGGTTTGACTTTCCAACAGCTTTACTATCAATCTCCCAACTTGGAGAGACAGCCCCTTTAAGCTCCTGGTTCACACAGGTTGCCCATTTGGCAGAGGAGGAAAGGGAAGAGGGAGAACCAATGAGAGAGTAGCTGTTAGGCACTTGGATGGGCACATGTCACTCTAATTTCCCGGCAGGAAGAAGAATTCACCAAAGTCTCAGCCACCCACCGGGAACCAGTATAGGTCCTGAACCAAATGTTTGGACTTGCGTTCAGCTCACAAAAAACGAGTTGAAAAATGGAGCTCAGGGGCACAGCAATTCACAAACTGGCAGAGTAATCAAGGCCAACTATCGTCCAAAAATCTGTTGAGGGAAGGCAACGAGGCGGACTTGAATGCGAGGCAGAATAGCAGGAAACAGATTTCAAGAGGTACGTTAGAATCGCCTGTAAAGCACAGGAAGAGGGGCACAACTTCGACAATGATGCACTTGGCCAAAAAGGGCGTATGCGTTTTCTCCTGAATATATTCAGGAGAAAACGCATACGCCCTTTTTGGCCAAGCAAGCAAGCGGGCAATGCAAATCTGCACTACAAAGAAGTATCACTTCCCACCGGTCAAAAGGGACATCCACAAAATGTGTAAAAACCAGAAAGGCAAGACAGGCCCTGGAGAACAGGGAGCCTTGTTATGCTGATGGGCGGGATGTAAGTTGCCAACTGCCTCACTGGAGGAGTGCATTGTGTTCCCTAAAACAAGTAAACAACAGAGCTACAGAGGCAAGGGCACTTCCAGTCTAGGGAATATACCTTGGGAAAACTGAAAATCCATAAGACAGAGCCACCCCCAAATTGAGGGCTGCACTGCTTACAAGAACCTCAACCTGGGTACACCTGAAATATCCCAGGAAATATAAAAATGGTTCCAAACATTGTGGAACTTACGTACGATGGAATATCCCTCAGCCACGAAATCAATGTCATAAGACCAGTAGCAGCAAAATGAGTGGATTCAGGTACGATGATTCTAAGGGAAAGAAGTCACACAGGAAAAGAAACTTATCATAAGATATCACTTAGGAAGATCCTGTAAACATGGCTACACATGAACTGAGTTAGGCAAGAGAACAGAGTCTCACATTTAGAAAACACTCTTATGCCTGCTTAAGGGGGAAGGAGAGGTGGGGTGATGCATCAAAGCAGAGTTTGATATAAGCACAGGTACTGTTCCAAAAACCAACTATGGAATAGACAAGACCTACACCTTCCTCAGTGAAAGGGACTCAAAACCCCATATTTCCCGCAGAGGAATAGATCTGACTAGTAAGAATCTTAAAACCTATGTATTGATATGTCTCCATAAGGGAATCAAGTGTGTCTAGACTGGCATAAACATGGCAGCGAGAATCAGCTCAAACCCACTCTAAAAAGGAATTTCAAAAACAGAACAAAGAAACAGGGAAATTCTTTACAATTCCTTCAGGGTCTCTGATGCAACCTGGAATGACCCTATCTACGATGACAGCTGGATGTGGCATGAGGCTGGACACTTGGGACTGAGAGGATTGGTGAGATTGGGTGAGCAAATGCAGACCCTTTAAAGCAATAATGCATGGCAACCATTCCATGGGTCCCACCTCTCCAGGTTGAAGGGAATATTACTACAGCTATAACATGTACGGGAAACCTAGAGAATGGACACACTGTGAATACGAAAGGTTTCTAAAACTCAACGAAGAGTCCCTCTCCTGGTGCTCCGGTTTGACTTTCCAACAGCTTTACTATCAATCTCCCAACTTGGAGAGACAGCCCCTTTAAGCTCCTGGTTCACACAGGTTGCCCATTTGGCAGAGGAGGAAAGGGAAGAGGGAGAACCAATGAGAGAGTAGCTGTTAGGCATTTGGATGGGCACATGTCACTCTAATTTCCCGGCAGGAAGAAGAATTCACCAAAGTCTCAGCCACCCACCGGGAACCAGTATAGGTCCTGAACCAAATGTTTGGACTTGCGTTCAGCTCACAAAAAACGAGTTGAAAAATGGAGCTCAGGGGCACAGCAATTCACAAACTGGCAGAGTAATCAAGGCCAACTATCGTCCAAAAATCTGTTGAGGGAAGGCAACGAGGCGGACTTGAATGCGAGGCAGAATAGCAGGAAACAGATTTCAAGAGGTACGTTAGAATCGCCTGTAAAGCACAGGAAGAGGGGCACAACTTCGACAATGATGCACTTGGCCAAAAAGGGCGTATGCGTTTTCTCCTGAATATATTCAGGAGAAAACGCATACGCCCTTTTTGGCCAAGCAAGCAAGCGGGCAATGCAAATCTGCACTACAAAGAAGTATCACTTCCCACCGGTCAAAAGGGACATCCACAAAATGTGTAAAAACCAGAAAGGCAAGACAGGCCCTGGAGAACAGGGAGCCTTGTTATGCTGATGGGCGGGATGTAAGTTGCCAACTGCCTCACTGGAGGAGTGCATTGTGTTCCCTAAAACAAGTAAACAACAGAGCTACAGAGGCAAGGGCACTTCCAGTCTAGGGAATATACCTTGGGAAAACTGAAAATCCATAAGACAGAGCCACCCCCAAATTGAGGGCTGCACTGCTTACAAGAACCTCAACCTGGGTACACCTGAAATATCCCAGGAAATATAAAAATGGTTCCAAACATTGTGGAACTTACGTACGATGGAATATCCCTCAGCCACGAAATCAATGTCATAAGACCAGTAGCAGCAAAATGAGTGGATTCAGGTACGATGATTCTAAGGGAAAGAAGTCACACAGGAAAAGAAACTTATCATAAGATATCACTTAGGAAGATCCTGTAAACATGGCTACACATGAACTGAGTTAGGAAAGAGAACAGAGTCTCACATTTAGAAAACACTCTTATGCCTGCTTAAGGGGGAAGGAGAGGTGGGGTGATGCATCAAACCAGAGTTTGATATAAGCACAGGTACTGTTCCAAAAACCAACTATGGAATAGACAAGACCTACACCTTCCTCAGTGAAAGGGACTCAAAACCCCATATTTCCCGCAGAGGAATAGATCTGACTAGTAAGAATCTTAAAACCTATGTATTGATATGTCTCCGTAAGGGAATCAAGTGTGTCTAGACTGGCATAAAAAGGGCAGCGAGAATCAGCTCAAACCCACTCTAAAAAGGAATTTCAAAAACAGAACAAAGAAACAGGGAAATTCTTTACAATTCCTTCAGGGTCTCTGATGCAACCTGGAATGACCCTATCTACGATGACAGCTGGATGTGGCATGAGGCTGGACACTTGGGACTGAAAGGATTGGTGAGATTGGGTGAGCAAATGCAGACCCTTTAAAGCAATACTGCATGGCAACCATTCCATGGGTCCCACCTCTCCAGGTTGAAGGGAATATTACTACAGCTATAACATGTACGGGAAACCTAGAGAATGGACACACTGTGAATACGAAAGGTTTCTAAAACTCAACGAAGAGTCCCTCTCCTGGTGCTCCGGTTTGACTTTCCAACAGCTTTACTATCAATCTCCCAACTTGGAGAGACAGCCCCTTTAAGCTCCTGGTTCACACAGGTTGCCCATTTGGCAGAGGAGGAAAGGGAAGAGGGAGAACCAATGAGAGAGTAGCTGTTAGGCACTTGGATGGGCACATGTCACTCTAATTTCCCGGCAGGAAGAAGAATTCACCAAAGTCTCAGCCACCCACCGGTAACCAGTATAGGTCCTGAACCAAATGTTTGGACTTGCGTTCAGCTCACAAAAAACGAGTTGAAAAATGGAGCTCAGGGGCACAGCAATTCACAAACTGGCAGAGTAATCAAGGCCAACTATCGTCCAAAAATCTGTTGAGGGAAGGCAACGAGGCGGACTTGAATGTGAGGCAGAATAGCAGGAAACAGATTTCAAGAGGTACGTTAGAATCGCCTGTAAAGCACAGGAAGAGGGGCACAACTTCGACAATGATGCACTTGGCCAAAAAGGGCGTATGCGTTTTCTCCTGAATATATTCAGGAGAAAACGCATACGCCCTTTTTGGCCAAGCAAGCAAGCGGGCAATGCAAATCTGCACTACAAAGAAGTATCACTTCCCACCGGTCAAAAGGGACATCCACAAAATGTGTAAAAACCAGAAAGGCAAGACAGGCCCTGGAGAAGAGGGAGCCTTGTTATGCTGATGGGCGGGATGTAAGTTGCCAACTGCCTCACTGGAGGAGTGCATTGTGTTCCCTAAAACAAGTAAACAACAGAGCTACAGAGCCAAGGGCACTTCCAGTCTAGGGAATATACCTTGGGAAAACTGAAAATCCATAAGACAGAGCCACCCCCAAATTGAGGGCTGCACTGCTTACAAGAACCTCAACCTGGGTACACCTGAAATATCCCAGGAAATATAAAAATGGTTCAAAACATTGTGGAACTTACGTACGATGGAATATCCCTCAGCCACGAAATCAATGTCATAAGAAAAGTAGCAGCAAAATGAGTGGATTCAGGTACGATGATTCTAAGGGAAAGAAGTCACACAGGAAAAGAAACTTATCATAAGATATCACTTAGGAAGATCCTGTAAACATGGCAACACATGAACTGAGTTAGGAAAGAGAACAGAGTCTCACATTTAGAAAACACTCTTATGCCTGCTTAAGGGGGAAGGAGAGGTGGGGTGATGCATCAAACCAGAGTTTGATATAAGCACAGGTACTGTTCCAAAAACCAACTATGGAATAGACAAGACCTCCACCTTACTCAGTGAAAGGGACTTAAAACCCCATATTTCCCGCAGAGGAATAGATCTGACTAGTAAGAATCTTAAAACCTATGTATTGATATGTCTCCGTAAGGGAATCAAGTGTGTCTAGACTGGCATAAACATGGCAGCGAGAATCAGCTCAAACCCACTCTAAAAAGGAATTTCAAAAACAGAACAAAGAAACAGGGAAATTCTTTACAATTCCTTCAGGGTCTCTGATGCAACCTGGAATGACCCTATCTACGATGACAGCTGGATGTGGCATGAGGCTGGACACTTGGGACTGAGAGGATTGGTGAGATTGGGTGAGCAAATGCAGACCCTTTAAAGCAATAATGCATGGCAACCATTCCATGGGTCCCACCTCTCCAGGTTGAAGGGAATATTACTACAGCTATAACATGTACGGGAAACCTAGAGAATGGACACACTGTGAATACGAAAGGTTTCTAAAACTCAACGAAGAGTCCCTCTCCTGGTGCTCCGGTTTGACTTTCCAACAGCTTTACTATCAATCTCCCAACTTGGAGAGACAGCCCCTTTAAGCTCCTGGTTCACACAGGTTGCCCATTTGGCAGAGGAGGAAAGGGAAGAGGGAGAACCAATGAGAGAGTAGCTGTTAGGCATTTGGATGGGCACATGTCACTCTAATTTCCCGGCAGGAAGAAGAATTCACCAAATTCTCAGCCACCCACCGGGAACCAGTATAGGTCCTGAACCAAATGTTTGGACTTGCGTTCAGCTCACAAAAAACGAGTTGAAAAATGGAGCTCAGGGGCACAGCAATTCACAAACTGGCAGAGTAATCAAGGCCAACTATCGTCCAAAAATCTGTTGAGGGAAGGCAACGAGGCGGACTTGAATGCGAGGCAGAATAGCAGGAAACAGATTTCAAGAGGTACGTTAGAATCGCCTGTAAAGCACAGGAAGAGGGGCACAACTTCGACAATGATGCACTTGGCCAAAAAGGGCGTATGCGTTTTCTCCTGAATATATTCAGGAGAAAACGCATACGCCCTTTTTGGCCAAGCAAGCAAGCGGGCAATGCAAATCTGCACTACAAAGAAGTATCACTTCCCACCGGTCAAAAGGGACATCCACAAAATGTGTAAAAACCAGAAAGGCAAGACAGGCCCTGGAGAACAGGGAGCCTTGTTATGCTGATGGGCGGGATGTAAGTTGCCAACTGCCTCACTGGAGGAGTGCATTGTGTTCCCTAAAACAAGTAAACAACAGAGCTACAGAGCCAAGGGCACTTCCAGTCTAGGGAATATACCTTGGGAAAACTGAAAATCCATAAGACAGAGCCACCCCCAAATTGAGGGCTGCACTGCTTACAAGAACCTCAACCTGGGTACACCTGAAATATCCCAGGAAATATAAAAATGGTTCCAAACATTGTGGAACTTACGTACGATGGAATATCCCTCAGCCACGAAATCAATGTCATAAGACCAGTAGCAGCAAAATGAGTGGATTCAGGTACGATGATTCTAAGGGAAAGAAGTCACACAGGAAAAGAAACTTATCATAAGATATCACTTAGGAAGATCCTGTAAACATGGCTACACATGAACTGAGTTAGGAAAGAGAACAGAGTCTCACATTTAGAAAACACTCTTATGCCTGCTTAAGGGGGAAGGAGAGGTGGGGTGATGCATCAAAGCAGAGTTTGATATAAGCCCAGGTACTGTTCCAAAAACCAACTATGGAATAGACAAGACCTACACCTTCCTCAGTGAAAGGGACTCAAAACCCCATATTTCCCGCAGAGGAATAGATCTGACTAGTAAGAATCTTAAAACCTATGTATTGATATGTCTCCGTAAGGGAATCAAGTGTGTCTAGACTGGCATAAACATGGCAGCGAGAATCAGCTCAAACCCACTCTAAAAAGGAATTTCAAAAACAGAACAAAGAAACAGGGAAATTCTTTACAATTCCTTCAGGGTCTCTGATGCAACCTGGAATGACCCTATCTACGATGACAGCTGGATGTGGCATGAGGCTGGACACTTGGGACTGAGAGGATTGGTGAGATTGGGTGAGCAAATGCAGACCCTTTAAAGCAATAATGCATGGCAACCATTCCATGGGTCCCACCTCTCCAGGTTGAAGGGAATATTACTACAGCTATAACATGTACGGGAAACCTAGAGAATGGACACACTGTGAATACGAAAGGTTTCTAAAACTCAACGAAGAGTCCCTCTCCTGGTGCTCCGGTTTGACTTTCCAACAGCTTTACTATCAATCTCCCAACTTGGAGAGATAGCCCCTTTAAGCTCCTGGTTCACACAGGTTGCCCATTTGGCAGAGGAGGAAAGGGAAGAGGGAGAACCAATGAGAGAGTAGCTGTTAAGCACTTGGATGGGCACATGTCACTCTAATTTCCCGGCAGGAAGAAGAATTCACCAAAGTCTCAGCCACCCACCGGGAACCAGTATAGGTCCTGAACCAAATGTTTGGACTTGCGTTCAGCTCACAAAAAACGAGTTGAAAAATGGAGCTCAGGGGCACAGCAATTCACAAACTGGCAGAGTAATCAAGGCCAACTATCGTCCAAAAATCTGTTGAGGGAAGGCAACGAGGCGGACTTGAATGCGAGGCAGAATAGCAGGAAACAGATTTCAAGAGGTACGTTAGAATCGCCTGTAAAGCACAGGAAGAGGGGCACAACTTCGACAATGATGCACTTGGCCAAAAAGGGCGTATGCGTTTTCTCCTGAATATATTCAGGAGAAAACGCATACGCCCTTTTTGGCCAAGCAAGCAAGCGGGCAATGCAAATCTGCACTACAAAGAAGTATCACTTCCCACCGGTCAAAAGGGACATCCACAAAATGTGTAAAAACCAGAAAGGCAAGACAGGCCCTGGAGAACAGGGAGCCTTGTTATGCTGATGGGCGGGATGTAAGTTGCCAACTGCCTCACTGGAGGAGTGCATTGTGTTCCCTAAAACAAGTAAACAACAGAGCTACAGAGCCAAGGGCACTTCCAGTCTAGGGAATATACCTTGGGAAAACTGAAAATCCATAAGACAGAGCCACCCCCAAATTGAGGGCTGCACTGCTTACAAGAACCTCAACCTGGGTACACCTGAAATATCCCAGGAAATATAAAAATGGTTCCAAACATTGTGGAACTTACGTACGATGGAATATCCCTCAGCCACGAAATCAATGTCATAAGACCAGTAGCAGCAAAATGAGTGGATTCAGGTACGATGATTCTAAGGGAAAGAAGTCACACAGGAAAAGAAACTTATCATAAGATATCACTTAGGAAGATCCTGTAAACATGGCAACATATGAACTGAGTTAGGAAAGAGAACAGAGTCTCACATTTAGAAAACACTCTTATGCCTGCTTAAGGGGGAAGGAGAGGTGGGGTGATGCATCAAACCAGAGTTTGATATAAGCACAGGTACTGTTCCAAAAACCAACTATGGAATAGACAAGACCTACACCTTCCTCAGTGAAAGGGACTCAAAACCCCATATTTCCCGCAGAGGAATAGATCTGACTAGTAAGAATCTTAAAACCTATGTATTGATATGTCTCCGTAAGGGAATCAAGTGTGTCTAGACTGGCATAAACATGGCAGCGAGAATCAGCTCAAACCCACTCTAAAAAGGAATTTCAAAAACAGAACAAAGAAACAGGGAAATTCTTTACAATTCCTTCAGGGTCTCTGATGCAACCTGGAATGACCCTATCTACGATGACAGCTGGATGTGGCATGAGGCTGGACACTTGGGATTGAGAGGATTGGTGAGATTGGGTGAGCAAATGCAGACCCTTTAAAGCAATAATGCATGGCAACCATTCCATGGGTCCCACCTCTCCAGGTTGAAGGGAATATTACTACAGCTATAACATGTACGGGAAACCTAGAGAATGGACACACTGTGAATACGAAAGGTTTCTAAAACTCAACGAAGAGTCCCTCTCCTGGTGCTCTGGATTGACTTTCCAACAGCTTTACTATCAATCTCCCAACTTGGAGAGACAGCCCCTTTAAGCTCCTGGTTCACACAGGTTGCCCATTTGGCAGAGGAGGAAAGGGAAGAGGGAGAACCAATGAGAGAGTAGCTGTTAGGCACTTGGATGGGCACATGTCACTCTAATTTCCCGGCAGGAAGAAGAATTAACCAAAGTCTCAGCCACCCACCGGGAACCAGTATAGGTCCTGAACCAAATGTTTGGACTTGTGTTCAGCTCACAAAAAACGAGTGGAAAAATGGAGCTCAGGGGCACAGCAATTCACAAACTGGCAGAGTAATCAAGGCCAACTATCGTCCAAAAATCTGTTGAGGGAAGGCAACGAGGCGGACTTGAATGCGAGGCAGAATAGCAGGAAACAGATTTCAAGAGGTACGTTAGAATCGCCTGTAAAGCACAGGAAGAGGGGCACAACTTCGACAATGATGCACTTGGCCAAAAAGGGCGTATGCGTTTTCTCCTGAATATATTCAGGAGAAAACGCATACGCCCTTTTTGGCCAAGCAAGCAAGCGGGCAATGCAAATCTGCACTACAAAGAAGTATCACTTCCCACCGGTCAAAAGGGACATCCACAAAATGTGTAAAAACCAGAAAGGCAAGACAGGCCCTGGAGAACAGGGAGCCTTCTTATGCTGATGGGCGGGATGTAAGTTGCCAACTGCCTCACTGGAGGAGTGCATTGTGTTCCCTAAAACAAGTAAACAACAGAGCTACAGAGCCAAGGGCACTTCCAGTCTAGGGAATATACCTTGGGAAAACTGAAAATCCATAAGACAGAGCCACCCCCAAATTGAGGGCTGCACTGCTTACAAGAACCTCAACCTGGGTACACCTGAAATATCCCAGGAAATATAAAAATGGTTCCAAACATTGTGGAACTTACGTACGATGGAATATCCCTCAGCCACGAAATCAATGTCATAAGACCAGTAGCAGCAAAATGAGTGGATTCAGGTACGATGATTCTAAGGGAAAGAAGTCACACAGGAAAAGAAACTTATCATAAGATATCACTTAGGAAGATCCTGTAAACATGGCAACACATGAACTGAGTTAGGAAAGAGAACAGAGTCTCACATTTAGAAAACACTCTTATGCCTGCTTAAGGGGGAAGGAGAGGTGGGGTGATGCATCAAACCAGAGTTTGATATAAGCACAGGTACTGTTCCAAAAACCAACTATGGAATAGACAAGACCTCCACCTTCCTCAGTGAAAGGGACTCAAAACCCCATATTTCCCGCAGAGGAATAGATCTGACTAGTAAGAATCTTAAAACCTATGTATTGATATGTCTCCGTAAGGGAATCAAGTGTGTCTAGACTGGCATAAACATGGCAGCGAGAATCAGCTCAAACCCACTCTAAAAAGGAATTTCAAAAACAGAACAAAGAAACAGGGAAATTCTTTACAATTCCTTCAGGGTCTCTGATGCAACCTGGAATGACCCTATCTACGATGACAGCTGGATGTGGCATGAGGCTGGACACTTGGGACTGAGAGGATTGGTGAGATTGGGTGAGCAAATGCAGACCCTTTAAAGCAATAATGCATGGCAACCATTCCATGGGTCCCACCTCTCCAGGTTGAAGGGAATATTACTACAGCTATAACATGTACGGGAAACCTAGAGAATGGACACACTGTGAATACGAAAGGTTTCTAAAACTCAACGAAGAGTCCCTCTCCTGGTGCTCCGGTTTGACTTTCCAACAGCTTTACTATCAATCTCCCAACTTGGAGAGACAGCCCCTTTAAGCTCCTGGTTCACACAGGTTGCCCATTTGGCAGAGGAGGAAAGGGAAGAGGGAGAACCAATGAGAGAGTAGCTGTTAGGCACTTGGATGGGCACATGTCACTCTAATTTCCCGGCAGGAAGAAGAATTCACCAAAGTCTCAGCCACCCACCGGTAACCAGTATAGGTCCTGAACCAAATGTTTGGACTTGCGTTCAGCTCACAAAAAACGAGTTGAAAAATGGAGCTCAGGGGCACAGCAATTCACAAACTGGCAGAGTAATCAAGGCCAACTATCGTCCAAAAATCTGTTGAGGGAAGGCAACGAGGCGGACTTGAATGCGAGGCAGAATAGCAGGAAACAGATTTCAAGAGGTACGTTAGAATCGCCTGTAAAGCACAGGAAGAGGGGCACAACTTCGACAATGATGCACTTGGCCAAAAAGGGCGTATGCGTTTTCTCCTGAATATATTCAGGAGAAAACACATACGCCCTTTTTGGCCAAGCAAGCAAGCGGGCAATGCAAATCTGCACTACAAAGAAGTATCACTCCCCAAAGGTCAAAAGGGACATCCACAAAATGTGTAAAAACCAGAAAGGCAAGACAGGCCCTGGAGAACAGGGAGCCTTCTTATGCTGATGGGCGGGATGTAAGTTGCCAACTGCCTCACTGGAGGAGTGCATTGTGTTCCCTAAAACAAGTAAACAACAGAGCTACAGAGCCAAGGGCACTTCCAGTCTAGGGAATAAACCTTGGGAAAACTGAAAATCCATAAGACAGAGCCACCCCCAAATTGAGGGCTGCACTGCTTACAAGAACCTCAACCTGGGTACACCTGAAATATCCCAGGAAATATAAAAATGGTTCCAAACATTGTGGAACTTACGTACGATGGAATATCCCTCAGCCACGAAATCAATGTCATAAGACCAGTAGCAGCAAAATGAGTGGATTCGGGTACGATGATTCTAAGGGAAAGAAGTCACACAGGAAAAGAAACTTATCATAAGATATCACTTAGGAAGATCCTGTAAACATGGCTACACATGAACTGAGTTAGGAAAGAGAACAGAGTCTCACATTTAGAAAACACTCTTATGCCTGCTTAAGGGGGAAGGAGAGGTGGGGTGATGCATCAAACCAGAGTTTGATATAAGCACAGGTACTGTTCCAAAAACCAACTATGGAATAGACAAGACCTCCACCTTCCTCAGTGAAAGGGACTCAAAACCCCATATTTCCCGCAGAGGAATAGATCTGACTAGTAAGAATCTTAAAACCTATGTATTGATATGTCTCCGTAAGGGAATCAAGTGTGTCTAGACTGGCATAAACATGGCAGCGAGAATCAGCTCAAACCCACTCTAAAAAGGAATTTCAAAAACAGAACAAAGAAACAGGGAAATTCTTTACAATTCCTTCAGGGTCTCTGATGCAACCTGGAATGACCCTATCTACGATGACAGCTGGATGTGGCATGAGGCTGGACACTTGGGACTGAGAGGATTGGTGAGATTGGGTGAGCAAATGCAGACCCTTTAAAGCAATAATGCATGGCAACCATTCCATGGGTCCCACCTCTCCAGGTTGAAGGGAATATTACTACAGCTATAACATGTACGGGAAACCTAGAGAATGGACACACTGTGAATACGAAAGGTTTCTAAAACTCAACGAAGAGTCCCTCTCCTGGTGCTCCGGTTTGACTTTCCAACAGCTTTACTATCAATCTCCCAACTTGGAGAGACAGCCCCTTTAAGCTCCTGGTTCACACAGGTTGCCCATTTGGCAGAGGAGGAAAGGGAAGAGGGAGAACCAATGAGAGAGTAGCTGTTAGGCATTTGGATGGGCACATGTCACTCTAATTTCCCGGCAGGAAGAAGAATTCACCAAATTCTCAGCCACCCACCGGGAACCAGTATAGGTCCTGAACCAAATGTTTGGACTTGCGTTCAGCTCACAAAAAACGAGTTGAAAAATGGAGCTCAGGGGCACAGCAATTCACAAACTGGCAGAGTAATCAAGGCCAACTATCGTCCAAAAATCTGTTGAGGGAAGGCAACGAGGCGGACTTGAATGCGAGGCAGAATAGCAGGAAACAGATTTCAAGAGGTACGTTAGAATCGCCTGTAAAGCACAGGAAGAGGGGCACAACTTCGACAATGATGCACTTGGCCAAAAAGGGCGTATGCGTTTTCTCCTGAATATATTCAGGAGAAAACGCATACGCCCTTTTTGGCCAAGCAAGCAAGCGGGCAATGCAAATCTGCACTACAAAGAAGTATCACTTCCCACCGGTCAAAAGGGACATCCACAAAATGTGTAAAAACCAGAAAGGCAAGACAGGCCCTGGAGAACAGGGAGCCTTGTTATGCTGATGGGCGGGATGTAAGTTGCCAACTGCCTCACTGGAGGAGTGCATTGTGTTCCCTAAAACAAGTAAACAACAGAGCTACAGAGCCAAGGGCACTTCCAGTCTAGGGAATATACCTTGGGAAAACTGAAAATCCATAAGACAGAGCCACCCCCAAATTGAGGGCTGCACTGCTTACAAGAACCTCAACCTGGGTACACCTGAAATATCCCAGGAAATATAAAAATGGTTCCAAACATTGTGGAACTTACGTACGATGGAATATCCCTCAGCCACGAAATCAATGTCATAAGACCAGTAGCAGCAAAATGAGTGGATTCAGGTACGATGATTCTAAGGGAAAGAAGTCACACAGGAAAAGAAACTTATCATAAGATATCACTTAGGAAGATCCTGTAAACATGGCTACACATGAACTGAGTTAGGAAAGAGAACAGAGTCTCACATTTAGAAAACACTCTTATGCCTGCTTAAGGGGGAAGGAGAGGTGGGGTGATGCATCAAAGCAGAGTTTGATATAAGCCCAGGTACTGTTCCAAAAACCAACTATGGAATAGACAAGACCTACACCTTCCTCAGTGAAAGGGACTCAAAACCCCATATTTCCCGCAGAGGAATAGATCTGACTAGTAAGAATCTTAAAACCTATGTATTGATATGTCTCCGTAAGGGAATCAAGTGTGTCTAGACTGGCATAAACATGGCAGCGAGAATCAGCTCAAACCCACTCTAAAAAGGAATTTCAAAAACAGAACAAAGAAACAGGGAAATTCTTTACAATTCCTTCAGGGTCTCTGATGCAACCTGGAATGACCCTATCTACGATGACAGCTGGATGTGGCATGAGGCTGGACACTTGGGACTGAGAGGATTGGTGAGATTGGGTGAGCAAATGCAGACCCTTTAAAGCAATAATGCATGGCAACCATTCCATGGGTCCCACCTCTCCAGGTTGAAGGGAATATTACTACAGCTATAACATGTACGGGAAACCTAGAGAATGGACACACTGTGAATACGAAAGGTTTCTAAAACTCAACGAAGAGTCCCTCTCCTGGTGCTCCGGTTTGACTTTCCAACAGCTTTACTATCAATCTCCCAACTTGGAGAGATAGCCCCTTTAAGCTCCTGGTTCACACAGGTTGCCCATTTGGCAGAGGAGGAAAGGGAAGAGGGAGAACCAATGAGAGAGTAGCTGTTAAGCACTTGGATGGGCACATGTCACTCTAATTTCCCGGCAGGAAGAAGAATTCACCAAAGTCTCAGCCACCCACCGGGAACCAGTATAGGTCCTGAACCAAATGTTTGGACTTGCGTTCAGCTCACAAAAAACGAGTTGAAAAATGGAGCTCAGGGGCACAGCAATTCACAAACTGGCAGAGTAATCAAGGCCAACTATCGTCCAAAAATCTGTTGAGGGAAGGCAACGAGGCGGACTTGAATGCGAGGCAGAATAGCAGGAAACAGATTTCAAGAGGTACGTTAGAATCGCCTGTAAAGCACAGGAAGAGGGGCACAACTTCGACAATGATGCACTTGGCCAAAAAGGGCGTATGCGTTTTCTCCTGAATATATTCAGGAGAAAACGCATACGCCCTTTTTGGCCAAGCAAGCAAGCGGGCAATGCAAATCTGCACTACAAAGAAGTATCACTTCCCACCGGTCAAAAGGGACATCCACAAAATGTGTAAAAACCAGAAAGGCAAGACAGGCCCTGGAGAACAGGGAGCCTTGTTATGCTGATGGGCGGGATGTAAGTTGCCAACTGCCTCACTGGAGGAGTGCATTGTGTTCCCTAAAACAAGTAAACAACAGAGCTACAGAGCCAAGGGCACTTCCAGTCTAGGGAATATACCTTGGGAAAACTGAAAATCCATAAGACAGAGCCACCCCCAAATTGAGGGCTGCACTGCTTACAAGAACCTCAACCTGGGTACACCTGAAATATCCCAGGAAATATAAAAATGGTTCCAAACATTGTGGAACTTACGTACGATGGAATATCCCTCAGCCACGAAATCAATGTCATAAGACCAGTAGCAGCAAAATGAGTGGATTCAGGTACGATGATTCTAAGGGAAAGAAGTCACACAGGAAAAGAAACTTATCATAAGATATCACTTAGGAAGATCCTGTAAACATGGCAACATATGAACTGAGTTAGGAAAGAGAACAGAGTCTCACATTTAGAAAACACTCTTATGCCTGCTTAAGGGGGAAGGAGAGGTGGGGTGATGCATCAAACCAGAGTTTGATATAAGCACAGGTACTGTTCCAAAAACCAACTATGGAATAGACAAGACCTACACCTTCCTCAGTGAAAGGGACTCAAAACCCCATATTTCCCGCAGAGGAATAGATCTGACTAGTAAGAATCTTAAAACCTATGTATTGATATGTCTCCGTAAGGGAATCAAGTGTGTCTAGACTGGCATAAACATGGCAGCGAGAATCAGCTCAAACCCACTCTAAAAAGGAATTTCAAAAACAGAACAAAGAAACAGGGAAATTCTTTACAATTCCTTCAGGGTCTCTGATGCAACCTGGAATGACCCTATCTACGATGACAGCTGGATGTGGCATGAGGCTGGACACTTGGGATTGAGAGGATTGGTGAGATTGGGTGAGCAAATGCAGACCCTTTAAAGCAATAATGCATGGCAACCATTCCATGGGTCCCACCTCTCCAGGTTGAAGGGAATATTACTACAGCTATAACATGTACGGGAAACCTAGAGAATGGACACACTGTGAATACGAAAGGTTTCTAAAACTCAACGAAGAGTCCCTCTCCTGGTACTCTGGATTGACTTTCCAACAGCTTTACTATCAATCTCCCAACTTGGAGAGACAGCCCCTTTAAGCTCCTGGTTCACACAGGTTGCCCATTTGGCAGAGGAGGAAAGGGAAGAGGGAGAACCAATGAGAGAGTAGCTGTTAGGCACTTGGATGGGCACATGTCACTCTAATTTCCCGGCAGGAAGAAGAATTAACCAAAGTCTCAGCCACCCACCGGGAACCAGTATAGGTCCTGAACCAAATGTTTGGACTTGTGTTCAGCTCACAAAAAACGAGTGGAAAAATGGAGCTCAGGGGCACAGCAATTCACAAACTGGCAGAGTAATCAAGGCCAACTATCGTCCAAAAATCTGTTGAGGGAAGGCAACGAGGCGGACTTGAATGCGAGGCAGAATAGCAGGAAACAGATTTCAAGAGGTACGTTAGAATCGCCTGTAAAGCACAGGAAGAGGGGCACAACTTCGACAATGATGCACTTGGCCAAAAAGGGCGTATGCGTTTTCTCCTGAATATATTCAGGAGAAAACGCATACGCCCTTTTTGGCCAAGCAAGCAAGCGGGCAATGCAAATCTGCACTACAAAGAAGTATCACTTCCCACCGGTCAAAAGGGACATCCACAAAATGTGTAAAAACCAGAAAGGCAAGACAGGCCCTGGAGAACAGGGAGCCTTGTTATGCTGATGGGCGGGATGTAAGTTGCCAACTGCCTCACTGGAGGAGTGCATTGTGTTCCCTAAAACAAGTAAACAACAGAGCTACAGAGCCAAGGGCACTTCCAGTCTAGGGAATATACCTTGGGAAAACTGAAAATCCATAAGACAGAGCCACCCCCAAATTGAGGGCTGCACTGCTTACAAGAACCTCAACCTGGGTACACCTGAAATATCCCAGGAAATATAAAAATGGTTCCAAACATTGTGGAACTTACGTACGATGGAATATCCCTCAGCCACGAAATCAATGTCATAAGACCAGTAGCAGCAAAATGAGTGGATTCAGGTACGATGATTCTAAGGGAAAGAAGTCACACAGGAAAAGAAACTTATCATAAGATATCACTTAGGAAGATCCTGTAAACATGGCAACACATGAACTGAGTTAGGAAAGAGAACAGAGTCTCACATTTAGAAAACACTCTTATGCCTGCTTAAGGGGGAAGGAGAGGTGGGGTGATGCATCAAACCAGAGTTTGATATAAGCACAGGTACTGTTCCAAAAACCAACTATGGAATAGACAAGACCTCCACCTTCCTCAGTGAAAGGGACTCAAAACCCCATATTTCCCGCAGAGGAATAGATCTGACTAGTAAGAATCTTAAAACCTATGTATTGATATGTCTCCGTAAGGGAATCAAGTGTGTCTAGACTGGCATAAACATGGCAGCGAGAATCAGCTCAAACCCACTCTAAAAAGGAATTTCAAAAACAGAACAAAGAAACAGGGAAATTCTTTACAATTCCTTCAGGGTCTCTGATGCAACCTGGAATGACCCTATCTACGATGACAGCTGGATGTGGCATGAGGCTGGACACTTGGGACTGAGAGGATTGGTGAGATTGGGTGAGCAAATGCAGACCCTTTAAAGCAATAATGCATGGCAACCATTCCATGGGTCCCACCTCTCCAGGTTGAAGGGAATATTACTACAGCTATAACATGTACGGGAAACCTAGAGAATGGACACACTGTGAATACGAAAGGTTTCTAAAACTCAACGAAGAGTCCCTCTCCTGGTGCTCCGGTTTGACTTTCCAACAGCTTTACTATCAATCTCCCAACTTGGAGAGACAGCCCCTTTAAGCTCCTGGTTCACACAGGTTGCCCATTTGGCAGAGGAGGAAAGGGAAGAGGGAGAACCAATGAGAGAGTAGCTGTTAGGCACTTGGATGGGCACATGTCACTCTAATTTCCCGGCAGGAAGAAGAATTCACCAAAGTCTCAGCCACCCACCGGTAACCAGTATAGGTCCTGAACCAAATGTTTGGACTTGCGTTCAGCTCACAAAAAACGAGTTGAAAAATGGAGCTCAGGGGCACAGCAATTCACAAACTGGCAGAGTAATCAAGGCCAACTATCGTCCAAAAATCTGTTGAGGGAAGGCAACGAGGCGGACTTGAATGCGAGGCAGAATAGCAGGAAACAGATTTCAAGAGGTACGTTAGAATCGCCTGTAAAGCACAGGAAGAGGGGCACAACTTCGACAATGATGCACTTGGCCAAAAAGGGCGTATGCGTTTTCTCCTGAATATATTCAGGAGAAAACACATACGCCCTTTTTGGCCAAGCAAGCAAGCGGGCAATGCAAATCTGCACTACAAAGAAGTATCACTCCCCAAAGGTCAAAAGGGACATCCACAAAATGTGTAAAAACCAGAAAGGCAAGACAGGCCCTGGAGAACAGGGAGCCTTCTTATGCTGATGGGCGGGATGTAAGTTGCCAACTGCCTCACTGGAGGAGTGCATTGTGTTCCCTAAAACAAGTAAACAACAGAGCTACAGAGCCAAGGGCACTTCCAGTCTAGGGAATATACCTTGGGAAAACTGAAAATCCATAAGACAGAGCCACCCCCAAATTGAGGGCTGCACTGCTTACAAGAACCTCAACCTGGGTACACCTGAAATATCCCAGGAAATATAAAAATGGTTCCAAACATTGTGGAACTTACGTACGATGGAATATCCCTCAGCCACGAAATCAATGTCATAAGACCAGTAGCAGCAAAATGAGTGGATTCGGGTACGATGATTCTAAGGGAAAGAAGTCACACAGGAAAAGAAACTTATCATAAGATATCACTTAGGAAGATCCTGTAAACATGGCTACACATGAACTGAGTTAGGAAAGAGAACAGAGTCTCACATTTAGAAAACACTCTTATGCCTGCTTAAGGGGGAAGGAGAGGTGGGGTGATGCATCAAACCAGAGTTTGATATAAGCACAGGTACTGTTCCAAAAACCAACTATGGAATAGACAAGACCTCCACCTTCCTCAGTGAAAGGGACTCAAAACCCCATATTTCCCGCAGAGGAATAGATCTGACTAGTAAGAATCTTAAAACCTATGTATTGATATGTCTCCGTAAGGGAATCAAGTGTGTCTAGACTGGCATAAACATGGCAGCGAGAATCAGCTCAAACCCACTCTAAAAAGGAATTTCAAAAACAGAACAAAGAAACAGGGAAATTCTTTACAATTCCTTCAGGGTCTCTGATGCAACCTGGAATGACCCTATCTACGATGACAGCTGGATGTGGCATGAGGCTGGACACTTGGGACTGAGAGGATTGGTGAGATTGGGTGAGCAAATGCAGACCCTTTAAAGCAATAATGCATGGCAACCATTCCATGGGTCCCACCTCTCCAGGTTGAAGGGAATATTACTACAGCTATAACATGTACGGGAAACCTAGAGAATGGACACACTGTGAATACGAAAGGTTTCTAAAACTCAACGAAGAGTCCCTCTCCTGGTGCTCCGGTTTGACTTTCCAACAGCTTTACTATCAATCTCCCAACTTGGAGAGACAGCCCCTTTAAGCTCCTGGTTCACACAGGTTGCCCATTTGGCAGAGGAGGAAAGGGAAGAGGGAGAACCAATGAGAGAGTAGCTGTTAGGCATTTGGATGGGCACATGTCACTCTAATTTCCCGGCAGGAAGAAGAATTCACCAAAGTCTCAGCCACCCACCGGGAACCAGTATAGGTCCTGAACCAAATGTTTGGACTTGCGTTCAGCTCACAAAAAACGAGTTGAAAAATGGAGCTCAGGGGCACAGCAATTCACAAACTGGCAGAGTAATCAAGGCCAACTATCGTCCAAAAATCTGTTGAGGGAAGGCAACGAGGCGGACTTGAATGCGAGGCAGAATAGCAGGAAACAGATTTCAAGAGGTACGTTAGAATCGCCTGTAAAGCACAGGAAGAGGGGCACAACTTCGACAGTGATGCACTTGGCCAAAAAGGGCGTATGCGTTTTCTCCTGAATATATTCAGGAGAAAACGCATACGCCCTTTTTGGCCAAGCAAGCAAGCGGGCAATGCAAATCTGCACTACAAAGAAGTATCACTTCCCACCGGTCAAAAGGGACATCCACAAAATGTGTAAAAACCAGAAAGGCAAGACAGGCCCTGGAGAACAGGGAGCCTTGTTATGCTGATGGGCGGGATGTAAGCTGCCAACTGCCTCCCTGGAGGAGTGCATTGTGTTCCCTAAAACAAGTAAACAACAGAGCTACAGAGCCAAGGGCACTTCCAGTCTAGGGAATATACCTTGGGAAAACTGAAGATCCATAAGACAGAGCCACCCCCAAATTGAGGGCTGCACTGCTTACAAGAACCTCAACCTGGGTACACCTGAAATATCCCAGGAAATATAAAAATGGTTCCAAACATTGTGGAACTTACGTACGATGGAATATCCCTCAGCCACGAAATCAATGTCATAAGACCAGTAGCAGCAAAATGAGTGGATTCAGGTACGATGATTCTAAGGGAAAGAAGTCACACAGGAAAAGAAACTTATCATAAGATATCACTTAGGAAGATCCTGTAAACATGGCTACACATGAACTGAGTTAGGAAAGAGAACAGAGTCTCACATTTAGAAAACACTCTTATGCCTGCTTAAGGGGGAAGGAGAGGTGGGGTGATGCATCAAAGCAGAGTTTGATATAAGCCCAGGTACTGTTCCAAAAACCAACTATGGAATAGACAAGACCTCCACCTTCCTCAGTGAAAGGGACTCAAAACCCCATATTTCCCGCAGAGGAATAGATCTGACTAGTAAGAATCTTAAAACCTATGTATTGATATGTCTCCGTAAGGGAATCAGGTGTGTCTAGACTGGCATAAACATGGCAGCGAGAATCAGCTCAAACCCACTCTAAAAAGGAATTTCAAAAACAGAACAAAGAAACAGGGAAATTCTTTACAATTCCTTCAGGGTCTCTGATGCAACCTGGAATGACCCTATCTACGATGACAGCTGGATGTGGCATGAGGCTGGACACTTGGGACTGAGAGGATTGGTGAGATTGGGTGAGCAAATGCAGACCCTTTAAAGCAATAATGCATGGCAACCATTCCATGGGTCCCACCTCTCCAGGTTGAAGGGAATATTACTACAGCTATAACATGTACGGGAAACCTAGAGAATGGACACACTGTGAATACGAAAGGTTTCTAAAACTCAACGAAGAGTCCCTCTCCTGGTGCTCCGGTTTGACTTTCCAACAGCTTTACTATCAATCTCCCAACTTGGAGAGACAGCCCCTTTAAGCTCCTGGTTCACACAGGTTGCCCATTTGGCAGAGGAGGAAAGGGAAGAGGGAGAACCAATGAGAGAGTAGCTGTTAGGCATTTGGATGGGCACATGTCACTCTAATTTCCCGGCAGGAAGAAGAATTCACCAAAGTCTCAGCCACCCACCGGGAACCAGTATAGGTCCTGAACCAAATGTTTGGACTTGCGTTCAGCTCACAAAAAACGAGTTGAAAAATGGAGCTCAGGGGCACAGCAATTCACAAACTGGCAGAGTAATCAAGGCCAACTATCGTCCAAAAATCTGTTGAGGGAAGGCAACGAGGCGGACTTGAATGCGAGGCAGAATAGCAGGAAACAGATTTCAACAGGTACGTTAGAATCGCCTGTAAAGCACAGGAAGAGGGGCACAACTTCGACAATGATGCACTTGGCCAAAAAGGGCGTATGCGTTTTCTCCTGAATATATTCAGGAGAAAACGCATACGCCCTTTTTGGCCAAGCAAGCAAGCGGGCAATGCAAATCTGCACTACAAAGAAGTATCACTTCCCACCGGTCAAAAGGGACATCCACAAAATGTGTAAAAACCAGAAAGGCAAGACAGGCCCTGGAGAACAGGGAGCCTTGTTATGCTGATGGGCGGGATGTAAGTTGCCAACTGCCTCACTGGAGGAGTGCATTGTGTTCCCTAAAACAAGTAAACAACAGAGCTACAGAGCCAAGGGCACTTCCAGTCTAGGGAATATACCTTGGGAAAACTGAAAATCCATAAGACAGAGCCACCCCCAAATTGGGGGCTGCACTGCTTACAAGAACCTCAACCTGGGTACACCTGAAATATCCCAGGAAATATAAAAATGGTTCCAAACATTGTGGAACTTACGTACGATGGAATATCCCTCAGCCACGAAATCAATGTCATAAGACCAGTAGCAGCAAAATGAGTGGATTCAGGTACGATGATTCTAAGGGAAAGAAGTCACACAGGAAAAGAAACTTATCATAAGATATCACTTAGGAAGATCCTGTAAACATGGCTACACATGAACTGAGTTAGGAAAGAGAACAGAGTCTCACATTTAGAAAACACTCTTATGCCTGCTTAAGGGGGAAGGAGAGGTGGGGTGATGCATCAAAGCAGAGTTTGATATAAGCCCAGGTACTGTTCCAAAAACCAACTATGGAATAGACAAGACCTCCACCTTCCTCAGTGAAAGGGACTCAAAACCCCATATTTCCCGCAGAGGAATAGATCTGACTAGTAAGAATCTTAAAACCTATGTATTGATATGTCTCCGTAAGGGAATCAGGTGTGTCTAGACTGGCATAAACATGGCAGCGAGAATCAGCTCACACCCACTCTAAAAAGGAATTTCAAAAACAGAACAAAGAAACAGGGAAATTCTTTACAATTCCTTCAGGGTCTCTGATGCAACCTGGAATGACCCTATCTACGATGACAGCTGGATGTGGCATGAGGCTGGACACTTGGGACTGAGAGGATTGGTGAGATTGGGTGAGCAAATGCAGACCCTTTAAAGCAATAATGCATGGCAACCATTCCATGGGTCCCACCTCTCCAGGTTGAAGGGAATATTACTACAGCTATAACATGTACGGGAAACCTAGAGAATGGACACACTGTGAATACGAAAGGTTTCTAAAACTCAACGAAGAGTCCCTCTCCTGGTGCTCCGGTTTGACTTTCCAACAGCTTTACTATCAATCTCCCAAATTGGAGAGACAGCCCCTTTAAGCTCCTGGTTCACACAGGTTGCCCATTTGGCAGAGGAGGAAAGGGAAGAGGGAGAACCAATGAGAGAGTAGCTGTTAGGCATTTGGATGGGCACATGTCACTCTAATTTCCCGGCAGGAAGAAGAATTCACCAAAGTCTCAGCCACCCACCGGGAACCAGTATAGGTCCTGAACCAAATGTTTGGACTTGCGTTCAGCTCACAAAAAACGAGTTGAAAAATGGAGCTCAGGGGCACAGCAATTCACAAACTGGCAGAGTAATCAAGGCCAACTATCGTCCAAAAATCTGTTGAGGGAAGGCAACGAGGCGGACTTGAATGCGAGGCAGAATAGCAGGAAACAGATTTCAACAGGTACGTTAGAATCGCCTGTAAAGCACAGGAAGAGGGGCACAACTTCGACAATGATGCACTTGGCCAAAAAGGGCGTATGCGTTTTCTCCTGAATATATTCAGGAGAAAACGCATACGCCCTTTTTGGCCAAGCAAGCAAGCGGGCAATGCAAATCTGCACTACAAAGAAGTATCACTTCCCACCGGTCAAAAGGGACATCCACAAAATGTGTAAAAACCAGAAAGGCAAGACAGGCCCTGGAGAACAGGGAGCCTTGTTATGCTGATGGGCGGGATGTAAGTTGCCAACTGCCTCACTGGAGGAGTGCATTGTGTTCCCTAAAACAAGTAAACAACAGAGCTACAGAGCCAAGGGCACTTCCAGTCTAGGGAATATACCTTGGGAAAACTGAAAATCCACAAGACAGAGCCACCCCCAAATTGAGGGCTGCACTGCTTACAAGAACCTCAACCTGGGTACACCTGAAATATCCCAGGAAATATAAAAATGGTTCCAAACATTGTGGAACTTACGTACGATGGAATATCCCTCAGCCACGAAATCAATGTCATAAGACCAGTAGCAGCAAATTGAGTGGATTCAGGTACGATGATTCTAAGGGAAAGAAGTCACACAGGAAAAGAAACTTATCATAAGATATCACTTAGGAAGATCCTGTAAACATGGCTACACATGAACTGAGTTAGGAAAGAGAACAGAGTCTCACATTTAGAAAACACTCTTATGCCTGCTTAAGGGGGAAGGAGAGGTGGGGTGATGCATCAAACCAGAGTTTGATATAAGCACAGGTACTGTTCCAAAAACCAACTATGGAATAGACAAGACCTCCACCTTCCTCAGTGAAAGGGACTCAAAACCCCATATTTCCCGCAGAGGAATAGATCTGACTAGTAAGAATCTTAAAACCTATGTATTGATATGTCTCCGTAAGGGAATCAGGTGTGTCTAGACTGGCATAAACATGGCAGCGAGAATCAGCTCAAACCCACTCTAAAAAGGAATTTCAAAAACAGAACAAAGAAACAGGGAAATTCTTTACAATTCCTTCAGGGTCTCTGATGCAACCTGGAATGACCCTATCTACGATGACAGCTGGATGTGGCATGAGGCTGGACACTTGGGACTGAGAGGATTGGTGAGATTGGGTGAGCAAATGCAGACCCTTTAAAGCAATAATGCATGGCAACCATTCCATGGGTCCCACCTCTCCAGGTTGAAGGGAATATTACTACAGCTATAACATGTACGGGAAACCTAGAGAATGGACACACTGTGAATACGAAAGGTTTCTAAAACTCAACGAAGAGTCCCTCTCCTGGTGCTCCGGTTTGACTTTCCAACAGCTTTACTATCAATCTCCCAACTTGGAGAGACAGCCCCTTTAAGCTCCTGGTTCACACAGGTTGCCCATTTGGCAGAGGAGGAAAGGGAAGAGGGAGAACCAATGAGAGAGTAGCTGTTAGGCACTTGGATGGGCACATGTCACTCTAATTTCCCGGCAGGAAGAAGAATTCACCAAAGTTTCAGCCACCCACCGGGAACCAGTATAGGTCCTGAACCAAATGTTTGGACTTGCGTTCAGCTCACAAAAAACGAGTTGAAAAATGGAGCTCAGGGGCACAGCAATTCACAAACTGGCAGAGTAATCAAGGCCAACTATCGTCCAAAAATCTGTTGAGGGAAGGCAACGAGGCGGACTTGAATGCGAGGCAGAATAGCAGGAAACAGATTTCAAGAGGTACGTTAGAATCGCCTGTAAAGCACAGGAAGAGGGGCACAACTTCGACAATGATGCACTTGGCCAAAAAGGGCGTATGCGTTTTCTCCTGAATATATTCAGGAGAAAACACATACGCCCTTTTTGGCCAAGCAAGCAAGCGGGCAATGCAAATCTGCACTACAAAGAAGTATCACTCCCCAAAGGTCAAAAGGGACATCCACAAAATGTGTAAAAACCAGAAAGGCAAGACAGGCCCTGGAGAACAGGGAGCCTTGTTATGCTGATGGGCGGGATGTAAGTTGCCAACTGCCTCACTGGAGGAGTGCATTGTGTTCCCTAAAACAAGTAAACAACAGAGCTACAGAGCCAAGGGAACTTCCAGTCTAGGGAATATACCTTGGGAAAACTGAAAATCCATAAGACAGAGCCACCCCCAAATTGAGGGCTGCACTGCTTACAAGAACCTCAACCTGGGTACACCTGAAATATCCCAGGAAATATAAAAATGGTTCCAAACATTGTGGAACTTACGTACGATGGAATATCCCTCAGCCACGAAATCAATGTCATAAGACCAGTAGCAGCAAAATGAGTGGATTCGGGTACGATGATTCTAAGGGAAAGAAGTCACACAGGAAAAGAAACTTATCATAAGATATCACTTAGGAAGATCCTGTAAACATGGCTACACATGAACTGAGTTAGGAAAGAGAACAGAGTCTCACATTTAGAAAACACTCTTATGCCTGCTTAAGGGGGAAGGAGAGGTGGGGTGATGCATCAAACCAGAGTTTGATATAAGCACAGGTACTGTTCCAAAAACCAACTATGGAATAGACAAGACCTACACCTTCCTCAGTGAAAGGGACTCAAAACCCCATATTTCCCGCAGAGGAATAGATCTGACTAGTAAGAATCTTAAAACCTATGTATTGATATGTCTCCGTAAGGGAATCAGGTGTGTCTAGACTGGCATAAACATGGCAGCGAGAATCAGCTCAAACCCACTCTAAAAAGGAATTTCAAAAACAGAACAAAGAAACAGGGAAATTCTTTACAATTCCTTCAGGGTCTCTGATGCAACCTGGAATGACCCTATCTACGATGACAGCTGGATGTGGCATGAGGCTGGACACTTGGGACTGAGAGGATTGGTGAGATTGGGTGAGCAAATGCAGACCCTTTAAAGCAATAATGCATGGCAACCATTCCATGGGTCCCACCTCTCCAGGTTGAAGGGAATATTACTACAGCTATAACATGTACGGGAAACCTAGAGAATGGACACACTGTGAATACGAAAGGTTTCTAAAACTCAACGAAGAGTCCCTCTCCTGGTGCTCCGGTTTGACTTTCCAACAGCTTTACTATCAATCTCCCAACTTGGAGAGACAGCCCCTTTAAGCTCCTGGTTCACACAGGTTGCCCATTTGGCAGAGGAGGAAAGGGAAGAGGGAGAACCAATGAGAGAGTAGCTGTTAGGCATTTGGATGGGCACATGTCACTCTAATTTCCCGGCAGGAAGAAGAATTCACCAAAGTCTCAGCCACCCACCGGGAACCAGTATAGGTCCTGAACCAAATGTTTGGACTTGCGTTCAGCTCACAAAAAACGAGTTGAAAAATGGAGCTCAGGGGCACAGCAATTCACAAACTGGCAGAGTAATCAAGGCCAACTATCGTCCAAAAATCTGTTGAGGGAAGGCAACGAGGCGGACTTGAATGCGAGGCAGAATAGCAGGAAACAGATTTCAAGAGGTACGTTAGAATCGCCTGTAAAGCACAGGAAGAGGGGCACAACTTCGACAATGATGCACTTGGCCAAAAAGGGCGTATGCGTTTTCTCCTGAATATATTCAGGAGAAAACGCATACGCCCTTTTTGGCCAAGCAAGCAAGCGGGCAATGCAAATCTGCACTACAAAGAAGTATCACTTCCCACCGGTCAAAAGGGACATCCACAAAATGTGTAAAAACCAGAAAGGCAAGACAGGCCCTGGAGAACAGGGAGCCTTGTTATGCTGATGGGCGGGATGTAAGTTGCCAACTGCCTCACTGGAGGAGTGCATTGTGTTCCCTAAAACAAGTAAACAACAGAGCTACAGAGCCAAGGGCACTTCCAGTCTAGGGAATATACCTTGGGAAAACTGAAAATCCATAAGACAGAGCCACCCCCAAATTGGGGGCTGCACTGCTTACAAGAACCTCAACCTGGGTACACCTGAAATATCCCAGGAAATATAAAAATGGTTCCAAACATTGTGGAACTTACGTACGATGGAATATCCCTCAGCCACGAAATCAATGTCATAAGACCAGTAGCAGCAAAATGAGTGGATTCAGGTACGATGATTCTAAGGGAAAGAAGTCACACAGGAAAAGAAACTTATCATAAGATATCACTTAGGAAGATCCTGTAAACATGGCTACACATGAACTGAGTTAGGAAAGAGAACAGAGTCTCACATTTAGAAAACACTCTTATGCCTGCTTAAGGGGGAAGGAGAGGTGGGGTGATGCATCAAAGCAGAGTTTGATATAAGCCCAGGTACTGTTCCAAAAACCAACTATGGAATAGACAAGACCTCCACCTTCCTCAGTGAAAGGGACTCAAAACCCCATATTTCCCGCAGAGGAATAGATCTGACTAGTAAGAATCTTAAAACCTATGTATTGATATGTCTCCGTAAGGGAATCAGGTGTGTCTAGACTGGCATAAACATGGCAGCGAGAATCAGCTCAAACCCACTCTAAAAAGGAATTTCAAAAACAGAACAAAGAAACAGGGAAATTCTTTACAATTCCTTCAGGGTCTCTGATGCAACCTGGAATGACCCTATCTACGATGACAGCTGGATGTGGCATGAGGCTGGACACTTGGGACTGAGAGGATTGGTGAGATTGGGTGAGCAAATGCAGACCCTTTAAAGCAATAATGCATGGCAACCATTCCATGGGTCCCACCTCTCCAGGTTGAAGGGAATATTACTACAGCTATAACATGTACGGGAAACCTAGAGAATGGACACACTGTGAATACGAAAGGTTTCTAAAACTCAACGAAGAGTCCCTCTCCTGGTGCTCCGGTTTGACTTTCCAACAGCTTTACTATCAATCTCCCAACTTGGAGAGACAGCCCCTTTAAGCTCCTGGTTCACACAGGTTGCCCATTTGGCAGAGGAGGAAAGGGAAGAGGGAGAACCAATGAGAGAGTAGCTGTTAGGCACTTGGATGGGCACATGTCACTCTAATTTCCCGGCAGGAAGAAGAATTCACCAAAGTCTCAGCCACCCACCGGGAACCAGTATAGGTCCTGAACCAAATGTTTGGACTTGCGTTCAGCTCACAAAAAACGAGTTGAAAAATGGAGCTCAGGGGCACAGCAATTCACAAACTGGCAGAGTAATCAAGGCCAACTATCGTCCAAAAATCTGTTGAGGGAAGGCAACGAGGCGGACTTGAATGCGAGGCAGAATAGCAGGAAACAGATTTCAAGAGGTACGTTAGAATCGCCTGTAAAGCACAGGAAGAGGGGCACAACTTCGACAATGATGCACTTGGCCAAAAAGGGCGTATGCGTTTTCTCCTGAATATATTCAGGAGAAAACGCATACGCCCTTTTTGGCCAAGCAAGCAAGCGGGCAATGCAAATCTGCACTACAAAGAAGTATCACTTCCCACCGGTCAAAAGGGACATCCACAAAATGTGTAAAAACCAGAAAGGCAAGACAGGCCCTGGAGAACAGGGAGCCTTGTTATGCTGATGGGCGGGATGTAAGTTGCCAACTGCCTCACTGGAGGAGTGCATTGTGTTCCCTAAAACAAGTAAACAACAGAGCTACAGAGCCAAGGGCACTTCCAGTCTAGGGAATATACCTTGGGAAAACTGAAAATCCATAAGACAGAGCCACCCCCAAATTGAGGGCTGCACTGCTTACAAGAACCTCAACCTGGGTACACCTGAAATATCCCAGGAAATATAAAAATGGTTCCAAACATTGTGGAACTTACGTACGATGGAATATCCCTCAGCCACGAAATCAATGTCATAAGACCAGTAGCAGCAAAATGAGTGGATTCAGGTACGATGATTCTAAGGGAAAGAAGTCACACAGGAAAAGAAACTTATCATAAGATATCACTTAGGAAGATCCTGTAAACATGGCTACACATGAACTGAGTTAGGAAAGAGAACAGAGTCTCACATTTAGAAAACACTCTTATGCCTGCTTAAGGGGGAAGGAGAGGTGGGGTGATGCATCAAACCAGAGTTTGATATAAGCCCAGGTACTGTTCCAAAAACCAACTATGGAATAGACAAGACCTCCACCTTCCTCAGTGAAAGGGACTCAAAACCCCATATTTCCCGCAGAGGAATAGATCTGACTAGTAAGAATCTTAAAACCTATGTATTGATATGTCTCCGTAAGGGAATCAGGTGTGTCTAGACTGGCATAAACATGGCAGCGAGAATCAGCTCAAACCCACTCTAAAAAGGAATTTCAAAAACAGAACAAAGAAACAGGGAAATTCTTTACAATTCCTTCAGGGTCTCTGATGCAACCTGGAATGACCCTATCTACGATGACAGCTGGATGTGGCATGAGGCTGGACACTTGGGACTGAGAGGATTGGTGAGATTGGGTGAGCAAATGCAGACCCTTTAAAGCAATAATGCATGGCAACCATTCCATGGGTCCCACCTCTCCAGGTTGAAGGGAATATTACTACAGCTATAACATGTACGGGAAACCTAGAGAATGGACACACTGTGAATACGAAAGGTTTCTAAAACTCAACGAAGAGTCCCTCTCCTGGTGCTCCGGTTTGACTTTCCAACAGCTTTACTATCAATCTCCCAACTTGGAGAGACAGCCCCTTTAAGCTCCTGGTTCACACAGGTTGCCCATTTGGCAGAGGAGGAAAGGGAAGAGGGAGAACCAATGAGAGAGTAGCTGTTAGGCATTTGGATGGGCACATGTCACTCTAATTTCCCGGCAGGAAGAAGAATTCACCAAAGTCTCAGCCACCCACCGGGAACCAGTATAGGTCCTGAACCAAATGTTTGGACTTGCGTTCAGCTCACAAAAAACGAGTTGAAAAATGGAGCTCAGGGGCACAGCAATTCACAAACTGGCAGAGTAATCAAGGCCAACTATCGTCCAAAAATCTGTTGAGGGAAGGCAACGAGGCGGACTTGAATGCGAGGCAGAATAGCAGGAAACAGATTTCAAGAGGTACGTTAGAATCGCCTGTAAAGCACAGGAAGAGGGGCACAACTTCGACAATGATGCACTTGGCCAAAAAGGGCGTATGCGTTTTCTCCTGAATATATTCAGGAGAAAACGCATACGCCCTTTTTGGCCAAGCAAGCAAGCGGGCAATGCAAATCTGCACTACAAAGAAGTATCACTTCCCACCGGTCAAAAGGGACATCCACAAAATGTGTAAAAACCAGAAAGGCAAGACAGGCCCTGGAGAACAGGGAGCCTTGTTATGCTGATGGGCGGGATGTAAGTTGCCAACTGCCTCACTGGAGGAGTGCATTGTGTTCCCTAAAACAAGTAAACAACAGAGCTACAGAGCCAAGGGCACTTCCAGTCTAGGGAATATACCTTGGGAAAACTGAAAATCCATAAGACAGAGCCACCCCCAAATTGAGGGCTGCACTGCTTACAAGAACCTCAACCTGGGTACACCTGAAATATCCCAGGAAATATAAAAATGGTTCCAAACATTGTGGAACTTACGTACGATGGAATATCCCTCAGCCACGAAATCAATGTCATAAGACCAGTAGCAGCAAAATGAGTGGATTCAGGTACGATGATTCTAAGGGAAAGAAGTCACACAGGAAAAGAAACTTATCATAAGATATCACTTAGGAAGATCCTGTAAACATGGCTACACATGAACTGAGTTAGGAAAGAGAACAGAGTCTCACATTTAGAAAACACTCTTATGCCTGCTTAAGGGGGAAGGAGAGGTGGGGTGATGCATCAAACCAGAGTTTGATATAAGCACAGGTACTGTTCCAAAAACCAACTATGGAATAGACAAGACCTACACCTTCCTCAGTGAAAGGGACTCAAAACCCCATATTTCCCGCAGAGGAATAGATCTGACTAGTAAGAATCTTAAAACCTATGTATTGATATGTCTCCGTAAGGGAATCAAGTGTGTCTAGACTGGCATAAACATGGCAGCGAGAATCAGCTCAAACCCACTCTAAAAAGGAATTTCAAAAACAGAACAAAGAAACAGGGAAATTCTTTACAATTCCTTCAGGGTCTCTGATGCAACCTGGAATGACCCTATCTACGATGACAGCTGGATGTGGCATGAGGCTGGACACTTGGGACTGAGAGGATTGGTGAGATTGGGTGAGCAAATGCAGACCCTTTAAAGCAATAATGCATGGCAACCATTCCATGGGTCCCACCTCTCCAGGTTGAAGGGAATATTACTACAGCTATAACATGTACGGGAAACCTAGAGAATGGACACACTGTGAATACGAAAGGTTTCTATAACTCAACGAAGAGTCCCTCTCCTGGTGCTCCGGTTTGACTTTCCAACAGCTTTACTATCAATCTCCCAACTTGGAGAGACAGCCCCTTTAAGCTCCTGGTTCACACAGGTTGCCCATTTGGCAGAGGAGGAAAGGGAAGAGGGAGAACCAATGAGAGAGTAGCTGTTAGGCATTTGGATGGGCACATGTCACTCTAATTTCCCGGCAGGAAGAAGAATTCACCAAAGTCTCAGCCACCCACCGGGAACCAGTATAGGTCCTGAACCAAATGTTTGGACTTGCGTTCAGCTCACAAAAAACGAGTTGAAAAATGGAGCTCAGGGGCACAGCAATTCACAAACTGGCAGAGTAATCAAGGCCAACTATCGTCCAAAAATCTGTTGAGGGAAGGCAACGAGGCGGACTTGAATGCGAGGCAGAATAGCAGGAAACAGATTTCAAGAGGTACGTTAGAATCGCCTGTAAAGCACAGGAAGAGGGGCACAACTTCGACAGTGATGCACTTGGCCAAAAAGGGCGTATGCGTTTTCTCCTGAATATATTCAGGAGAAAACGCATACGCCCTTTTTGGCCAAGCAAGCAAGCGGGCAATGCAAATCTGCACTACAAAGAAGTATCACTTCCCACCGGTCAAAAGGGACATCCACAAAATGTGTAAAAACCAGAAAGGCAAGACAGGCCCTGGAGAACAGGGAGCCTTGTTATGCTGATGGGCGGGATGTAAGCTGCCAACTGCCTCCCTGGAGGAGTGCATTGTGTTCCCTAAAACAAGTAAACAACAGAGCTACAGAGCCAAGGGCACTTCCAGTCTAGGGAATATACCTTGGGAAAACTGAAGATCCATAAGACAGAGCCACCCCCAAATTGAGGGCTGCACTGCTTACAAGAACCTCAACCTGGGTACACCTGAAATATCCCAGGAAATATAAAAAGGGTTCCAAACATTGTGGAACTTACGTACGATGGAATATCCCTCAGCCACGAAATCAATGTCATAAGACCAGTAGCAGCAAAATGAGTGGATTCAGGTACGATGATTCTAAGGGAAAGAAGTCACACAGGAAAAGAAACTTATCATAAGATATCACTTAGGAAGATCCTGTAAACATGGCAACACATGAACTGAGTTAGGAAAGAGAACAGAGTCTCACATTTAGAAAACACTCTTATGCCTGCTTAAGGGGGAAGGAGAGGTGGGGTGATGCATCAAACCAGAGTTTGATATAAGCACAGGTACTGTTCCAAAAACCAACTATGGAATAGACAAGACCTACACCTTCCTCAGTGAAAGGGACTCAAAACCCCATATTTCCCGCAGAGGAATAGATCTGACTAGTAAGAATCTTAAAACCTATGTATTGATATGTCTCCGTAAGGGAATCAAGTGTGTCTAGACTGGCATAAACATGGCAGCGAGAATCAGCTCAAACCCACTCTAAAAAGGAATTTCAAAAACAGAACAAAGAAACAGGGAAATTCTTTACAATTCCTTCAGGGTCTCTGATGCAACCTGGAATGACCCTATCTACGATGACAGCTGGATGTGGCATGAGGCTGGACACTTGGGACTGAGAGGATTGGTGAGATTGGGTGAGCAAATGCAGACCCTTTAAAGCAATAATGCATGGCAACCATTCCATGGGTCCCACCTCTCCAGGTTGAAGGGAATATTACTACAGCTATAACATGTACGGGAAACCTAGAGAATGGACACACTGTGAATACGAAAAGTTTCTAAAACTCAACGAAGAGTCCCTCTCCTGGTGCTCCGGTTTGACTTTCCAACAGCTTTACTATCAATCTCCCAACTTGGAGAGACAGCCCCTTTAAGCTCCTGGTTCACACAGGTTGCCCATTTGGCAGAGGAGGAAAGGGAAGAGGGAGAACCAATGAGAGAGTAGCTGTTAGGCATTTGGATGGGCACATGTCACTCTAATTTCCCGGCAGGAAGAAGAATTCACCAAAGTCTCAGCCACCCACCGGGAACCAGTATAGGTCCTGAACCAAATGTTTGGACTTGCGTTCAGCTCACAAAAAACGAGTTGAAAAATGGAGCTCAGGGGCACAGCAATTCACAAACTGGCAGAGTAATCAAGGCCAACTATCGTCCAAAAATCTGTTGAGGGAAGGCAACGAGGCGGACTTGAATGCGAGGCAGAATAGCAGGAAACAGATTTCAAGAGGTACGTTAGAATCGCCTGTAAAGCACAGGAAGAGGGGCACAACTTCGACAGTGATGCACTTGGCCAAAAAGGGCGTATGCGTTTTCTCCTGAATATATTCAGGAGAAAACGCATACGCCCTTTTTGGCCAAGCAAGCAAGCGGGCAATGCAAATCTGCACTACAAAGAAGTATCACTTCCCACCGGTCAAAAGGGACATCCACAAAATGTGTAAAAACCAGAAAGGCAAGACAGGCCCTGGAGAACAGGGAGCCTTGTTATGCTGATGGGCGGGATGTAAGCTGCCAACTGCCTCCCTGGAGGAGTGCATTGTGTTCCCTAAAACAAGTAAACAACAGAGCTACAGAGCCAAGGGCACTTCCAGTCTAGGGAATATACCTTGGGAAAACTGAAGATCCATAAGACAGAGCCACCCCCAAATTGAGGGCTGCACTGCTTACAAGAACCTCAACCTGGGTACACCTGAAATATCCCAGGAAATATAAAAAGGGTTCCAAACATTGTGGAACTTACGTACGATGGAATATCCCTCAGCCACGAAATCAATGTCATAAGACCAGTAGCAGCAAAATGAGTGGATTCAGGTACGATGATTCTAAGGGAAAGAAGTCACACAGGAAAAGAAACTTATCATAAGATATCACTTAGGAAGATCCTGTAAACATGGCAACACATGAACTGAGTTAGGAAAGAGAACAGAGTCTCACATTTAGAAAACACTCTTATGCCTGCTTAAGGGGGAAGGAGAGGTGGGGTGATGCATCAAACCAGAGTTTGATATAAGCACAGGTACTGTTCCAAAAACCAACTATGGAATAGACAAGACCTACACCTTCCTCAGTGAAAGGGACTCAAAACCCCATATTTCCCGCAGAGGAATAGATCTGACTAGTAAGAATCTTAAAACCTATGTATTGATATGTCTCCGTAAGGGAATCAAGTGTGTCTAGACTGGCATAAACATGGCAGCGAGAATCAGCTCAAACCCACTCTAAAAAGGAATTTCAAAAACAGAACAAAGAAACAGGGAAATTCTTTACAATTCCTTCAGGGTCTCTGATGCAACCTGGAATGACCCTATCTACGATGACAGCTGGATGTGGCATGAGGCTGGACACTTGGGACTGAGAGGATTGGTGAGATTGGGTGAGCAAATGCAGACCCTTTAAAGCAATAATGCATGGCAACCATTCCATGGGTCCCACCTCTCCAGGTTGAAGGGAATATTACTACAGCTATAACATGTACGGGAAACCTAGAGAATGGACACACTGTGAATACGAAAAGTTTCTAAAACTCAACGAAGAGTCCCTCTCCTGGTGCTCCGGTTTGACTTTCCAACAGCTTTACTATCAATCTCCCAACTTGGAGAGACAGCCCCTTTAAGCTCCTGGTTCACACAGGTTGCCCATTTGGCAGAGGAGGAAAGGGAAGAGGGAGAACCAATGAGAGAGTAGCTGTTAGGCATTTGGATGGGCACATGTCACTCTAATTTCCCGGCAGGAAGAAGAATTCACCAAAGTCTCAGCCACCCACCGGGAACCAGTATAGGTCCTGAACCAAATGTTTGGACTTGCGTTCAGCTCACAAAAAACGAGTTGAAAAATGGAGCTCAGGGGCACAGCAATTCACAAACTGGCAGAGTAATCAAGGCCAACTATCGTCCAAAAATCTGTTGAGGGAAGGCAACGAGGCGGACTTGAATGCGAGGCAGAATAGCAGGAAACAGATTTCAAGAGGTACGTTAGAATCGCCTGTAAAGCACAGGAAGAGGGGCACAACTTCGACAATGATGCACTTGGCCAAAAAGGGCGTATGCGTTTTCTCCTGAATATATTCAGGAGAAAACGCATACGCCCTTTTTGGCCAAGCAAGCAAGCGGGCAATGCAAATCTGCACTACAAAGAAGTATCACTTCCCACCGGTCAAAAGGGACATCCACAAAATGTGTAAAAACCAGAAAGGCAAGACAGGCCCTGGAGAACAGGGAGCCTTGTTATGCTGATGGGCGGGATGTAAGCTGCCAACTGCCTCCCTGGAGGAGTGCATTGTGTTCCCTAAAACAAGTAAACAACAGAGCTACAGAGCCAAGGGCACTTCCAGTCTAGGGAATATACCTTGGGAAAACTGAAGATCCATAAGACAGAGCCACCCCCAAATTGAGGGCTGCACTGCTTACAAGAACCTCAACCTGGGTACACCTGAAATATCCCAGGAAATATAAAAAGGGTTCCAAACATTGTGGAACTTACGTACGATGGAATATCCCTCAGCCACGAAATCAATGTCATAAGACCAGTAGCAGCAAAATGAGTGGATTCAGGTACGATGATTCTAAGGGAAAGAAGTCACACAGGAAAAGAAACTTATCATAAGATATCACTTAGGAAGGTCCTGTAAACATGGCAACACATGAACTGAGTTAGGAAAGAGAACAGAGTCTCACATTTAGAAAACACTCTTATGCCTGCTTAAGGGGGAAGGAGAGGTGGGGTGATGCATCAAACCAGAGTTTGATATAAGCACAGGTACTGTTCCAAAAACCAACTATGGAATAGACAAGACCTACACCTTCCTCAGTGAAAGGGACTCAAAACCCCATATTTCCCGCAGAGGAATAGATCTGACTAGTAAGAATCTTAAAACCTATGTATTGATATGTCTCCGTAAGGGAATCAAGTGTGTCTAGACTGGCATAAACATGGCAGCGAGAATCAGCTCAAACCCACTCTAAAAAGGAATTTCAAAAACAGAACAAAGAAACAGGGAAATTCTTTACAATTCCTTCAGGGTCTCTGATGCAACCTGGAATGACCCTATCTACGATGACAGCTGGATGTGGCATGAGGCTGGACACTTGGGACTGAGAGGATTGGTGAGATTGGGTGAGCAAATGCAGACCCTTTAAAGCAATAATGCATGGCAACCATTCCATGGGTCCCACCTCTCCAGGTTGAAGGGAATATTACTACAGCTATAACATGTACGGGAAACCTAGAGAATGGACACACTGTGAATACGAAAGGTTTCTAAAACTCAACGAAGAGTCCCTCTCCTGGTGCTCCGGTTTGACTTTCCAACAGCTTTACTATCAATCTCCCAACTTGGAGAGACAGCCCCTTTAAGCTCCTGGTTCACACAGGTTGCCCATTTGGCAGAGGAGGAAAGGGAAGAGGGAGAACCAATGAGAGAGTAGCTGTTAGGCATTTGGATGGGCACATGTCACTCTAATTTCCCGGCAGGAAGAAGAATTCACCAAAGTCTCAGCCACCCACCGGGAACCAGTATAGGTCCTGAACCAAATGTTTGGACTTGCGTTCAGCTCACAAAAAACGAGTTGAAAAATGGAGCTCAGGGGCACAGCAATTCACAAACTGGCAGAGTAATCAAGGCCAACTATCGTCCAAAAATCTGTTGAGGGAAGGCAACGAGGCGGACTTGAATGCGAGGCAGAATAGCAGGAAACAGATTTCAAGAGGTACGTTAGAATCGCCTGTAAAGCACAGGAAGAGGGGCACAACTTCGACAGTGATGCACTTGGCCAAAAAGGGCGTATGCGTTTTCTCCTGAATATATTCAGGAGAAAACGCATACGCCCTTTTTGGCCAAGCAAGCAAGCGGGCAATGCAAATCTGCACTACAAAGAAGTATCACTTCCCACCGGTCAAAAGGGACATCCACAAAATGTGTAAAAACCAGAAAGGCAAGACAGGCCCTGGAGAACAGGGAGCCTTGTTATGCTGATGGGCGGGATGTAAGCTGCCAACTGCCTCCCTGGAGGAGTGCATTGTGTTCCCTAAAACAAGTAAACAACAGAGCTACAGAGCCAAGGGCACTTCCAGTCTAGGGAATATACCTTGGGAAAACTGAAGATCCATAAGACAGAGCCACCCCCAAATTGAGGGCTGCACTGCTTACAAGAACCTCAACCTGGGTACACCTGAAATATCCCAGGAAATATAAAAAGGGTTCCAAACATTGTGGAACTTACGTACGATGGAATATCCCTCAGCCACGAAATCAATGTCATAAGACCAGTAGCAGCAAAATGAGTGGATTCAGGTACGATGATTCTAAGGGAAAGAAGTCACACAGGAAAAGAAACTTATCATAAGATATCACTTAGGAAGATCCTGTAAACATGGCAACACATGAACTGAGTTAGGAAAGAGAACAGAGTCTCACATTTAGAAAACACTCTTATGCCTGCTTAAGGGGGAAGGAGAGGTGGGGTGATGCATCAAACCAGAGTTTGATATAAGCATAGGTACTGTTCCAAAAACCAACTATGGAATAGACAAGACCTACACCTTCCTCAGTGAAAGGGACTCAAAACCCCATATTTCCCGCAGAGGAATAGATCTGACTAGTAAGAATCTTAAAACCTATGTATTGATATGTCTCCGTAAGGGAATCAAGTGTGTCTAGACTGGCATAAACATGGCAGCGAGAATCAGCTCAAACCCACTCTAAAAAGGAATTTCAAAAACAGAACAAAGAAACAGGGAAATTCTTTACAATTCCTTCAGGGTCTCTGATGCAACCTGGAATGACCCTATCTACGATGACAGCTGGATGTGGCATGAGGCTGGACACTTGGGACTGAGAGGATTGGTGAGATTGGGTGAGCAAATGCAGACCCTTTAAAGCAATAATGCATGGCAACCATTCCATGGGTCCCACCTCTCCAGGTTGAAGGGAATATTACTACAGCTATAACATGTACGGGAAACCTAGAGAATGGACACACTGTGAATACGAAAGGTTTCTAAAACTCAACGAAGAGTCCCTCTCCTGGTGCTCCGGTTTGACTTTCCAACAGCTTTACTATCAATCTCCCAACTTGGAGAGACAGCCCCTTTAAGCTCCTGGTTCACACAGGTTGCCCATTTGGCAGAGGAGGAAAGGGAAGAGGGAGAACCAATGAGAGAGTAGCTGTTAGGCATTTGGATGGGCACATGTCACTCTAATTTCCCGGCAGGAAGAAGAATTCACCAAAGTCTCAGCCACCCACCGGGAACCAGTATAGGTCCTGAACCAAATGTTTGGACTTGCGTTCAGCTCACAAAAAACGAGTTGAAAAATGGAGCTCAGGGGCACAGCAATTCACAAACTGGCAGAGTCATCAAGGCCAACTATCGTCCAAAAATCTGTTGAGGGAAGGCAACGAGGCGGACTTGAATGCGAGGCAGAATAGCAGGAAACAGATTTCAAGAGGTACGTTAGAATCGCCTGTAAAGCACAGGAAGAGGGGCACAACTTCGACAGTGATGCACTTGGCCAAAAAGGGCGTATGCGTTTTCTCCTGAATATATTCAGGAGAAAACGCATACGCCCTTTTTGGCCAAGCAAGCAAGCGGGCAATGCAAATCTGCACTACAAAGAAGTATCACTTCCCACCGGTCAAAAGGGACATCCACAAAATGTGTAAAAACCAGAAAGGCAAGACAGGCCCTGGAGAACAGGGAGCCTTGTTATGCTGATGGGCGGGATGTAAGCTGCCAACTGCCTCCCTGGAGGAGTGCATTGTGTTCCCTAAAACAAGTAAACAACAGAGCTACAGAGCCAAGGGCACTTCCAGTCTAGGGAATATACCTTGGGAAAACTGAAGATCCATAAGACAGAGCCACCCCCAAATTGAGGGCTGCACTGCTTACAAGAACCTCAACCTGGGTACACCTGAAATATCCCAGGAAATATAAAAAGGGTTCCAAACATTGTGGAACTTACGTACGATGGAATATCCCTCAGCCACGAAATCAATGTCATAAGACCAGTAGCAGCAAAATGAGTGGATTCAGGTACGATGATTCTAAGGGAAAGAAGTCACACAGGAAAAGAAACTTATCATAAGATATCACTTAGGAAGATCCTGTAAACATGGCAACACATGAACTGAGTTAGGAAAGAGAACAGAGTCTCACATTTAGAAAACACTCTTATGCCTGCTTAAGGGGGAAGGAGAGGTGGGGTGATGCATCAAACCAGAGTTTGATATAAGCACAGGTACTGTTCCAAAAACCAACTATGGAATAGACAAGACCTACACCTTCCTCAGTGAAAGGGACTCAAAACCCCATATTTCCCGCAGAGGAATAGATCTGACTAGTAAGAATCTTAAAACCTATGTATTGATATGTCTCCGTAAGGGAATCAAGTGTGTCTAGACTGGCATAAACATGGCAGCGAGAATCAGCTCAAACCCACTCTAAAAAGGAATTTCAAAAACAGAACAAAGAAACAGGGAAATTCTTTACAATTCCTTCAGGGTCTCTGATGCAACCTGGAATGACCCTATCTACGATGACAGCTGGATGTGGCATGAGGCTGGACACTTGGGACTGAGAGGATTGGTGAGATTGGGTGAGCAAATGCAGACCCTTTAAAGCAATAATGCATGGCAACCATTCCATGGGTCCCACCTCTCCAGGTTGAAGGGAATATTACTACAGCTATAACATGTACGGGAAACCTAGAGAATGGACACACTGTGAATACGAAAGGTTTCTAAAACTCAACGAAGAGTCCCTCTCCTGGTGCTCCGGTTTGACTTTCCAACAGCTTTACTATCAATCTCCCAACTTGGAGAGACAGCCCCTTTAAGCTCCTGGTTCACACAGGTTGCCCATTTGGCAGAGGAGGAAAGGGAAGAGGGAGAACCAATGAGAGAGTAGCTGTTAGGCATTTGGATGGGCACATGTCACTCTAATTTCCCGGCAGGAAGAAGAATTCACCAAAGTCTCAGCCACCCACCGGGAACCAGTATAGGTCCTGAACCAAATGTTTGGACTTGCGTTCAGCTCACAAAAAACGAGTTGAAAAATGGAGCTCAGGGGCACAGCAATTCACAAACTGGCAGAGTCATCAAGGCCAACTATCGTCCAAAAATCTGTTGAGGGAAGGCAACGAGGCGGACTTGAATGCGAGGCAGAATAGCAGGAAACAGATTTCAAGAGGTACGTTAGAATCGCCTGTAAAGCACAGGAAGAGGGGCACAACTTCGACAATGATGCACTTGGCCAAAAAGGGCGTATGCGTTTTCTCCTGAATATATTCAGGAGAAAACGCATACGCCCTTTTTGGCCAAGCAAGCAAGCGGGCAATGCAAATCTGCACTACAAAGAAGTATCACTTCCCACCGGTCAAAAGGGACATCCACAAAATGTGTAAAAACCAGAAAGGCAAGACAGGCCCTGGAGAACAGGGAGCCTTGTTATGCTGATGGGCGGGATGTAAGTTGCCAACTGCCTCACTGGAGGAGTGCATTGTGTTCCCTAAAACAAGTAAACAACAGAGCTACAGAGCCAAGGGCACTTCCAGTCTAGGGAATATACCTTGGGAAAACTGAAAATCCATAAGACAGAGCCACCCCCAAATTGAGGGCTGCACTGCTTACAAGAACCTCAACCTGGGTACACCTGAAATATCCCAGGAAATATAAAAATGGTTCCAAACATTGTGGAACTTACGTACGATGGAATATCCCTCAGCCACGAAATCAATGTCATAAGACCAGTAGCAGCAAAATGAGTGGATTCAGGTACGATGATTCTAAGGGAAAGAAGTCACACAGGAAAAGAAACTTATCATAAGATATCACTTAGGAAGATCCTGTAAACATGGCTACACATGAACTGAGTTAGGAAAGAGAACAGAGTCTCACATTTAGAAAACACTCTTATGCCTGCTTAAGGGGGAAGGAGAGGTGGGGTGATGCATCAAACCAGAGTTTGATATAAGCACAGGTACTGTTCCAAAAACCAACTATGGAATAGACAAGACCTCCACCTTCCTCAGTGAAAGGGACTCAAAACCCCATATTTCCCGCAGAGGAATAGATCTGACTAGTAAGAATCTTAAAACCTATGTATTGATATGTCTCCGTAAGGGAATCAGGTGTGTCTAGACTGGCATAAACATGGCAGCGAGAATCAGCTCAAACCCACTCTAAAAAGGAATTTCAAAAACAGAACAAAGAAACAGGGAAATTCTTTACAATTCCTTCAGGGTCTCTGATGCAACCTGGAATGACCCTATCTACGATGACAGCTGGATGTGGCATGAGGCTGGACACTTGGGACTGAGAGGATTGGTGAGATTGGGTGAGCAAATGCAGACCCTTTAAAGCAATAATGCATGGCAACCATTCCATGGGTCCCACCTCTCCAGGTTGAAGGGAATATTACTACAGCTATAACATGTACGGGAAACCTAGAGAATGGACACACTGTGAATACGAAAGGTTTCTAAAACTCAACGAAGAGTCCCTCTCCTGGTGCTCCGGTTTGACTTTCCAACAGCTTTACTATCAATCTCCCAACTTGGAGAGACAGCCCCTTTAAGCTCCTGGTTCACACAGGTTGCCCATTTGGCAGAGGAGGAAAGGGAAGAGGGAGAACCAATGAGAGAGTAGCTGTTAGGCATTTGGATGGGCACATGTCACTCTAATTTCCCGGCAGGAAGAAGAATTCACCAAAGTCTCAGCCACCCACCGGGAACCAGTATAGGTCCTGAACCAAATGTTTGGACTTGCGTTCAGCTCACAAAAAACGAGTTGAAAAATGGAGCTCAGGGGCACAGCAATTCACAAACTGGCAGAGTCATCAAGGCCAACTATCGTCCAAAAATCTGTTGAGGGAAGGCAACGAGGCGGACTTGAATGCGAGGCAGAACAGCAGGAAACAGATTTCAAGAGGTACGTTAGAATCGCCTGTAAAGCACAGGAAGAGGGGCACAACTTCGACAATGATGCACTTGGCCAAAAAGGGCGTATGCGTTTTCTCCTGAATATATTCAGGAGAAAACGCATACGCCCTTTTTGGCCAAGCAAGCAAGCGGGCAATGCAAATCTGCACTACAAAGAAGTATCACTTCCCACCGGTCAAAAGGGACATCCACAAAATGTGTAAAAACCAGAAAGGCAAGACAGGCCCTGGAGAACAGGGAGCCTTGTTATGCTGATGGGCGGGATGTAAGTTGCCAACTGCCTCACTGGAGGAGTGCATTGTGTTCCCTAAAACAAGTAAACAACAGAGCTACAGAGCCAAGGGCACTTCCAGTCTAGGGAATATACCTTGGGAAAACTGAAAATCCATAAGACAGAGCCACCCCCAAATTGAGGGCTGCACTGCTTACAAGAACCTCAACCTGGGTACACCTGAGATATCCCAGGAAATATAAAAATGGTTCCAAACATTGTGGAACTTACGTACGATGGAATATCCCTCAGCCATGAAATCAATGTCATAAGACCAGTAGCAGCAAAATGAGTGGATTCAGGTACGATGATTCTAAGGGAAAGAAGTCACACAGGAAAAGAAACTTATCATAAGATATCACTTAGGAAGATCCTGTAAACATGGCTACACATGAACTGAGTTAGGAAAGAGAACAGAGTCTCACATTTAGAAAACACTCTTATGCCTGCTTAAGGGGGAAGGAGAGGTGGGGTGATGCATCAAACCAGAGTTTGATATAAGCACAGGTACTGTTCCAAAAACCAACTATGGAATAGACAAGACCTACACCTTCCTCAGTGAAAGGGACTCAAAACCCCATATTTCCCGCAGAGGAATAGATCTGACTAGTAAGAATCTTAAAACCTATGTATTGATATGTCTCCGTAAGGGAATCAAGTGTGTCTAGACTGGCATAAACATGGCAGCGAGAATCAGCTCAAACCCACTCTAAAAAGGAATTTCAAAAACAGAACAAAGAAACAGGGAAATTCTTTACAATTCCTTCAGGGTCTCTGATGCAACCTGGAATGACCCTATCTACGATGACAGCTGGATGTGGCATGAGGCTGGACACTTGGGACTGAGAGGATTGGTGAGATTGGGTGAGCAAATGCAGACCCTTTAAAGCAATAATGCATGGCAACCATTCCATGGGTCCCACCTCTCCAGGTTGAAGGGAATATTACTACAGCTATAACATGTACGGGAAACCTAGAGAATGGACACACTGTGAATACGAAAGGTTTCTAAAACTCAACGAAGAGTCCCTCTCCTGGTGCTCCGGTTTGACTTTCCAACAGCTTTACTATCAATCTCCCAACTTGGAGAGACAGCCCCTTTAAGCTCCTGGTTCACACAGGTTGCCCATTTGGCAGAGGAGGAAAGGGAAGAGGGAGAACCAATGAGAGAGTAGCTGTTAGGCATTTGGATGGGCACATGTCACTCTAATTTCCCGGCAGGAAGAAGAATTCACCAAAGTCTCAGCCACCCACCGGGAACCAGTATAGGTCCTGAACCAAAAGTTTGGACTTGCGTTCAGCTCACAAAAAACGAGTTGAAAAATGGAGCTCAGGGTCACAGCAATTCACAAACTGGCAGAGTCATCAAGGCCAACTATCGTCCAAAAATCTGTTGAGGGAAGGCAACGAGGCGGACTTGAATGCGAGGCAGAACAGCAGGAAACAGATTTCAAGAGGTACGTTAGAATCGCCTGTAAAGCACAGGAAGAGGGGCACAACTTCGACAATGATGCACTTGGCCAAAAAGGGCGTATGCGTTTTCTCCTGAATATATTCAGGAGAAAACGCATACGCCCTTTTTGGCCAAGCAAGCAAGCGGGCAATGCAAATCTGCACTACAAAGAAGTATCACTTCCCACCGGTCAAAAGGGACATCCACAAAATGTGTAAAAACCAGAAAGGCAAGACAGGCCCTGGAGAACAGGGAGCCTTGTTATGCTGATGGGCGGGATGTAAGTTGCCAACTGCCTCACTGGAGGTGTGCATTGTGTTCCCTAAAACAAGTAAACAACAGAGCTACAGAGCCAAGGGCACTTCCAGTCTAGGGAATATACCTTGGGAAAACTGAAAATCCATAAGACAGAGCCACCCCCAAATTGAGGGCTGCACTGCTTACAAGAACCTCAACCTGGGTACACCTGTGATATCCCAGGAAATATAAAAATGGTTCAAAACATTGTGGAACTTACGTACGATGGAATATCCCTCAGCCATGAAATCAATGTCATAAGACCAGTAGCAGCAAAATGAGTGGATTCAGGTACGATGATTCTAAGGGAAAGAAGTCACACAGGAAAAGAAACTTATCATAAGATATCACTTAGGAAGATCCTGTAAACATGGCTACACATGAACTGAGTTAGGAAAGAGAACAGAGTCTCACATTTAGAAAACACTCTTATGCCTGCTTAAGGGGGAAGGAGAGGTGGGGTGATGCATCAAACCAGAGTTTGATATAAGCACAGGTACTGTTCCAAAAACCAACTATGGAATAGACAAGACCTACACCTTCCTCAGTGAAAGGGACTCAAAACCCCATATTTCCCGCAGAGGAATAGATCTGACTAGTAAGAATCTTAAAACCTATGTATTGATATGTCTCCGTAAGGGAATCAAGTGTGTCTAGACTGGCATAAACATGGCAGCGAGAATCAGCTCAAACCCACTCTAAAAAGGAATTTCAAAAACAGAACAAAGAAACAGGGAAATTCTTTACAATTCCTTCAGGGTCTCTGATGCAACCTGGAATGACCCTATCTACGATGACAGCTGGATGTGGCATGAGGCTGGACACTTGGGACTGAGAGGATTGGTGAGATTGGGTGAGCAAATGCAGACCCTTTAAAGCAATAATGCATGGCAACCATTCCATGGGTCCCACGTCTCCAGGTTGAAGGGAATATTACTACAGCTATAACATGTACGGGAAACCTAGAGAATGGACACACTGTGAATACGAAAGGTTTCTAAAACTCAACGAAGAGTCCCTCTCCTGGTGCTCCGGTTTGACTTTCCAACAGCTTTACTATCAATCTCCCAACTTGGAGAGACAGCCCCTTTAAGCTCCTGGTTCACACAGGTTGCCCATTTGGCAGAGGAGGAAAGGGAAGAGGGAGAACCAATGAGAGAGTAGCTGTTAGGCATTTCGATGGGCACATGTCACTCTAATTTCCCGGCAGGAAGAAGAATTCACCAAAGTCTCAGCCACCCACCGGGAACCAGTATAGGTCCTGAACCAAATGTTTGGACTTGCGTTCAGCTCACAAAAAACGAGTTGAAAAATGGAGCTCAGGGGCACAGCAATTCACAAACTGGCAGAGTCATCAAGGCCAACTATTGTCCAAAAATCTGTTGAGGGAAGGCAACGAGGCAGACTTGAATGCGAGGCAGAACAGCAGGAAACAGATTTCAAGAGGTACGTTAGAATCGCCTGTAAAGCACAGGAAGAGGGGCACAACTTCGACAATGATGCACTTGGTCAAAAAGGGCGTATGCGTTTTCTCCTGAATATATTCAGGAGAAAACGCATACGCCCTTTTTGGCCAAGCAAGCAAGCGGGCAATGCAAATCTGCACTATAAAGAAGTATCACTTCCCACCGGTCAAAAGGGACATCCACAAAATGTGTAAAAACCAGAAAGGCAAGACAGGCCCTGGAGAAGAGGGAGCCTTGTTATGCTGATGGGCGGGATGTAAGTTGCCAACTGCCTCACTGGAGGTGTGCATTGTGTTCCCTAAAACAAGTAAACAACAGAGCTACAGAGCCAAGGGCACTTCCAGTCTAGGGAATATACCTTGGGAAAACTGAAAATCCATAAGACAGAGCCACCCCCAAATTGAGGGCTGCACTGCTTACAAGAACCTCAACCTGGGTACACCTGAGATATCCCAGGAAATATAAAAATGGTTCAAAACATTGTGGAACTTACGTACGATGGAATATCCCTCAGCCATGAAATCAATGTCATAAGACCAGTAGCAGCAAAATGAATGGATTCAGGTACGATGATTCTAAGTGAAAGAAGTCACACAGAAAAAGAAACTTATCATAAGATATCACTTAGGAAGATCCTGTAAACATGGCTACACATGAACTGAGTTAGGAAAGAGAACAGAGTCTCACATTTAGAAAACACTCTTATGCCTGCTTAAGGGGGAAGGAGAGGTGGGGTGATGCATCAAACCAGAGTTTGATATAAGCACAGGTACTGTTCCAAAAACCAACTATGGAATAGACAAGACCTACACCTTCCTCAGTGAAAGGGACTCAAAACCCCATATTTCCCGCAGAGGAATAGATCTGACTAGTAAGAATCTTAAAACCTATGTATTGATATGTCTCCGTAAGGGAATCAAGTGTGTCTAGACTGGCATAAACATGGCAGCGAGAATCAGCTCAAACCCACTCTAAAAAGGAATTTCAAAAACAGAACAAAGAAACAGGGAAATTCTTTACAATTCCTTCAGGGTCTCTGATGCAACCTGGAATGACCCTATCTACGATGACAGCTGAATGTGGCATGAGGCTGGACACTTGGGACTGAGAGGATTGGTGAGATTGGGTGAGCAAATGCAGACCCTTTAAAGCAATAATGCATGGCAACCATTCCATGGGTCCCACCTCTCCAGGTTGAAGGGAATATTACTACAGCTATAACATGTACGGGAAACCTAGAGAATGGACACACTGTGAATACGAAAGGTTTCTAAAACTCAACGAAGAGTCCTTCTCCTGGTGCTCCGGTTTGACTTTCCAACAGCTTTACTATCAATCTCCCAACTTGGAGAGACAGCCCCTTTAAGCTCCTGGTTCACACAGGTTGCCCATTTGGCAGAGGAGGAAAGGGAAGAGGGAGAACCAATGAGAGAGTAGCTGTTAGGCATTTGGATGGGCACATGTCACTCTAATTTCCCGGCAGGAAGAAGAATTCACCAAAGTCTCAGCCACCCACCGGGAACCAGTATAGGTCCTGAACCAAATGTTTGGACTTGCGTTCAGCTCACAAAAAACGAGTTGAAAAATGGAGCTCAGGGGCACAGCAATTCACAAACTGGCAGAGTCATCAAGGCCAACTATCGTCCAAAAATCTGTTGAGGGAAGGCAACGAGGCGGACTTGAATGCGAGGCAGAATAGCAGGAAACAGATTTCAAGAGGTACGTTAGAATCGCCTGTAAAGCACAGGAAGAGGGGCACAACTTCGACAATGATGCACTTGGCCAAAAAGGGCGTATGCGTTTTCTCCTGAATATATTCAGGAGAAAACGCATACGCCCTTTTTGGCCAAGCAAGCAAGCGGGCAATGCAAATCTGCACTACAAAGAAGTATCACTTCCCACCGGTCAAAAGGGACATCCACAAAATGTGTAAAAACCAGAAAGGCAAGACAGGCCCTGGAGAACAGGGAGCCTTGTTATGCTGATGGGCGGGCTGTAAGTTGCCAACTGCCTCACTGGAGGAGTGCATTGTGTTCCCTAAAACAAGTAAACAACAGAGCTACAGAGCCAAGGGCACTTCCAGTCTAGGGAATATACCTTGGGAAAACTGAAAATCCATAAGACAGAGCCACCCCCAAATTGAGGGCTGCACTGCTTACAAGAACCTCAACCTGGGTACACCTGAGATATCCCAGGAAATATAAAAATGGTTCAAAACATTGTGGAACTTACGTACGATGGAATATCCCTCAGCCATGAAATCAATGTCATAAGACCAGTAGCAGCAAAATGAGTGGATTCAGGTACGATGATTCTAAGGGAAAGAAGTCACACAGGAAAAGAAACTTATCATAAGATATCACTTAGGAAGATCCTGTAAACATGGCTACACATGAACTGAGTTAGGAAAGAGAACAGAGTCTCACATTTAGAAAACACTCTTATGCCTGCTTAAGGGGGAAGGAGAGGTGGGGTGATGCATCAAACCAGAGTTTGATATAAGCACAGGTACTGTTCCAAAAACCAACTATGGAATAGACAAGACCTACACCTTCCTCAGTGAAAGGGACTCAAAACCCCATATTTCCCGCAGAGGAATAGATCTGACTAGTAAGAATCTTAAAACCTATGTATTGATATGTCTCCGTAAGGGAATCAAGTGTGTCTAGACTGGCATAAACATGGCAGCGAGAATCAGCTCAAACCCACTCTTAAATGGAATTTCAAAAACAGAACAAAGAAACAGGGAAATTCTTTACAATTCCTTCAGGGTCTCTGATGCAACCTGGAATGACCCTATCTACGATGACAGCTGGATGTGGCATGAGGCTGGACACTTGGGACTGAGAGGATTGGTGAGATTGGGTGAGCAAATGCAGACCCTTTAAAGCAATAATGCATGGCAACCATTCCATGGGTCCCACCTCTCCAGGTTGAAGGGAATATTACTACAGCTATAACATGTACGGGAAACCTAGAGAATGGACACACTGTGAATACGAAAGGTTTCTAAAACTCAACGAAGAGTCCCTCTCCTGGTGCTCCGGTTTGACTTTCCAACAGCTTTACTATCAATCTCCCAACTTGGAGAGACAGCCCCTTTAAGCTCCTGGTTCACACAGGTTGCCCATTTGGCAGAGGAGGAAAGGGAAGAGGGAGAACCAATGAGAGAGTAGCTGTTAGGCATTTGGATGGGCACATGTCACTCTAATTTCCCGGCAGGAAGAAGAATTCACCAAAGTCTCAGCCACCCACCGGGAACCAGTATAGGTCCTGAACCAAAAGTTTGGACTTGCGTTCAGCTCACAAAAAACGAGTTGAAAAATGGAGCTCAGGGGCACAGCAATTCACAAACTGGCAGAGTCATCAAGGCCAACTATCGTCCAAAAATCTGTTGAGGGAAGGCAACGAGGCGGACTTGAATGCGAGGCAGAACAGCAGGAAACAGATTTCAAGAGGTACGTTAGAATCGCCTGTAAAGCACAGGAAGAGGGGCACAACTTCGACAATGATGCACTTGGCCAAAAAGGGCGTATGCGTTTTCTCCTGAATATATTCAGGAGAAAACGCATACGCCCTTTTTGGCCAAGCAAGCAAGCGGGCAATGCAAATCTGCACTACAAAGAAGTATCACTTCCCACCGGTCAAAAGGGACATCCACAAAATGTGTAAAAACCAGAAAGGCAAGACAGGCCCTGGAGAACAGGGAGCCTTGTTATGCTGATGGGCGGGATGTAAGTTGCCAACTGCCTCACTGGAGGTGTGCATTGTGTTCCCTAAAACAAGTAAACAACAGAGATACAGAGCCAAGGGCACTTCCAGTCTAGGGAATATACCTTGGGAAAACTGAAAATCCATAAGACAGAGCCACCCCCAAATTGAGGGCTGCACTGCTTACAAGAACCTCAACCTGGGTACACCTGAGATATCCCAGGAAATATAAAAATGGTTCAAAACATTGTGGAACTTACGTACGATGGAATATCCCTCAGTCATGAAATCAATGTCATAAGACCAGTAGCAGCAAAATGAGTGGATTCAGGTACGATGATTCTAAGGGAAAGAAGTCACACAGGAAAAGAAACTTATCATAAGATATCACTTAGGAAGATCCTGTAAACATGGCTACACATGAACTGAGTTAGGAAAGAGAACAGAGTCTCACATTTAGAAAACACTCTTATGCCTGCTTAAGGGGGAAGGAGAGGTGGGGTGATGCATCAAACCAGAGTTTGATATAAGCACAGGTACTGTTCCAAAAACCAACTATGGAATAGACAAGACCTACACCTTCCTCAGTGAAAGGGACTCAAAACCCCATATTTCCCGCAGAGGAATAGATCTGACTAGTAAGAATCTTAAAACCTATGTATTGATATGTCTCCGTAAGGGAATCAAGTGTGTCTAGACTGGCATAAACATGGCAGCGAGAATCAGCTCAAACCCACTCTAAAAAGGAATTTCAAAAACAGAACAAAGAAACAGGGAAATTCTTTACAATTCCTTCAGGGTCTCTGATGCAACCTGGAATGACCCTATCTACGATGACAGCTGGATGTGGCATGAGGCTGGACACTTGGGACTGAGAGGATTGGTGAGATTGGGTGAGCAAATGCAGACCCTTTAAAGCAATAATGCATGGCAACCATTCCATGGGTCCCACGTCTCCAGGTTGAAGGGAATATTACTACAGCTATAACATGTACGGGAAACCTAGAGAATGGACACACTGTGAATACGAAAGGTTTCTAAAACTCAACGAAGAGTCCCTCTCCTGGTGCTCCGGTTTGACTTTCCAACAGCTTTACTATCAATCTCCCAACTTGGAGAGACAGCCCCTTTAAGCTCCTGGTTCACACAGGTTGCCCATTTGGCAGAGGAGGAAAGGGAAGAGGGAGAACCAATTAGAGAGTAGCTGTTAGGCATTTCGATGGGCACATGTCACTCTAATTTCCCGGCAGGAAGAAGAATTCACCAAAGTCTCAGCCACCCACCGGGAACCAGTATAGGTCCTGAACCAAATGTTTGGACTTGCGTTCAGCTCACAAAAAACGAGTTGAAAAATGGAGCTCAGGGGCACAGCAATTCACAAACTGGCAGAGTCATCAAGGCCAACTATCCTCCAAAAATCTGTTGAGGGAAGGCAACGAGGCAGACTTGAATGCGAGGCAGAACAGCAGGAAACAGATTTCAAGAGGTACGTTAGAATCGCCTGTAAAGCACAGGAAGAGGGGCACAACTTCGACAATGATGCACTTGGTCAAAAAGGGCGTATGCGTTTTCTCCTGAATATATTCAGGAGAAAACGCATACGCCCTTTTTGGCCAAGCAAGCAAGCGGGCAATGCAAATCTGCACTACAAAGAAGTATCACTTCCCACCGGTCAAAAGGGACATCCACAAAATGTGTAAAAACCAGAAAGGCAAGACAGGCCCTGGAGAACAGGGAGCCTTGTTATGCTGATGGGCGGGATGTAAGTTGCCAACTGCCTCACTGGAGGTGTGCATTGTGTTCCCTAAAACAAGTAAACAACAGAGCTACAGAGCCAAGGGCACTTCCAGTCTAGGGAATATACCTTGGGAAAACTGAAAATCCATAAGACAGAGCCACCCCCAAATTGAGGGCTGCACTGCTTACAAGAACCTCAACCTGGGTACACCTGAGATATCCCAGGAAATATAAAAATGGTTCAAAACATTGTGGAACTTACGTACGATGGAATATCCCTCAGCCATGAAATCAATGTCATAAGACCAGTAGCAGCAAAATGAATGGATTCAGGTACGATGATTCTAAGTGAAAGAAGTCACACAGAAAAAGAAACTTATCATAAGATATCACTTAGGAAGATCCTGTAAACATGGCTACACATGAACTGAGTTAGGAAAGAGAACAGAGTCTCACATTTAGAAAACACTCTTATGCCTGCTTAAGGGGGAAGGAGAGGTGGGGTGATGCATCAAACCAGAGTTTGATATAAGCACAGGTACTGTTCCAAAAACCAACTATGGAATAGACAAGACCTACACCTTCCTCAGTGAAAGGGACTCAAAACCCCATATTTCCCGCAGAGGAATAGATCTGACTAGTAAGAATCTTAAAACCTATGTATTGATATGTCTCCGTAAGGGAATCAAGTGTGTCTAGACTGGCATAAACATGGCAGCGAGAATCAGCTCAAACCCACTCTAAAAATGAATTTCAAAAACAGAACAAAGAAACAGGGAAATTCTTTACAATTCCTTCAGGGTCTCTGATGCAACCTGGAATGACCCTATCTACGATGACAGCTGGATGTGGCATGAGGCTGGACACTTGGGACTGAGAGGATTGGTGAGATTGGGTGAGCAAATGCAGACCCTTTAAAGCAATAATGCATGGCAACCATTCCATGGGTCCCACCTCTCCAGGTTGAAGGGAATATTACTACAGCTATAACATGTACGGGAAACCTAGAGAATGGACACACTGTGAATACGAAAGGTTTCTAAAACTCAACGAAGAGTCCCTCTCCTGGTGCTCCGGTTTGACTTTCCAACAGCTTTACTATCAATCTCCCAACTTGGAGAGACAGCCCCTTTAAGCTCCTGGTTCACACAGGTTGCCCATTTGGCAGAGGAGGAAAGGGAAGAGGGAGAACCAATGAGAGAGTAGCTGTTAGGCACTTGGATGGGCACATGTCACTCTAATTTCCCGGCAGGAAGAAGAATTCACCAAAGTCTCAGCCACCCACCGGGAACCAGTATAGGTCCTGAACCAAATGTTTGGACTTGCGTTCAGCTCACAAAAAACGAGTTGAAAAATGGAGCTCAGGGGCACAGCAATTCACAAACTGGCAGAGTCATCAAGGCCAACTATCGTCCAAAAATCTGTTGAGGGAAGGCAACGAGGCGGACTTGAATGCGAGGCAGAATAGCAGGAAACAGATTTCAAGAGGTACGTTAGAATCGCCTGTAAAGCACAGGAAGAGGGGCACAACTTCGACAATGATGCACTTGGCCAAAAAGGGCGTATGCGTTTTCTCCTGAATATATTCAGGAGAAAACGCATACGCCCTTTTTGGCCAAGCAAGCAAGCGGGCAATGCAAATCTGCACTACAAAGAAGTATCACTTCCCACCGGTCAAAAGGGACATCCACAAAATGTGTAAAAACCAGAAAGGCAAGACAGGCCCTGGAGAACAGGGAGCCTTGTTATGCTGATGGGCGGGCTGTAAGTTGCCAACTGCCTCACTGGAGGAGTGCATTGTGTTCCCTAAAACAAGTAAACAACAGAGCTACAGAGCCAAGGGCACTTCCAGTCTAGGGAATATACCTTGGGAAAACTGAAAATCCATAAGACAGAGCCACCCCCAAATTGAGGGCTGCACTGCTTACAAGAACCTCAACCTGGGTACACCTGAGATATCCCAGGAAATATAAAAATGGTTCAAAACATTGTGGAACTTACGTACGATGGAATATCCCTCAGCCATGAAATCAATGTCATAAGACCAGTAGCAGCAAAATGAGTGGATTCAGGTACGATGATTCTAAGGGAAAGAAGTCACACAGGAAAAGAAACTTATCATAAGATATCACTTAGGAAGATCCTGTAAACATGGCTACACATGAACTGAGTTAGGAAAGAGAACAGAGTCTCACATTTAGAAAACACTCTTATGCCTGCTTAAGGGGGAAGGAGAGGTGGGGTGATGCATCAAACCAGAGTTTGATATAAGCACAGGTACTGTTCCAAAAACCAACTATGGAATAGACAAGACCTACACCTTCCTCAGTGAAAGGGACTCAAAACCCCATATTTCCCGCAGAGGAATAGATCTGACTAGTAAGAATCTTAAAACCTATGTATTGATATGTCTCCGTAAGGGAATCAAGTGTGTCTAGACTGGCATAAACATGGCAGCGAGAATCAGCTCAAACCCACTCTAAAAAGAATTTCAAAAACAGAAAAAAGAAACAGGGAAATTCTTTACAATTCCTTCAGGGTCTCTGATGCAACCTGGAATTACCCTATCTACGATGACAGCTGGATGTGGCATGAGGCTGGACACTTGGGACTGAGAGGATTGGTGAGATTGGGTGAGCAAATGCAGACCCTTTAAAGCAATAATGCATGGCAACCATTCCATGGGTCCCACGTCTCCAGGTTGAAGGGAATATTACTACAGCTATAACATGTACGGGAAACCTAGAGAATGGACACACTGTGAATACGAAAGGTTTCTAAAACTCAACGAAGAGTCCCTCTCCTGGTGCTCCGGTTTGACTTTCCAACAGCTTTACTATCAATCTCCCAACTTGGAGAGACAGCCCCTTTAAGCTCCTGGTTCACACAGGTTGCCCATTTGGCAGAGGAGGAAAGGGAAGAGGGAGAACCAATGAGAGAGTAGCTGTTAGGCATTTGGATGGGCACATGTCACTCTAATTTCCCGGCAGGAAGAAGAATTCACCAAAGTCTCAGCCACCCACCGGGAACCAGTATAGGTCCTGAACCAAATGTTTGGACTTGCGTTCAGCTCACAAAAAACGAGTTGAAAAATGGAGCTCAGGGGCACAGCAATTCACAAACTGGCAGAGTCATCAAGGCCAACTATCGTCCAAAAATCTGTTGAGGGAAGGCAACGAGGCGGACTTGAATGCGAGGCAGAATAGCAGGAAACAGATTTCAAGAGGTACGTTAGAATCGCCTGTAAAGCACAGGAAGAGGGGCACAACTTCGACAATGATGCACTTGGCCAAAAAGGGCGTATGCGTTTTCTCCTGAATATATTCAGGAGAAAACGCATACGCCCTTTTTGGCCAAGCAAGCAAGCGGGCAATGCAAATCTGCACTACAAAGAAGTATCACTTCCCACCGGTCAAAAGGGACATCCACAAAATGTGTAAAAACCAGAAAGGCAAGACAGGCCCTGGAGAACAGGGAGCCTTGTTATGCTGATGGGCGGGCTGTAAGTTGCCAACTGCCTCACTGGAGGAGTGCATTGTGTTCCCTAAAACAAGTAAACAACAGAGCTACAGAGCCAAGGGCACTTCCAGTCTAGGGAATATACCTTGGGAAAACTGAAAATCCATAAGACAGAGCCACCCCCAAATTGAGGGCTGCACTGCTTACAAGAACCTCAACCTGGGTACACCTGAGATATCCCAGGAAATATAAAAATGGTTCAAAACATTGTGGAACTTACGTACGATGGAATATCCCTCAGCCATGAAATCAATGTCATAAGACCAGTAGCAGCAAAATGAGTGGATTCAGGTACGATGATTCTAAGGGAAAGAAGTCACACAGGAAAAGAAACTTATCATAAGATATCACTTAGGAAGATCCTGTAAA